>NC_056552.1:17284054-17599332 GCF_910596095.1 Thunnus maccoyii | reverse complement strand
AATCTTGAATTTGGCAGGGAGGCTAATTTACTCAAAGTATGTGATTGTAGCAGCTAAGCTGTGCTCAGTGTATGCTGCAAAAAAAAATTTCTATGACACAGTAAGTATCTTGTGGTGATGTGGTTTTCAAATTCTCTACCAAGTCTTCTAACAAGTCAGTGTGAAGTTTCGATATGTCTGTGAGGGGTTCACACCTTCAGCCCCCTGTCATGACAAGAAGTATAAAACAGTGAATCATGTATTAAAACATGATGAACCATTCAAACCAAAAAAAACTGCTCACCCAGCACATATGCTAAAAAAAGATACCTGTTACTTCCTACTTCTATGCATTTGGCATACGTTAATGTCATGAATTTCAACAATTCTAGACATGGCCATAAAACTGATTTTTGTGCATCAAACCAAGTATATTATTTTTAAGCTTTTTTGGGGGGGCATTTTTTTTTTGCCTTTTTTGGACATTGGGCAGCGAAGAGGCAGACAGGAAACAGGGATAGAGAGATGTTGGGTATGACATGCAACAAAGGTCTCTGGCTGGAATCAAACCAATCAATGCAGTTATTTGGCCTACGCAATAACTATTTGGCTAATGGGTTTTTTTTCATAGTTTTACGGCAATTTTGTTTGAAATGGAGTCTTTCTTGCGTGTCAGGTGACCTGCAGTTTTGAATTTGGCAACTTCAACAAAATTGCCAAACTACACTGTCCATGGTAGGGTTAGGGTTAGACAACATCTATATCATTGTGTTTTTCATGGGGGAACTGATAACTGTTTGTCAGATTCAATATGTGGATCTGATGTAAATATTAGTACACAACAGTGTGACATACAATATACAGGGTATACTTGCTCTTCCAGGTAGATATTTCCATCCCAACCATGATGGATGTTCTCAATGGCCACTGTGGGAACACTGTTATTAATGAGGGGCTCTAGTGGCTCAGTGTAAGTGTAAGTGAACCATGTTACACTTACATATGGTTCATTTCTAGCTCAGGATCCCCATCCCACTTCATCTCCCTCTGTCCTGTACAACCAGCTGTCAAACCCCCATCCCCCAATCTGAGCTGTGTTCATGCACTGCACTGTTGGGTTTTGTATTTTGGCTAAAAACAGAAGGCCTGAGTTTACTTATTCTTATTGTCTTGCTTTCAACTTTTACATATAGGTGTGTAAATGTAAGTACGTGCAATAAATAAAGCTGTACTATAAAAGGTGGTCTGTGCTCCACAATCTGGACCTGCAGTGCTCAAGTCTGATCTGAGAACTCAGCATTGCACAAGCCATGTTTAATAGATGATCAACTGCATTTAGATACATATTTGATGCCTGTTAGACTGAAGGTTGGCAGAGGTCAGTGGTTTCTCAGCAAGCCATAAGAACATACTGTGTGTTAAAGACACGATGAGAACAGCAGGTTTAACCTTTGTTGGAATGAGAAGAGGAGCATGGATGCGCCACAGTGAGACAAGTTCCTGTAAACACTGTTATCTTTTACTCAAACTGTATTGCTCCATGTCAGCCAGTTCTGTCAGGAGATGAATGCTGCAATACAAAAAAATCCCAATATAAAACCCCTTGAGTAGACAGGAAGTCAAGGTTATGTCATCGGGCAGGCAGTGGAGGCAGGCTGACAGTCGACTGTGCAGACTGTCTCTTGTTAAGGTGCTGAAAAAGTTACCAGTCAAGTTCACGGTGAGAAAGACTGTCTGAACATCTAGATCCATGCACTTTTATTAAGCTGAGCTGTCAGTCTAAGAGACATTCAGAACAGGATCTGTTTTCACTTTGGCAACCAGAGTTTGGAAACCCTGGGGCAGATCACTGACTGACTGACTTGTTTTTACAGGAAATCTACAGTATTAGAAAGCTAAAAGTGTACTGAACATGAAGTCCTTTCTTTCTGAGGGCTCAATAACTGTTATAGTTAACTATGAGCTTTTAGTTGCTGTTTTGCTGACTTGAATTGAAAACAATACACATATATTTCTGAAATGTCAAATTTTGCATTGAAGAGCTGTTTGGTGTTTATTCTTAAAGGTTGTCTCTGTGACCAACCATCTGGCTGTACAATATTACAAAGGGGTGTTTCAACTGACTGGTACCGCAGACGACCATGTCACACCATCACAAGTTGACAGGAGAGAAATTCAAGCTCTTAAAGGACCAATGAGAAAGATTTTGTGGCATCTAGTGGAACAAACTTGAGAGAAATGGAATATAATATTCATAAGTATGTTATAATTAGTGTATATATATATAAGAATCGTGCTTTCGTTACCCTAGAATGAGCCCTTTATATCTACATATGGAGCGGGTCCCCTTCCACAAAGGCTGCAATGTTGCACCACTATGTTTCTAGAACTGACGAACCAAACACTGGCTCTAGAGAGGGCCTTTTGCGTTTTTTGCAAGTTCCGTGGCCACTGTCTGTTCTCCTACACGTTTGGAAGGGGAGGGTGAGGGGAGGGGTATTCATTTGGTTGCAATCTGCAACCTTACCGCTAGATGCCACTAAATCTTACACACTGGTCCTTTAAGAAAACAAATTCAATAGCACCTCTTTTAAAAATAGTGTATGTTTATTTTTGGCACGTGAGCAACCAAATGACTGACTGGGATCTAAACAGTATTACGTTTTCATTCTTTCACCTTTGGGTTTTCCATTCCCTTCTTCACAGAGCTCTTGAGAAGAAGCAGGAAAATGGTGAGACCATTGAGCTGTCGGCGGAGGGCCGGCCGGAGCTTGTGGAGGAGAAGGAGATGCCCGTGGTTGACTGTACGTGCTTCGGTCTGCCCAGGCGCTACATCATCGCCATCCTCTCTGGCATTGGCTTCTGCATCTCCTTCGGCATCCGATGTAACCTTGGCGTGGCCATCGTCAGCATGGTCAACAGCCACACCATCTACAGAGACAATAAGGAGGTCATAGTGGTGAGTGGAGGTGGATGAGGTGGCAACGGTGGTCCAAATTTGTGGTACCTTTACTTCAGTGAAAGGTCTTTTCCTGTTTCGAAGCAAGGTCTATAAAAAAAAATGTTTTTCCATGTTTGCAGTGTCAAATCTTTACTATGTTAGCAATCTTTGGTGATAGTAGAAATGAAAACGGCCCCTCCAAACAATGGATTAGGTCATCATGATGTCAGTCAGTGATCAGAGTTATAGGTTTAACAAAGCAAAGTGATGAGTATATGTGCAGATTGATGATTTCATTCAGTCACTTGTTTCTCTGTGTGTCCCAACAGAAAGCTCAGTTTGACTGGGATCCAGAGACAGTGGGAATGATCCACGGGTCTTTCTTCTGGGGATACATCGTAACCCAAATCCCCGGAGGGTTCATCTGTCAAAAGTTTGCAGCAAACAGGTTCGCTCCTCCCCAACTTATTGTACGCTAGTTTTAATTACAGCTTCTTTTATACACACTGATGTCTCTTCCTGTTTCTATTCTTTCCTCTTCCAGAGTGTTTGGCTTTGCTATAGTGGCCACGTCTTGCCTGAATATGCTCATCCCCTCAGCAGCACGGATGCATTTCGGTTGTGTTATCATTGTCAGGATTTTTCAAGGGCTTGTGGAGGTAAGTGACTCTTTTCTATGGCTTCTTCTAAAATGCAAGAAATGGGCAATAAGGGAGATTTCTATTTACATGTTAAGTCTTTTTTCATGGTGTAATTTCCTCCCTTAATCCTTCAGGGGGTTTCATACCCAGCATGTCATGGTATTTGGGCAAAATGGGCGCCACCTCTTGAAAGAAGTCGCCTGGCCACAACAGCCTTTTGTGGTGAGCCTATTATAACCGTCCACTCTGTCTTTAAATAATAGATGTTTGTTGTCACTTAAAGAGACATTTTGCTGCTTGCTTAATAATCCCACAACTTTTTTGTCTTTCATAGGCTCATATGCTGGTGCTGTGATTGCCATGCCTTTAGCTGGAATCCTAGTCCAGTACTCAGGATGGTCATCTGTCTTCTACGTCTACGGTAAATGACCTTTGACCTTATGGCTGGTGGTATACAAAATCAAATATGAAGCCTTTACACTGGATTTCCAAACCATTCAAACTGAACTTTGGAAAACTGCACATTGTCTTATAGTGAATACATGTGATTGTTCTCTTAATAAATGGTATTGAGTTTGTTTAATCAATTGTAGATACATCAGAATACTGATTTCAATACTTGTGTGACAACACCCATCACTATACTCAACATACAGTGACATACTAGATACTGAGACACACCTAAACTAAAAGGACAAAAAGAACGTAAAAGGCCACAACCATAAACATACAGGAAAAAAAAAACACTAGTTGAAACACCTGTTAAGCATGAATTTAACATTTAATCTCAGTCTGTACTGAGGCAGCAGGTACAGTCAGGGTGTAGCAAGGTGTCTCCTTTGCTCTTTTTGACCTCATAGGTTTGACACTTACATTGTTTTTTCTTTTCTCTGCCTGTTCACCAGGAACTTTTGGAGTGATGTGGTACTGCTTTTGGATCCTGGTGTCTTATGAAAGTCCAGCAGCCCACCCCACCATCACTGACGAGGAGAGGAAATATATTGAGGAAAGCATTGGCGAGTCGGCCCAGCACACAGTAACGGTTAGTACTTACAAAAGACTTCCGCTGGTACAATATGATTCAGACACAGTGTCACACCACATTGACTCAAGTTAACAGCGCCAATGTTGAAAATTTATACTGCCCTGTCATTTACACTTCCTTCAAAAGAATGTGAAAAGTTTGCACTATCACAGTGTAGATACTTGTTTTGTTTATGCAAAATGTTAAGATAAGGATAAGATCACAAGTGGATTTGGACAAAGATTGTTAAAATGGTAAACAAGCAAAGCACATTAAGAGCAAGTAAGAAGTTAGCCTGGGTGTCAATCTTTGTCATGAGTCACAAAACAAAAGCGCCAAATATAGATTTTGAAACTCCATATCAGTGGTAACCTCTACTCATTCATGTCCACATTCATGCATTCATGCAATCATGCATTCAAGCAAAACTAATTTATTTACTCCACCCAATAATTCCCTCTTACTGATCAAAATGTCCTGGTTTCTGATGCTTTTTTTGTTTTAAAATGACTTAAGAAAGTTAAATAAACAACTGCACATTTATGTTTGAGAAAACAGTCAGAGGTTTTAAAAGTTCATCACTAAATCGCTGAGATCTGTGTTACAGAAATTCAACACACCATGGAGGGCCTTCTTTACATCCATGCCTGTGTACGCCATCATCGTGGCTAACTTCTGCAGAAGCTGGACTTTCTACTTGCTTCTCATCAGCCAGCCTGCATACTTTGAAGAAGTGTTTGGGTTCGAGATTAGCAAGGTAACTGGATGTGGGCTGTGGGTTGTGGGTTATGAGGGGTGTACTCATACTGCTGCAGGTGTCACAGAAACAGAAAGACAGCTTCCCAAGTTTATTGCTACAACCATCGTTCATACACAAAGGTCTCAAATCTGTTGCATAAAATACTTTTTGTCTCTGTCTCATCTAGGTTGGCATAGTTTCTGCACTTCCCCACCTTGTCATGACAATTATTGTGCCCATCGGTGGTCAGCTTGCCGACTATCTGCGCTCCAACCATATAATGACCACCACTAATGTCAGGAAACTTATGAACTGTGGAGGTAAGAAAGAACCTGGCATGGAAGGAAGGCAAAATTAGAATTACAGAAAGGAAACATGTAGATGTAGATAACTTCCTGTGCCTATAACAGCAGGGCTTGTTCTTCCCGGGGTCAAGACTGTTGTCAGATTAGTCTGATATAAAATAGGGGTTTTCAGCCTTTTCTTGATATGATTCGGGGTTTTTTTGGTAAGTAGCACATTTGTTCTAGAAGGCTCAGTCAGGTGAACCTGAAAAACTACGCAGTATCTTACTTGCTAATCATGGACTTTATTACAGTATTTAGTCAGCTGTGGTGAGAAAACATTTGCTGCACGAGGCAGATGATGACTCACTGTAAAACAAAAGCACTGTCTCTGTTGGCTTTTTTTGAACTACAGAGAGAAATCAATAGCAGAGTGAAATGGAGAAGCATGCAGTGTACATATCTATTTCTGGGAAGCTGAGTCAGTAAAGAGGAAACTTTAGGCCACTGCTTAGTTGACAGCATTTTATGAAAAGAAAGGAACGAAAGGCATGAACTTCAAATGACTATCAGTTGATTTAGATTTGCATCTTGCATTAAGATCTAAATAGATAAACACATTTAAGATCATTCTCTGTTTGCTTTTTCACCTTTTTGTGTGTCAGGGTTTGGGATGGAGGCAACCCTACTGCTGGTGGTGGGCTTCTCGCACACAAAAGGTGTTGCCATTACATTCCTGGTCCTGGCTGTGGGTTTCTCTGGCTTTGCAATTTCAGGTGAAACCATAAGTTTGGTATAACTATTATTTTATTCTTTAATCCCCTTTAACTTGTTCCTTTTGGCCACAAATATTAATGCAGAATGTGTAAGGCTTGTGGATATGTAACTATTTCCTAAGATTTGTGTGCTGATATTATTTTTATCCTTCATAAGGTTTCAATGTCAACCACCTGGACATTGCACCACGCTATGCTAGTATCCTGATGGGTATCTCCAACGGTGTGGGCACTTTGTCTGGGATGGTTTGCCCGCTTATAGTTGGTGCTATGACAAAGCATAAGGTGAGAACTGATGCTGTTATGTGCTTGTGTGTGAAGTCATTATAAACTGTCTTTAAAATGTGATAAGACTGACACTGACACATCTATTTGCAGTATGTAAGGAAAAACAAATTTTGTTGGCATTTTGTGTATTTTTGTTATTAATGTGTCATTTCCTGGAAAAAGACTCTTTTTAATGTTACCATTTTGCATGTGCAGTAATCTTGCAGGGACACTTTTAACATGTAAGGGGCACATATATCCATTTTGGACTTAAGAGTAGCTTAGTAGACAAGAAGTCAACACATGCAGCCACCAGACATGTTGAATCATAAGTAAGGTGTTTGAGCCTCAAGTGTTATTGACCAGAGTAAAAGTATCCAGTTTTTAAGCACATGTACAAACCTCTCTTTGATTGATTTCATTTAATGTGTGCATATCTTCATAAACTTTAGAATACCTTGATGCAAATAAATAAAACACTTATTTTTCTCATGCTTTTAACCTCTCTTCCTCTTTGATAGACGCGGGAGGAGTGGCAGGGTGTGTTTCTAATCGCGTCGCTTGTTCATTATGGAGGTGTTATATTCTATGGTGTGTATGTTCCGCTCTTAATTTTCTGGTTCAACTTATTCTGTCTTAAACACATCATTAAAATGTTCATGTATGCTTCAATCCACGTGTTGCACGTGTTGCATGTGTATGCAAGCAAACTGAAAATCAGCAAAAACAATATAAAGTTTTGTAGACTTGTTTTTAGCTCTGTCATAAGTCTGAATAAAATGCAGAAACTTGATATTGTGTTGTCCCTGTGCTGCAGGCCTCTTTGCATCTGGAGAAAAGCAGGCCTGGGCCGAGCCGGAGCAGCTGAGCGACGAGAAATGTGGCATCCTGGATGAGGATGAGCTTGCAAACGAGACAGAGGAGCTGTATCGCACGAGTGGTGGGGGAGGCTATGGAGCCACGAACCAGGGAGCAGATCCCAACGGAGGCGGAGGCATGGGAGGAGGTTGGGTCTCGGACTGGGACAAAACTGAGGAGTACGTGCAACCGGCTGGAACCAATAACTACCTTTATGGAGGAGAGGAGGACCGGGAGTTAACATAAAAAATGCAGATCCTCTGCATGTCGCCTTTAGTGAGGCAGAAACAGTATATCACAGTGTGGAGTTTCACCGGATGGCACGAGGAACTCTAAAATGGAAGTGTGGATTTAAAATCGAAAGGGGGAAGGAACCATTTTCAGCAAGTCTGACTGTATTATCATAACTGAACTGCATTAAAAGAGACTGCACAGTGGAGGTGAAGAGATTAGTAAATCTAAAATGTCTGTTTGTGCGTGATTGCAATTGTGTACCGTGTGTGACAGACAATCTAAGTAAGAGTGTTTTAGGACTCATCAGCCTCTCTGCAATCTCTGTTGGAGAAGGGCTGTGTTTAGGCCTGGTGTGGCTTTCTTTAATGTTTATTCATTGTAATAATTGTAGACATTTCTATGTTAACAGACAGGATTTGGATTTCATTTTGTATGCCTCTCATTTATATGAAAATCATTCAAGATTACAAATCTTCAGCCACACATTTGTCACAAGCAGTCTCTGTTGTTGGGTGATGACCTATTGAGTTTGCCCAATTTATTTTAAAGAAGGATGTAGTGTGTCCACAACCTGCGGAGCATCAACAGGAAATCACTAAAATTGAAACTACAAGGTTTTCACAGTGTTATGAAAGCTTGTTTCTTAATAACAATGTTTTGTTTTGTCCTTAATGTGAACACTTTTAAGAAAAAGTATGTTACTTGTGCCAATACAGCAAAAATATTTTGCTCTGTAGTATTGGTTTGCTCATCCACTGAGATATTAATTGAACACCTGCAAATATTATTTAAACAGCTTTCTGTGAAGTCTAAATAGCCCATTCTGACATCTTTAGATGCAGCATTTTGATTTCCTCGTGCAAAAGTATTTATATACTAGGCCTCTAAACTGTCTGCCTGCTGACATCCTGGGGAATAAAAATGCCTAACAAAGGAATACAAGGTGAATAACAATCCCTTGTCAAATTAGCTTCTTAGTTTAAAGCCACTATGAGGTCTCTTTCAACTTGTTTTCTTCGAAATACACCATCTGAATATTCTATATGCTCTACATGTAATATATGCTTCATTAATATTATTATATTATGTTACTGCTGTGTTCAGGCAATTCATGTTCTAAGTGTTAACATATTCTATTTCAGGAAAAGCACTTTGCTGTCATCACACAACCTAAAATAAAAGCCCAACGTGTCTCAGTGTCTGCACCCTGTCACAGTGACAAACCACAAAACATTAAAGAAAATGCTGAGCCGTGGCTGTTGTGGTGCCAGTAACTAAGCAAACATCAGACTAAAATAAAAAAACATGTGAATCAAATGAGGCCATCAGTCCCGCAGAGCACACCGCACAGATCTCAGCAATTCTTGTTTAAAGTTGGAACTACATTATCATTCGCTTTATTTTATAGTGCAGCAAGCTGAAGATATGTAAAACGATCAATACATTTTAAAAGACCAATTAAAAAATAAAAAGCTGATAATGGACAACAAGCGCTGTACATAAGCAATTTGTTTTATTTCTGTTAGGAGATGTTATAATGTATCTAGCTTATCCCAAAATAAAGATTTAAGATTTAAAAAACATCCCTGTTAGGTCATGGGATAGTATCACTTTGACTGATACCGTTTGAGTTGATTACATAGATAGGTTAAATATTAAATGTTAGGGTTTTTACTGTTTTTGTCATTTTTGTTTGTTTTTCAAACTGATCTACAGTTTCTGTTGCTTTTCTCTCACTGTTAAATGTTTGTTCTGGATTGAAAACTAAAACTGTATATGTACAAATCATTTACATGTGGAAAATATTATTGTATAATAAAACCTAGAGGTGATAATTCCTGTACAGTCATACTATTACTCCTATTTTTTAATGTTTTGTGTTAGGTTGTGCATAAGCTATCTTACTATAAATAGATGTTTACAGTTGGGTGTTTACATTTTTTATCTTTTTTTTCCTTTACAGCACCTGTTTTCTTTTGTTCCAGACACAATGCCTCTGCTTCATGCATGATTCAGACACTAGTAACCTAGATTTTTGGATACAGTGGTTTCATGTTACCCATAATGCTGTACTCCTCCCCAGACAGCATATTGATCACTGAGTTGAAGTATAAGAGCTTGGAAATGAAGAAGAAAAATAGATTTTGATGGCATCAGAGCAAGGGACTCACCAGTTTTCCTCAGCCAGTAAGAAGCACTGAGGCTCAGGGATTCATCCTCACTGTCCTGCTCTGGTCTCTAAAATCAATGAGATTATCCTGCATCCATCTGCCAGTGAGATAGAGAGAGGGAGAGAGTGAGGAGGAGGAAGATATTCATCGCCGAAGCTTAATAATACTGCAGTACTGCTTTCCTTGCAATTTGTTTGTACTTTTGCATGCATGCCATTATGTTAAAGATGTGCAGAGGCAAAGGACCCAAAAAGATAAATAGCAGAAGACATAAAGAGGAAGGGGGAAGTGTAGCAGTTGTGGGATTAGTACAAACAGTCACAGGCCAACATTAACTTTCTATAATAAATCTAATGGTATAAGGCGTCTTTTGTGGCCACATTTGTATATAACTTTTTATAAATGCTGCAATGAAAATGTATCCTCTGGACATTTTAATATTACTTATTAAATTCTGCAGTCATTTTTCTAGACATATTGTTCATGTTACAGCATAAATATACTGTATCTTTGAATAGTGCAGGAATAGAGTGGGAACTGAGTTTCATCATTCGGGGTTTCAGTGGGGTGTTTTTTTGCATCTAAAGTAAAAGCTGTTCCCGGGGTGTTTGATCACTACTGAAAATAGTAGAATTAAATATTGTTTTAGCTCAAAAATGGAGAGTAAGGATATAGAATATTATAATGACTAATCTGATATCAGTATCAGAGTTTATAAACACTATTATACTAGTACTGGCCTTTAAAAGCCCATAAAACACTTTGCTGTCACCTTTTAACCTAAAACCCAGTTTATTTTGTTTCCTCACTTATTGAGAAGTATATACTGGTCCTTCATAGTGTTATTCAGACCAACATTAGTGTTTTATCATTTATATATTCAACTGTAAAGGACTCAATTTAACCTTCAAAGTTGCTGTTGATGACAAGCCAATGATGAAGAGCTGCGAGAATTCATCAGATATGCTCGACTTGGTCAATGTTAATAAATATCTCATTAACTAATACAGTAATACCTGATTGAAGACCACCTGTTACTTTTTTGCAACATTTGTTGAATGACTTTTTAGAAGATAAACACAATTAACACGTTTAACTTTAGCCACATTAGCTTGTCGTTTCTTCTTACCTGAAACATATTCTCTTAGAAAAGTGAAACTTATGCTTTGAACATAACTTACTCCAATAAAGCATAAATCCCACCTATGTGTAGCTTGTCCAAATATGTTTCTCTCTGAGGCTACTCAGTATTCTCTCTTCTGATCTTCAGTCACTAACAGTTACTATCTTCGTTAGCCGTTGGACGGTAACGTTAGCTAAGTTTAGGGTCGCCATTTTCTAACATCAAATTCCGTGACACTATTAAGTCTGGGCCATTTTTTGTCCGTTTCTGTGGTTAACACATCAACGCTGGCTCTCCTCTTGTTAGAAATGTCTTCTCTCTGTTCATAACTGGTCGGTTTAAAATACAGACGCCTTTGAACAGTGTGATGTGGAGTCGTGGACTGAGAGGTGAGTTGAAGGCCATGGCTAAAAAACCCGCTGGCCCGCAAACTAGGCTGCAAACCAGGCTACAAACTAGTACCAAATTACCCTGAGCCTAGCCTTATTCTGTGCATAGTCTTTGTACGTAATTAGAGGTTGCTGATTTTTCCTTTTTTCCAAGGACAAGTGTGTAGGATTTAGTGGCATCTAGCGGTGACGTTGCAGATTGCAACCATTTCAATACCTGCCCCCTCCCAAAAGCGTGTAGCAGAACCTACGGTGGCCGCCAAACTCGCGAAACACGCGAAAAGCTCTCTCTAGAGCTAGTGTTTGGTTTGTCCCTTCTGAGCTACTGTAGAAAAATGGCGGCGCAACATGGCGGGCTCCGTGGAAGAGGACCACATAGATGTATAATAAGAGCTCTTATAATACATCCATGGAGGACCACGAAGAGGACCCACACCTTATGTGGATATAAAGGCTCATTCTGAGGAAACGAAAACATAATGACTCTTATCCTCAGGTGAATATACACTAATTAAAGCATACGTATGAATATTATATTCCACTTCTGCCAATATTTATGCCAATTAATCCCCCTAAATCTTACCCTCAAATCTGCCCTTCACAATTTCAAGAAAAATATTGTCATGTAACGTCACAGGTGCATAGGGAGGGGTCATATTTAAAAACTTCTAACTAGTAAAAGGCCATTTTCTGAACTGTGTGTGTTTAGCTTTCAAAACTCTAAACCAGTGCAAACAAAGGCAGTGAACATTGCTTGCATGCTGATGATTATTAATTACCCTCAATGTTATGTTTTAAATTATGTCTCATTTCAAAGTTTCAAAGGAGAGGAAGTATCTCATCAAGCCAACAATATAATGTTCAAAGAGGGTCCAGTACTGTTTATGGAAGAGAAGTGATGGGTATGTTTCTGTTCATGACAAACAATATGCCCCGCAAGTTGAACTATGCTTTCCTGCTCTAGTGTCTGAATAGATCTTGACATAACCGAACACTAGCTGAGTTTGACTTAGAAGCTCCACTCACATTGGTTGTTGTCTTGACTTCACACCACCTTTCTGAAGGTTGTCATAAAATCAAATGCAGCAACTTGTTTGATATTTATTTTCTCCTCAAAACATTAAGAGAGATTACACCTGGGTTTATGTAATAAATAATTATCCTCAAACTTCAAAGTCAAAATTGTTTGAATATAGAAATGCATCTATTCTGCATATGATAAATGTGTTTTAACATATAGTACATTTTGTGATTAAGTGATGACATTAATACAAACACAGAAAATTAGTTAAAATAAAATAGCTTTATTTCAGCAGACAAATCAAAAGAGGCATCTGCCTCTGTCAAGTATCATATTTGATTTTTGATATTGATATATCATATTTGCGCTGCGATTTAAGCAATATGTCTACAAGTTGATATCTTACTATTAGCATAAATGCTGGAATACAAAGTGCTTCTACACACAAATGCAAAAATAGAATCTATGCAATGTTACAACATTTCATTTGTGAACCATAATAAAACATTATAAAAAAATGATGTTAAGGCAAATACATTTTAAAACACACAAATCAAATCATGAGATTTTTCACCTTCTGTGCAGAATTATATTATACAGCTCGGCAAGCGGAATTCACAAAGAGACATAAGCAAATGTTATTTTTGCTTTAAAAAAGTTAATTTGCTCATCCTTTTTTCATCACTGAAAGCAAAGTTTAATAGTTTGATCAAGCACTCAAATCTACTTTACACATTTAGAAAAAGACTTCAAAAAAGCAGTAAAGTCATTGTCAAGAAAAACTCAATCTGAATATTTAGTTTGAATGTGTTGAATGAATACTGTAAATGTGTAATGCTGTTAGTGGAAGTATGTATGATGAGTATCATTGTTGGAAAAAAATTAGTTGACAGCATTGATGGTGAAACAATTAGTTTGTCGTTATACAGGTGTCAAGTACAAATAAAAATCATATTGTTCAGTTCAAAGATTCATAGTCACTCTGTAGTTAATTCACTTTTTTTCAAAGCTAAGCAATCGCAACACCATTTAAATTCATTGCAGTATGTACAACAGTAAGTGAATGCGTCACCTTTCAAACACACTTAAGTTTGGACATCAGTAAATGAATGCCTTCCCATTCATACTTGTTGTTTGTTCTGTGCAGATTCTTACTGTCTTCAGTTTGTTAGTGCATTCAGTTTGTAATCACATTATGATTGTATCTGTAAGTTTTGTTGGTCTTTTAATAATGTTTTAACGTGGAAGTAATGCCATGTGTATCATGGCTTAGCTGATAGTTGTACTGATATGTAATGGAGGCATAATATTTTCCAGTTTAACAATAAAATTTTTTTTATATAAAATGACATCAGTGCACTGAAACAGTAAACTTCACCGGGAATTTAATAATTATAAATTACTATAAATAAAAAACAACAACAAAAAAAAGCACATGTATATATTAAACTTGAACGAAGAAAAAGCATCAAATTACATAAAATGCTGCCTATATAACTTTTAAAAAATATCAGACAACTTAAACGCCGATACCGATATATCTGTGATCGGTAAATATCGACTGATAATATCAGCTGACTGATATATCAATCATGCTCTAATATTGTTAAGTGGATTGCTTTTTATTACCCTCAGTTTTGGTTAGGTCAAAACTTTTCTCCCTTTTAATTACATGACTAATGTCACAACCATACTCAAAGCCTCCATTTAGCTTTGTTATTTAAAATACGTTATACAAATCCCATTTGTTACAGTCTGACACAGATTTTCTTCTAGATCTGTATTTGTGAAATTGTCAATCAAAGTTAATTACATTTCCCATGGAGCACTAACATGAAGCAGTTTTGTCTAATCATAGAATTTGAACTTCAGGATTGAGACCAAGACATCACTTAACTTTTGCTGGTTTGCTGGAAATATAATTTTTCTTAAACATTTAAGCTTTTGAGACCCATCTGTCTCAGTTTTTTTTTGCTCCTATGCCTTCATCTTCTTCTTTTCCCTCACTATCTCATCATCTCTATCTTTGCCCTTCGTTCCTATTGTTCTTGTTCTCCCTCTCCTCCAGCAGCCCCTGTTCCCAGAGTCTGGTACTCATCCCCTTTCATTCCCTCTTTCTTCAGTGCTTCATACCCCCCTCCTCCTGCTCCTTCCTCCATCTTCAAAATGTCGTATTCCCCCTCTTTCATTCCCTCTTTCTTCAGTGCTTCATACCCCCCTCCTCCTGCTCCCCCCTCCATCCCCAAAGTGTGGTACTCCCCCTCTTTCATTCCCTCTTTCTTCAGTGCTTCATACCCCCCTCCCCCTGCTCCCCCTTCCATCCCCAAAGTGTGGTATACCCCATCTTTCACTTCCTCTTTCTTCAGTCCTTCATATTCACCTTCTTTCTTTCTGCCCTGTGTTTCTGTTTGAAGGGTGTCGTACTCGGGCTCCTTACCGCCTACCGTCTGCAGCTGCTCGTATTTGTCACCACCTTCATCTCGTGACCTCAGCGGCATATCCTCGTAAATTGGTCCTAAAAGAAATAGAGGTAATATGTGATGCAATGTGTAAAAAGTGGCCTTCAGTGTGCACACAAAAAAAGTGGAAACAAGTAGTTACTCACCTGTGTCACCTCTCTTCTTAAGGCGTTTATAACAAATTACAGCCACTATTAGTATCAGGACCATGACAATGACCACAATCACACCTGTTAGGATTGAGCTCCCAGGCTGATCTGAAACTGAGACAACCCATACATAATATATCAGGACCCTGTGAAATACCCCAGGTCATATTAAATAAATTCCCATTAGCATCATTTGTTGGTATAAAAGAGGTCTGGCAATTAGCACTTTTGATATATGGATTTTTAAAGCAAAAGGTGACAACTAACAGATTTCTATCAGATCAATAATCTGTGTCGCATTAGTTAAAAAACATGCTTAAAGGGCTACTCTAGAGATTTAGTATTGCCCTTCCAGAAAGTTGGGGGGCTCAAAAGAGTGGAATAAAAATGTAGCAAAAAATGCAGCAGATGCAGAGATGTCCTGACTTTTACTCCCTAGTGTGGGTGAAGATCTAAAAAAACTGGATCCTACAATTCTCATAATGCAACTCGAAATAACACATCATCAGGGTTATTTTTTCAGAATGTGAAAGCTCCCTCTAGAGTCACAGAAGACATTATACAGTACTACTCATGACGAGTTCACTGATCTCGATGTGTAAAATCGGTAGAGTGTCCTATTGATATGTCACGGGGAAACAATGTCAAAGTCCATTAGCAAGAACCAAAGCAGGAACTCACAAGAGTGGGTGTTACTGAGGAAAGACCTCATCGTGGTCATAACAGCTCTACATGCATAGGTACCGCTCTCCTTTGGCTTCATGGAGGATTTTGTGGATTCCATAAATTTCCATGTCTGATCATCCTGCTTGTAATAATGATAGGAGTATTCCCCTTCGCAACGTGGACAAGAACATGTCAAGCCATTGGTTTCAGAGAGAGACGCCTTGATAGGAGATCCTGAAATAGGACAAATGAGGAGACAGACTTTAAAACATGTCATCTGGAGAAAAAAAAACGTGTAAGGCATACAGCATCACAAGGAGACTTGATTCAGTAAAATGAAAGTCATCGCTCAGCCTTCTTGAAGGCATACCCGAATTCTGGAGAGTGTTGGTGGGGTGTGCATACCTTGTACAAACACATCTTGTATATCAGAGACGTCTTTGTGTAGGGTCTCGGTCTCGCCTACGTGTCTGTAGGTGGCATCACACTTATATCTTCCCGCTTCAGATTCTGTCACATTAGCGATTTTGTGGGTAGACGTCGTCTCATTTGCAAATACAATCTTTTCTTTGTAGAAAACAGCACGGCTAATTTGATCTGTGCCCCAGACAAGGCACTTCAGAGTCAGACTCTCCCCAACTACAGCAGGCTGGGGATACATTTCCAGCGATATGTCCTTCTCTGGAATAGGTACATGCAGATGGGGTTAGTTTTTACCTTTTACAATTTATATAATCATAAAAGTGACATTTGTGAGGCTAAGATACAGTGGAGTTATAACTCTTATTGTGGAAATAAATACAACAGAGCATTAAATTAATCGCAGGCCTACCTGTAGTCCTAATTACTTGTTGGTTACTCCTGAGTTCTTGATCTTTATCAGTACACCAGAAAATGGTCTCAGGCACAGTCAGTCTATTGGGTTGAAAGACTATGCTCAAATCTTTTTCATTGTTTAACTTCAACTTAATCCTGTTTTTCTTCTGTCCCCTAACGACCCAGCAGTTCCATCCTTCCAGACTACTGTCATGGTCAAGCTGCAGCTGAACTGAACCTCCATGACGCATCACTGGTTGGCCTGTCTTGAGGGTGAGCGAGGCACTGGGATTGTATTCTGAACAGTAAACCAAGAGGGAGCGTACAAGGGGAAGTAAGAGGACAGATTATCAAGAGGAAAATCATTTTCAAATAAAGAAGTGTAAATTATATCTATGGATAGTATCTCTCCCTTTAAATCTTTGGGATTAAATAGTTAAGTTTGTGTGGTACATTTACCCAGGACTTTGATCTCGCGAGACCTGCTCTCTTTCCCATCACTCTCACAATGATACAAGCCTGAGTCCCTGGTAGATGCAGCTGTTATCTTCCAGGTTTTGTTTCCCTGCGATATTTCTTTTTTGTTCAAGTACCATTTCACTGTGCCTGTTCCATTACAGGTCAAATACAGGAAATCCCCAAAAAAGATCTGCTTGAGTTCAGGTGAAACAGTAACTAAGGAGGGAGAGGGACAAAGGAAGAGAATAGATACAGTAAAGTATTTGTGTAGGTATTCTGACACTTGACAGTTAGTGTCATTTCTGAAGTACAAGACACTACAAAGGGCTGATGTACGTGGTTATTGCTGCTACCTATTGACATAACACACCCATGAGAAGTGATAGAGGGGAAACATGTCAGTGCTGACACATTTTGCAGATGTGTGAACTCTGTGGTTACCTTGCAGCTCGTTCTGACATCTTGCCAGGTGCAGGAGCGCTGTAACAAAATTCAAAAAGAGCATTATTTTTAAATATAAACTAATTCTTTCACCACCTAACACAGCATTTTACATCAGACTCTCACTTAAAGTAGGGCATGTCGGACATAAAGTCACACAAATAAATAGTCATTTACTAGATCTGCTTCACTCATTTCGTCAAGGTGACCTCAGACTTGTGACTCAAACAGTGTGATCACCACTGTCATATCTTTAGCATTGAATTTTCAGCTAATTTAAGTTTCTATAAGTGGTGCTCTCTCTTATTTTGTCTCTTCGCTGCTCATGGACGTTACAGAATGGAGTGGTGGTGGTGAAGGATGGGTTAACTTTTTACTGTATTGACAGGATAATTACATCATCTTACATTGATTTTTTTCCAAAGTGACCTGCAAGTCAATAACAGAAGCATATCTACTGTATGTTGCTGGCCTTTTGTAAGCCGTAAAGAAAACGTAAGATCTGATCCGCTTCTTCCTCCTCTCTCATCTTTCCAGTCTTTTGATATTAAAACATTCTTCCCCCTTGTTATTTTCCTTCATTTCTATTGTTTATACAGCATATAAATATAATAAATATAATATCTTAATCTTATAAATGTCAGTTCAGGATGACAGGAGACTCTATGTATTGTTACAGTGTATAAAAGACAACTAACATTAGTTTGTATGTACTGTAAATACATGTTATCTAGCTGTAGCTTTACTCAAACCATTGATTGCTCTGCAGATGTAAAGTCTGACATGTGATGCAGTTGCACCTACATCAGATTTGTAGTATTTGGGTTATCGCATGAGGAATGGATCAGAAATTTTTCAGTCCTGTGTAGCAGGAATTTTGTTTCATTCACACAAAGTCTCCTAATAGCACAAAATATTCCGTATGTTTTACATAGTCATTAAAAAAATCTATCAAGTTTGTATTATACTCCACATCTTTTTTTTTGTTCTTGTTGTTTTTGATGCGTGCGGCTGTAAAATTCTTTTGTTGCTTTCTGTGTGTGTGTGTTTGTGTGTGTCTGTGCACAGTATGTTTCCAAAATGTAATAGTTCAGTGCATAGTACATTTTGTTTTACATTTTACTTTATAATGTAGTAAATTCTAATTAATACAAGGACACATGTGATTAAAAGGAACAGAAATTATAGTTTGGATATTATACTCAGTATATCTGTGATAGTGAATATAATACTGATGCAATGCATGTTTTTTTATGTTAAAATTTTAAATTTACCTGGATAAGACAAGTAAACTATAGGTGTCGTGTAAGCCTCCAGGGAATCAATGTCAATCTACTTTCCACAGATTCGTGAAAACATTCGGCGTAATGTACAAAAGTTTTTATTGGTGATGATTTTGTGTAGCCGATATGTCCCTCCACATACAAATAACTGCAGAAGAATTATAAATTAATCACATTTAAAAATATTAAATCACAGAGTGCTAAATGATGATGATGATGATGATGATGATTATTATTATTATTATTATTATTATTACACAATTCATCAAGTAATCATCAACAAAATGTCAACTTTAATTTGCTTGTTTTGTTCTGCTTACTGCCCAAAACCAGCAAAAACGTACATAAAATCTCAATTTGTTTGTAAAATTACACCTTATAGAGCTGGAGAGGCATTTGTAATACTTTTTAAAAATATTATTATTATTATTATTATTATTATTAAATTAGAGAAATGTTTATGTATTATCTCACATTTAAATCAAAATATGCTATTATTATTCTTTTGTTTGAACCTTTATCTGTCTTGTCCTATTGTAGTTTTGCTGAGCAGAAATCTCTCTTTAGCGACATCTTGCTCCACTTTCACACTAATGGCCACTGACAGACCAGGCTACCATTGAGGTTCAAGTGCTTTACCAAAGGGCACCTCAGTGATTTTTATGCAGGCAAAACCTTCACGTGTTTAGTAAATTTTAAATGCAATCCACACTTCAGCTGAATGTAAGAAAATAGCAGTGTTGGAAATAGAAGATCCACAGATTGCAGAATTCAAGCTGAGAAGCATGACACAACTGTAATAATGAGAAGGAAAACAATAACAATCACAAAACGACCTATAACCCCGGCAGTCCAGGTTCATGATTTATAGAGACCTTCTTACCTGCCAGAAGCAGTAGATGTTTTCCTCCACTCATCGTCCTGCCAGAGTTACACAGACCAGAGACACATCAAAATAGCTGAAATGCTGAGAAGTGACCACACTGTTGCTGTCTGTCTTGGGTATTCTGATACTGTTGAGGAAGTTGCTATTGAGGGGTGGAGGGGGCGGGTGGCCGGGGGGCGGGTGGCCGGGTGTGGGGTGGGGGGTGGGGAGGGTTACTTCCCATTTGTGTTTTTTATTTTAACATTTATCCTTCATGTTCTCATATAGCACATCAAAACTACCAGTTACAAAATTTTCAGTGATCTAAAGTAACAAATTGTAACAGAGAATGGGAAGATGACTGACCAACTAGGGAACTGAAAATGCAGTATGCAATCCTGAGGAAACTTGGTCAAAACTCATTATAAAACTTTTTATTTTCACATAGCCACACTATGGTTCATGTCACGCACACAGCAGCAGCTGTGGCGCAGACATTGTAGCCACACACACACACAACATGCAGTCTCGCACACAACGCAAAGACACTACAGCCACACGCACACATCATCGTTGGTATGGAAGTAGCATGAGTGAAGAAGACACAAAGCTTGCAATTTGTAATACCTTAAAGTCCAAACCCCCCAAATCTGTCAAGAAAATTGCAATTGGTGCATCATTAATATTAATATGATTTCACAGCTTTGTCATTTTTGTTTAATGTAACGTTAGACCTTTTTTATTTGTACCTCAGTTCTTTGACTGTGCCAGAGTGGAGCACTGGAGCCCATCTTGGAACTCGACTCAGACTCAACCTTAATGACTCAGACTTGGACTTGGATTCGGGTAATGGGGACTCGACTACAGCACTGCTGGTAGGACAACTCTAGAGCTTGCATAAGAGGCACAGAAGGCCACAGAACAAGAAGCAGAAGTAAGAGAAGTAGTCATGGCCCAGCAAGTGTCCAACAATTGCGTTGGAAAGGATCATACATTTGATCAATCATGTCTGAGTCTAAATGTAAACAAGACAAAAGGTATGTTTTTCTCTAAAACTATGGTACAACCTCCTAACGCTGATATTCTCATCAAAAGTGAAAGGATTGACATAGTCACTGATTTTAAATATCTTGGTGTGACATTGGATCCAAATTTGAACTGTGAGAAACAGTTCAAACCATAAAATACAACTCAGCTAATTTTAGACATATTAGAAACTGTCTCTCTTTGGACACAGTCAAGATATTTATGCAGCTATGATTTTTTCCCGTACGTCTTATTGCATCACATGTTTGGGGCAGGCTGGAGAAACAGCCATAAAACCTCTTGAGTCCTTATACAAACAAACTCTAAAAACTGGAGAAATACAATCTACTGAGCTTTGACAATTTTAGATTATTTTCAAATTTGTGCCTAGTTTATAAAATTTTAAATGGTTTGGCCCCTCCTCCACTGTGTGACTTTGTGTATACTCGTTCAGTAAGTTTTATTAGATCCTAATATTCCCTGTATGAGATTGTACCAGACCATTTTATCACACTGCATTTGGGCAGTCAGCATTCTCTATGCAAGCAACAAATCAGTGGAACGCCCTTCCTTCCTTCCCTCCTTCCACCAGTGCATTTAAAACCAAATGAAAAAGTCTGCTAAAACATACTCAGTTCTGTAACCACTACATTTTAATCTTGCTTTTAATTGACAAGCATACATTAGTCATTTCTAGTTGACATTGTGGGTGTATGTGATGTGCTATTGTAGTGTGTAGCTTTGTATTATGAGTCCTGTGTGTTTTTTGCTTTGTACTGTTTGTTATTGTGCTGTTTATTTTAATTGCAACCTGCCCAAGGGACTGCAGATGAAAATTAGCTATAAGCTATAAGCTATAAGCTATAACTCTGGTACAGTAGATCAAATGGTAACATTTATGTTTAACACTGTACATGATCCCAGTAAAAAAATGAGACAAAGCACAGTTACTTGCTGCATCCCAGTTTAGGGCCTGAAGCCTTCAGAGGTCTTGAAGGGAAGCTGTACCTTGTACACCTTCAAGTGAGACTGTCTAGCCTCACAGAGACCATTTAAGTAGTCAAAACATTCGGATAATGGTGCCAGATATAATCGCAGTTGGCCATCTACATATTATGTGGTTTCTGGATAAGATATTTCCGAGAACTAAAAGAGATGCAGCTTTTTATCAGATCAAATCGTTAAGCCCCAAAGACTGAAAACAGAAAGCAGAAGAGCTGTGTGAAGTTGTTGGTTCCACAGTGTGAAAGAAGGATGTGAATCAAACACACCACATGAGAAAAAAACAAAATATATTTTTGGTTTAAAAGTAATGTGACAATAACTTTTTATCAGTATACAGGACGTGACTTTGTAAACATGTCCATTCTGCTTCTTTTTTACATAGCACTTGGTGATCAGCCATCTGCATGCAAGTCATGTCAGGAACTGTGGGTTTTAGGTGTTGAACGAGATAAAAAGAATGATGAAAAAGGGAGTGCAATCAAACTGAAGTCAGGTCAACAACTTCTGCTTTTTTGTGATACAATTTCATGGGAAAGAATGACTCAGGTGCTTTGAATTAAATACTGCTTGCATGCATTTTCAAATGAACCTACAACTTAAGGAGTCCTCTCCTGCACTTAAAAAATGTTGCATGCAAGCAAATTGACTTTAACATCCCAAAGCATCAATTTGTTCCTCCTTCAGTTTAACTTTATGCAGATGTCTGTGTCTCAGAGCTGATCTGGTGAAAAGGCACAAAGAGATACTCCCATGGTTTGACAAATGACGGAACTATTTGTGTGTTTGTTTCTCAGAATCCAAATTGCCAAACAGTTTCATTCTGCTCAGTTGGGAAATTTTAAACTTGCTGTATTTAGCAACATTAAGCCATAACATCATATAAAGATGCAGATGAGTCTGATTCTTTTTATAAAATACTTGCATCTCATGCTTTGCTTATGACTCAAGTTTTCTTCCATTTATTGCACATTATATTTCCACAATTTTCAGGCTTTCGTTTTAGAACAGGAAGATTAAAAAACAGATCAACCTCTGAATGTTGAGACATACCTCTTGGGCACATATTTTCTCAGAAAACTGGATGTTGGTTTTGAAATTTTAACAGAACTACAGCCATCACAACAGCATTCTTAGAACTTTGTGCTTTTCCTTTTACTTTAGAAATTGCTCAACATCTCTGTTTCAGTTCCTTGAACTGGCCACCAGAGTCCAGCACTGCATTGGTTTTGCTTGAGAAAATAATGCATGAATGAGGCCTTACAGCAGGTTTGAGCCCGTATTTTCCTGAATGTGCTTGTATAGTAAGCTTATGTTTGATTCTACATCATATGATATGTCAAACTTCAAGAGTGAGCAACTGTTTTTAGGGCTGTATGAATCTCCAAATGTGACCCCCCCCCCATTATAATTTAAGTAAGATTAATATCCTGAAAATATAGTCAATAGTTTTTAAAGGTAGTTGCACTGCAAGTGTACAGACATCATTTCATGTTTTAAGGTTGCGATTTAATGCAATACTTTGTGCTTCACAGCTTTGACCTCATAAATCAATAACTTATCTCTCATTCTGTCCTCTACTGTCTCTTCTTTGGCTTTTTTTCCCTTTTCTTTCTGATTTTACTTCACCAGAAGCAAACCTGCACTCACTAAAACAAACAAGAAAAAAGAACAATAAATAAAACCTAGCCAACATATTCATACTACTGTATGTTCCATCTGCCCGTGACCCACTTTTCTCCCCTTGCCTTTGGCATGAGAGGGGTTAACACAGAAAGCAGGAGGAAAGCTAGTTTCTCAGAATAAGGACATTAGGCAGCAAAGGCAGTGGAAGCACCGAGGTAGGACGAAAGTGTGTTGAATATACACCATGAAGTGGCACACCATTAAAGGAGAGCACCCACTAGAGCTCTTATCGAGGATTACAATGCAGGGGTCATGCAGTCCTTAAGAGGCCGGATATGGCAGGATTCATCTACATCTCCTCTTAGCAGAGTGTACTATTGTGTGCATTAATGTATTTCAACCAACCTCCCCTTCCTCTGTCCTCCATCCTTCTCTTTGATGGGCTCTAAAAGCAACTATAAAGCAAGCATAAGGACAGTTTTCATTCAAACACTCCAACTTTATGAATGCAATTCACTGATACAGAATTATCATATAAACTTACTTGGTATCAACACACATATTCAACATTAGAGCACTGAATATACAGCATCACCTTCTAAGTTATTTATTCTTTCTATGTTAATGTGTTGGTTTTGCAACTTTTACTAGTTAGAAAGTTAGTTTTTTTTAAAAAAAAAATTGGCATTGTGCCTTTACTGGACAGCTTAAAGTGTAGATATAGACAGGAAATACGGGGTGCAGGGTAAAAGGAGTATGACAACAAAGGTCTCTGGCAAGAATCGAACCTTCGTATATCCCACTGATGCCCCAACTGTTGAGATTCATCTTTCCTCTACCAGCAACCTGTGCTTACAGCTGGTGTCATAATCAGTTTACTTTGAGAAAGCAACATGTGCCACATGTAGATCTCAAACCCAAACCTTCACCCAGTGGGACACAGATAATGATGCAGTCAGCCCCCGAGTCTGTCACACACAACATGCATCACCTGTCCAGGATTTATCAACTGGACTGGCAGCATTTAAGCATTTTTTTTACACTATCCACCACAAAGCATCATCAGATCAGTGGAGTGTTAGATAATGCATTGGAGGTAGTTCAAGTAAGGCTACAAACAGACATTTCACATGAAAACATTTCAGGGTTCTGGGTTATACAGAGGTCTGTTCTTGTGTTTTTAGATGATTATTAAATATATGAGTAAAAACATACATTTACATGTTGTATAGTATTCCAGTTAGTCCATTCAATCTTTCCTTGTGTGAAACAGCTATATAAATAGCAAGCTGCATTAGTTGGATGCACAGTAGTTACAGTACAACCTTTAAAAGTTATGAATTTTGTTTGTTTGGTTATAGTGCTCTCATCAATGTATGTTTTTAAAGGGTCAGTTCACCCAAATCACTGAGAAAGCAGAGTGAGGTCAGGAGATTATCCAGAGAAACATTGTTTTTGTTGCTGTTGGGTTTTTCAAATGTAATTTTTCAATGCCATGAGCATAACAAACAAAATGCTATTCAGGTCCACTGCACTGGGATTTGGGCACAAGTGGCAGCAGCGGATATGGTGTAACTCGCTAAATAAATAGTGAGCTACCACTAGGGGTAACTGAGAAAATATGTCTTTTTGCTATTAGAGAACACAACACAAAGATGCAGCATTCCTCCAAGTTTGCTCAAAGTCAGATCAATAAGGTGATACTCTTGACATACTGATGAAATCTGCACAAACACATAGTCGCCTGTCAGTCCCTGTCATGGTCTTTTATTTTTATTGCTTAGGTGATAAGCCAAATTTGAAAAAGTACAGTCTTCCTTTATTTTTATGATGACCCATCAGCATCGATGAGACAAGAGGAACAGTGAGGTGCTCTGAATCTATCCACTGTAAGTGTGAGACGGAAAGATAATGTGATATCATGGGACGAGTGCAAGTGTGAGTGTGTTTGATTGATAGAGTGACTGAAATAATGAGGGGGGGGGGGGCGGAGGAGGAGGAGGAGGTTGGGATGCTGTGGAACATTGAGAGACAAAAAGACAGAAAGAGAGAGAGAGTAATGAAGAAAATTGGGGATAATTGAATAGAAGAGCACTTGGGTGCGAAAAAAAAAAAGAAGATAGATGATGAAGTGTCAGTACACAGTGGAAGTGAAAAGAGAGGAAGGAGAATGAAGGAGAGAGATCAATCTAGCAGCTGAAGTAAGAGAGAGAGAAAGAGAACCCCACGCTGGAGAGAGAGAGAGAGAGTATGGATGTGTGTGTAGCAGAGTGAGAAAAAGAGGGAGAGAGAGAAAGAGAGACAGCTATACTGGGGCATAGAGTAGGTGAAAGTGTGTGTGTGTGTGAATGAAAAAGAGAAAGAGAGGCTGCACAATACAGTGGCTCAGGCTGGCTCACACCGATGCACATTTAAAGACTAGAAGGCATGAAAATGTGATTTTGAAAGAACAAAAAGCAAAGCACTTTTTGCTATTTTTTCTCATTTGTATTTTATCAACTGGATCTTTCTCTCATTTTCTAATTCCGGTCCCTTTTTTACTCTCTCTGTGGTTTATCAAGGAGGTCACTTTGGATACAACGAGGAGCAACACAACCTGAACTGCAGACTAAAAGGTATTTTACTTTTTCTACTGTTCATTGATACTGTGATCTTTGGTTTAAAACTGTTAATCAGAATAAGAAGATATGGAATCTGTGACCTATAATAAAAGTAATGTAAAGTGTTCATAATACAAAATAGCAGTATAAAAAATAATAGAATGGGTGACTGTGTGTGTAAACTACAAAGTAAATATGAAGAAATGCAATTAGAAGCAGTAGGTTCACTGAGAAAGAGGACATCATCTTTAGCAGCAAGGTGTGTGAGGGTGAAAGTCACAGCTTCTCAAATAGAAGTAGGTGCTGCTGAAATTGTGGCAGAGCGAGCGAGGGGGGGTACACGTCCTCTGAGGTCTGATTCACATGTTTTATGTAGGTGGGGAGGAAGAGTAAAGTGGGACACAAAAATGAATTAAAAAAATCACAGAGCCTTAAAAAAAACTCTTCACTAATTGCTCGTATCATTCCACAACTTTAAGACTGATGAGTGAGCGCTAGCTGCTCTGTTGTAGCACATATAAGCTTTATTAGCTATATATGCAGCATGAGGCAGCTAAAATCTAGATGTTTGTTTGTTTCTGGTCAATGTGTATCATGGGTGTGAAATTAGAAAAGGAGAAGTTCAGGTGAGATTCTGAATAATAGGATTGCTTACAGATTTCTACTGGACTCGAAGGATCAGTGGGCAGTGATGGTGGAAAAGTTCATTCCTCTAAATGAGGCTTTCATGCTGAATCAAACTTTATGGCCATAATTAAATCCCCTGTGACTAGTTAAGACCCTGTTTCATGTAGATTATTCTATGCTCTTTGTGAATTGTAATTGTACATTGCGGTAATTTACAAGTGCTCCCCCACAGTTACAAAGTAGGTTAAGACCTGTTGTATTATGGTGATACATGCACAGGGAAAGTCGGGGAATTATTAATGTATGAGCTAGAGATCGATCAGTCTAGGAGTTTTGGGAGAAATAAAAAATAATACTTCTGCTTATGTAAAACCTACATTTATGTAATATCGATATTAATACCACCCAGACACTCACAGCACTGTATTACAGTTTACTAGATGAGTTCAAAGAGGAAGTGTGTTGAAATGGAAAGGTGAGCAGAAATCAAACGAGAGCTCATAAACACCCACATTTCACACACCTCTTTAGCTGCAACTTGTCGAAATTGTTATCTGCTCCCAATATTTATGGTGTTAGCTGATGGAAAGGTGGAAACCCTTTAAATACCCCAGAGAACTGACTCACAAACACATATAGACAC
The DNA here is from genome assembly GCF_910596095.1 of Thunnus maccoyii. NCBI lineage: Eukaryota > Metazoa > Chordata > Actinopteri > Scombriformes > Scombridae > Thunnus > Thunnus maccoyii. The sequence goes on along the minus strand of NC_056552.1, from coordinate 17,572,223 downwards.
ACATACACACATGCCTAATTTATTCCAGGCCTGCTTGAAACAGGGCGTTATAGCATTAGCACTGCTCACGCTGTGCACCAGCGGTATGTTCCTGTATAGATACGACTTAACTGACTTTGCGTTGGCCTCCTAAGACCTGCCACGCACATGCTGTAATGCAGAACAAGCAAAACTGGCTTTAAAAGCATATTTTTCTATTGGAGAAGTGCACCTTGGGGAATTCTTTTGGAAAGAGAAGAAAATAAACAAACTGGGCAATTAAAAGCAGAGTGGGCACACTAAGATTAATGGCTACCTCTCAAACACACAACAACTGATCATAATGGAACAAAGAAAAGCCAGGTGACGTTACCAATGCCAGAGAGGGACTGACTGATTATACGTTACGTGTGGGTAATGTCAAAAGAGAATGCGATTATGAAACAATTGAGTGGAAGATGAAAGACATGAAATACACTGAGTTGGGCAAAATGATTGATGTCAGTAGAGATTTGTGTCTTTCTGATTCAGAACATTTCCACCACCACTACCCGCTAATTTCCACTCCATCCTGTCCTGTCTCACACTGTTCTTTCCTGCCCAGTCCTGTTCTGTCCTCTCCGGTCTCTGCAGGAAGAGCAGGAGTCGATAAACGAGCTGGTCAGTGTAGCAGATGTGACAGTGTATATGGTCCAGTAATTCTCCAGGGTTTGGTGGAGGGAGAGTGTAGGACACAAGAAAGACATGCTGAGAGAATATTTCCAGTGACAGCTAACTGCTATGGAAGAATATAACGAGGCTCTAATAGCTGCAAGCTGCTGCTGTATCTATGAAGTAGAAATGCAAAATCCACAACAAAATGTTCCTTAAATCAGTCCCATGGGAGTATTGAAGTGGGGTACAGCTGTATGGAACCATGAAAAACCAATATGTAAGCAAGACACACACATTCACACATATACATTGTCTTTTAATTCAAGGACATAACACAATAGCTGTGTAAAAAAAATACCACAGATCATTCAATACCTGACATTTAAAGTGCCGTCATCAAATAACCTTGAGACGTAATTTCATGTTTAAATAAAATGATCATCTAATATGATTTTTAATGAACTTCTAATTGTTATTTGCGGAACTGAGAGAGTCTCATTGTTGTGCTCATTAAGACAGAACGCAAGAGAAGAGCTGTTTCCCCTGACTCTGCAGGCTTTTCATTATTACATACAGGGAGATTTCCCCCAGGGGAAAGATCTGGAGGATTGCCGTAAGCCACGAAAAACAGAAGCCAGCAAACTGCAACACACATCCACCATTATGAAGAACTCAAATAGCTCCAGCTTTACAATTTCTGAACACAACTTCAAGTTAATGACTGAAAAATACAGAGGCGTTCTTCTTGCACAGATGGCTCAAAAAGCAACAACTGGATTTTAGATGCACTTATTGGGGCTTTATAAGGAAACGCTCCTGTGCACTTGGCAGCGTTTAAAGCAGGACACCAGTTAAAAGACCAAAGTATGGACATAGAAACATGAGTAAATACATCATATGGTGACAAAGCTGTAACAGCACAAAAGGGTGATGGTATACATTTTTTAGGTTTTAGTATAATTGTCTCGCCTCATTAACCTCACTGTTTGCTGATGAAATCCAGTTTCTGAACTGCTGAGCAGCCTGGTACAAGCCCGCAGGGTCAGATGGCTCTTTAGCTGGCAATTTTAGGGCCGTAACAAGATAGCGTAAGTCTGATTAGTGTCAAGAGCAGGTGTAAAGAGCATGTTTTCCAAATATCTTGGATAGGAAGTGTGCATTTAATACCTTCATTTGCTTTTCTTCCCATCTAACATTCAACCTCAGTTTCAACAGAGGTGCCCTCCCAAAACAGGTGATGAACATTACTGTATGTGCCTTGATAGTAACATAGGATCTCTACATGTATCTGGAAGTTTCCTCACACTTTCCTTTTTCTTGCCCTCTTGGTTCAAGGTTACAAATGCTTTAGGATAAAATGTACTATATTCAGATTATACAGCTGTAGTTGCAGTGTAATAGTCATAAGTATAGTATAAAGTTGAAGTGCAAAGTGATGAATGAAAGGTCTTTCTGTCTGTAGAGTCAATTACACCCCATTACATGGTAGATGGGCAAACTGTAATGGGGCCTGACAGGCTTCGACATGGTCCTCACTTTGTCAGCCATGTCTAACGGCATTTATTAGTATCTTGTTGACTTTTGTCTCTCAGTTTTACCTTTATGTCAATGGACGTGCAAGGTAAGTGAATCTGTCACTACTGGACAGTCTATTTGTGGCTGTTTATCTGCGATAAAATCCACCCTGAAGCCTCAAAAACCTGTGCTCATCTCCGTGTGTCTGACTACTTTGTCTGTGGCCTGCTTTCATTGTATCTGAGGCCTGAGGTCTTCAGTCGAGAGCTCTGGGACACGTATAAAAAGTAATACGTGCCCTTGAAAAAGTCACTTGATCATAGGAATTCTATTGATGTTCAGTTTTATTAGAAATGTTTTGACACAGCATCTTGCGCTTCCCTCCTTCTTTTGTTGTTGTGAGACAGAAGGCAACCTGCTGCACAGTTGCCTTTGAAGTCTCTGTTTTCATGACATTTTAATGCACTTTCTGTCATATCCTGAATGGAGAGGAAAAGGGAAGTTTATTTTGTATAGTTTGAAGCAGAGAAAAAAGGGGCGATTATTGAGAAATCGACCATTGCACTTCGTCATTTTTATGTATTTCACATACAGTAATACAGCTCAAATTATTAGAGATGGGGCAGAATTCTCCAACACAAACTGGTTGTTTTGCACTTACATTTGTTTTCCGTGCTGCTGCAGAAATGTGCACATGAGCTTCGAAGCTGGTACCATTTAATTGATTGTTGAAGGGAACATTTTATTACTAATTAAACAATAACACACTAATCAAACAATAAAACATTGTGTCTCATACAGTTTATTGACCCACATGGATTAGCTCATTAACCTGCAATAATAATAACCAAGAACACGTGAAATATTAGGTTGTTCTAAGACATTAAATGTGCTTCATTATTATTATATTAAGACTGAGGGTTTGAAACATTATCTCGTGCAGAGATCCTCAATCTTGGAGTCGAGGTCCCTCATGGGGTGTCACTTGATTTAAACATGGGGTTGAGGGATATTTGTCAAAACTGATACAGTAATATTATAAAAGAATAGATTTACATGTATTTCTATAGTGTCATTTTAGAACTAAAGGTACACTATACTCAGATTCACAGAGCTTTGCATCATGAAAAGTTTTGGAGCTGAAAGCAGTGAAAGGCCCCTTGAAAAACCCCTGATTTATGGATCTCTGCTGTGTAGTACGACAAAGACGCTTTAGCTACTGTATCACACATTGTTTATGGGAAGTCTCAAAAATAGCACAGGGGATGGTCAATCCTAAATCTGCTGCATTGAGGTCTCCCAGCCCATCCAGCCAAGTTTAGCCCAAGCCAGGCCCCCAGTGCACGCTCCACCTGACCCAATTATATCCAGTCTGAAGGGATAGATAGCCCACTTTGATCTACACGAGACCACCAGCCAAGCTCAGGCTGACTGGTCTGGCACTTAATGCTGCTTTCTGCTAGACATTTTTCCAGGACAGTTGTGTTTGAGTGCTGCTTAAAGAGTCAAAACGGAGCGAGTGTGAGATCATGCAGTATGTGCATATGCGCATGCACACGTGCTGGGAACATCAGGCGAGCGGTGTGTAACCTACGAAGTAAGCTGTGGCCCGTTTTTCCTAAAAAAGGATCGCCCTTGGTGAGGCTGCAATGAGGAGGATGGAACTTGAACGCAGATCAAAGGAGCAGGATGTTTATTGTGAAATGGAGAGCTGGGGGTAATTATTTTAATCATCCACTTAATTACTGATTAGCAGGGTTATCATTTTTTTTGCTTGATTACTATCAGATATGCAATTGATTAAAAGGCATCTGTTTGTGTCGGATAGGAGACTTTTTCCCCCCGCTGAGGGAAAAGCCAGAATCTTTGGGTGCATTGAGGATAAATCTATTGCTGGTAATGTTATCTGCCTGTAAAATTAATCAAGGATGCCATGATTGGCAATTAAGCACTTGCATTTCTGCAGATTTTATCAAGCACAGATTTAATCAATGCTTGGAAATGCCAAAGCCTTGTTGTCACAACTGAAAAGCATACAAATAATATACAATTCCTCAATAAATATGGAATTTTTATGTTTATTATAGTGTTTTAGTGAATAAAGACATTGACACTTGAAATATTTATCCACCATATGTTCCTTAGACGTTGATTTTAAAGAGTGCTGGTGCTGTAGAGGGTACATACTCCAGCTTAGCCCTTCCCCTTTAAGCTCCTACGTCAGAGCACCACGCCCAGTCCTGGTGGCTAGTGAAGCACCATTCATATAAAGCTAACCAAGTGCCCTCTCCCCCTCAGTTTAGTGACTCATCCTATCCATCCCGTGTCGGAGCGGGCCTTGAATGCTCTTGATTGTTCCTCGTCACTGATGGTGTGAAAGAGGCTGAAGGGTGGAGACCCAGTGAAAGAGAGGGATATAGAGGACAGAACTTGGCCGCTCCACTTTTGCAGGACGTAAAAGTGGGACAATCTGTTCCTTGGATGATCTCCAATTCTACTTTCCGGGGACCGATACACTGAAAATATATCTATACACATGGTCTGTCCTACATAGGAAGAGAGTGAGTGAGTGAGAGAGAAAGAGAGAGAAAGAGATTGACAAAAAGAGGAAATATGCATACACGTTGAAGTGACGGTCCGTAAGGCCTTTACAGTAAATTGTGCTGTACTGAATATTCCCTTGAAACTGACCAAAAGGAGAGAAGAAACCCCTGCAGCACACATCCAACACATCAGCTACAGTATCCCAGCATCCTCTACAGAGGACAGAGAGATAATTTATGCTGTGACTGTAAGATATTTTAACAGTAGATACATGATATGATTTAAAAAAGAAAAATAGAGATGACACATTAAAAAACAATTCTGTGTAGATTCAACATTATTTGTAACTGTGTATAATTTACACTGCAGTAAACTTGAGTTTGACCTATCAGCCAAAACATGAATAATGTGTTGCGTATGAGAAACCCCAAGGACTAAAGCAACCAAATGAGCCCTAAAGTCATTATTACATTTTTGTCACACTTTGCAAAAAACAAGGTGACAACATCTCGGATGGATGGAGACAAGAGATATCATTGACCCTTCTCTGCAAATCTCTCCGTCCATCCATCTTTGCTTTCCAGGTGCTCAAGGAGGGCATCCATCTCTGTCCTCGTTATCATGATTAATCAGTTCCTGATTCTTCATCTTCATTTCACTCCATTTCCTTACTGTCTGTGGACACACGTCTGCCCAGATCTTTCAAAAGCCTCTCTTCTTTTGAGTTTCCACACGGCTTCTAATCATGAGAATTCAAGCTGCCGGATTGGCCTCCCATGGGCAGACAGACTCACCAACTTCTGAAATCTTCACATGTCCCTCTTTCCTATCCGTACATGCATGACTGTTGAGATTTATATCCATGTTCTAAGTTAGGCGCTCATAAGATCAGTCTAATAAAAAATATTTCATTTAATCAACATTTTAAAATATGACATATGTTAAAATGCTAAGTATAGGTGCTTTAGCAATCATACATCATATAAACTTTGCATTTAGATGACGCTTTCATCATCTAGAACACATTAGAAGACATTTAAAATCCTATCTTACTATAGAATGATTATAGTCATAGACAAACTGCGCTCAGATTCAGATTAGAGGAATTTCAGAAGTACAATTGATATGAGTAGAACATTTTAGACATAAACCTTAGACACCACAAGATAGTGGTTGTTTTCTGCCTGCTGTCTGTCTGTGGTAGCCTGCATTCAGATCAGTGTAGACTCTATAATCTTAAAATCAGCCATTGTTGAAAATAAGTAATTTAATCAGGTTTTTAATCATGTTGTGTGTTCCTGGCCTGAGTAGAGCAGGAGACTAAAAAAATGATCATGAAAGAGGAATCTGCAGTACAATAATAAAATAAGCCGTGAGAACAAAGAAGTGATATTGAACAATTCAGGTTAGTGGCTAAAAAAAGCGTGAGACAATGAAAGATGAGTCTTCAGCCTCTGACAGAAAATGTGGAAAGACTTTTCTGTCAGGAGTGGGAAAATCATGCCTCTATTCCGCCACCATTCTCCCGTGAGGGAAAAGAGTCAAGACTAGTCGGAGTGATGGCTGCCAGCACAGGGACAGGAGAGCCAAACAGCTGGCGAAAGGAACTGACTAAATCTGAGCTATTGTTGTGTCAGAGCGTAGGAGTTGAGTGACATGACGGAGAAGGGAAAGACAAGATGAGTTGTGACATCCAGGATAAGATGCACAGGCTGAAGAAAGCGTTGCCATAGCTAGAATATTAAATAGCATTTCCTTTTACACATATATCTACTCCGCTTTTCATCCTGTCTTTACCCTCACGTTACTGTTGATTTTGTCATATCTTGTTCTCATCCCTCTTCTAGCCACAGCTGTCCTCTCACCCCCCCTTTTTCTCCCATTCTGATTACTCTGCTTTATGCAAACTACAGCTCAGTCTTCCTCTCTTGTGTATTTCCCCTTTTTGCTTTTACATCCCAATTAGTTGGTTCCGTCTACTCTCAGTCTGTCCTTCTAGTTCCTTATCTTACCTAGTGCAGACTCAATGTTGTTCAATATTTGATGAGACTCTGTTCATAAATCAACCTTCTCTATTCCCTCCTGGTGTATCTTGAATGATAGTTTTAATCTCCAAAACCTTGTGAGTGTTAACACGCAGCTCTCTGTCAGCCTTTGATCAGAGAAGCTTTCCCGCCTGATAAATACATTTTGAACACGTATATCATACTAACAACACTGGCGAGGTGGATCCTAGTGTGTTGTTCTCTACAAATGCAGGTTAGATGTATGCCAAATATGGATTTCTGGCCCTTGGTAATTGAGCAACTGCTCTCTTATGGCTGTTGATAGGTAATGAGACCCTTACATTTACTGCCAGCAGTTAAAAACCTTAATAAAAAAAGTTTGTGGTTGTTGCATTCAATGCTAATTACACTAATTTATCGATTCCTTTTCCCTAATGTACGAAAAATGGTTAGATACTTTTTTTCTGAAATGTTTTTTTCTAAAATCATCCTCCAATTTTCTCCTTTTTCTGTCCACTTTGCTTAACTGGCTCTGACATTTTGCTTGTGAAAGTGGCCCACCCTGTCACTCTCAGAGCGTCTTGGGGAGTTGACCGCGGTCAGTCCTCTTCCCCTCTGCGGTTTCCCTTTTGTGTCTAAAAATGCTCAACTTGCATACTTCGTTTTGGGCAGTGAGATATGAACAGACCAGGCTTGTTTTGCAAACATCCAGTCAATCATTCGTCACCGCTGAAATTTGCACTGTTAATTGTTTTGCTCCAAAGCATGAAACAACCATAGCTGCAAGATTTGGTCAAGTTTTGTTGTTATGTCGACCCACTCCATTTCCCAACCTGGGGTCAGGAAAAAATCTGAGGGGAGGAGAAAAACCATATTGATGCTGCACAAAGTTATGCTTCTTTCTTGACACTTTCCTCTAATTCTTTTTCATGCAAATTACTGGATAACTTTACTTATTCAACAAGTTGCAGCCAGACATGCAACCAACGACGAGGGGTCGCAATTAGACATTGCTTTGTTTTAAGGGGTTGTAAGCCAAACAGGGTGGAAATCACTGCTTTAATCAAATAACTAAAACCCTGAGGCTTATTCTAATGCCTTACTTTACTTGATAGAGATAACTGTCTGACCCCAACTAACCTCCAACTTCTAAACACCTTGTGGGGAGTTTTCCTAATCTTCCTGTTAATGTCCTCACAAAGGAATACAAGGTTATGCAAACACACTGATACACACTGGCAAACCAGAAAAAAACAAATAAAGCAGTAATCCGGCTGCAGTTTTTGGCATAGTGGTATACTATACGACTCTTCATCATATGTTTCTCTTGTATCTTTGCGCTATTGGCTAGCTTATTCATCTCTACATTATTATTTATGTCAATTACAGGACACTGTAAGCTGTGCCAGACACCTGTTGAGATCCTTGGTCACCAATAGAGGTTGATAAGTCAAAAGACATAAATCACTTACTGCCCCTTTAACCGCCATCAACACCATGTTTTCTACATTATTTTATTAATAACTAATTGACTCTTTAAGTATCTGCATGTTGCTAATCTGTGATTGAACGAGTGTCCTAATTTAAGTTGTGTCTCCATAGTCTCATGTGATATTTTATTGAGTTCCATCTGTCCATCTGAGCATCTATTTCAGAGTCCCAACTCACATGATATTCAGAGCACCAAACTGCCAATGAGACAGTGGGAGATTCCCTGCGTCATTCACCATCATTAGGCGGCTGTTGGCAATAGTCCAGATCTGCATGATGGCAAAGCCCCTGTAGCCAGACTTCACCACAGAAAAACCAGGACAGAACATATGGAGGCGCCAGTATGCCAAATCTGAAGCACAATGAAGCAATGAAACAATCTTAAAGCAAAAATCCACCCTTTGAAAATTGCTGTTGATGATGCAACTTGCATTTCTGGGTCAATTTTATTGTTTGATGGTACTTTCTGCTCCCTGCAGATAACTGGCCAAATGTAGAAGGTATGACTTCATGTCAATCAATATATTTTTCACATAATGACAGTTGAGTTTTGTAGCAGGGAATGTTTCTAAAATGTCAACCGTAAAGATCATGTTTTGATGTCAGTACCTCAGGGTTAAAGAACAAGGTACTCTTCATAGACTTTGCATAGACTTTCATGAAGGGAGAAATCAATCGTGCATAAAGCGATTTTTCCACTTAAAGAAACCTCAATAGGCCGGAGCGCCATGTAGCCACAACACTTGTTAGGTTTTAATTAAGGGGCATGACTGTTGCTTTTCTGAGCTAGAAAAACTCCTGCTCTTTTGCAGCATATTTTAAACAAAAATTTAGTATTCTCAGACTATGTTGGAGACTGCACGGTGAGCAAATGCCAGACAGTAACAAGCAAGACATAATCTATAAGCTTTTTTGGTTGCAAATCAACCACCCTGCTTGTGCAAATACATCAAATTTAATTTGGTCTGGAGTGCACTGCCAGCCATACTGTTCACTTTTTGCCCAGATTACATTACACATTTCAAATTGCTTTTCTAGGCTGTGGAAAACTTTACAAATATAAAGCCTTCATGGATTAAAAATTCATAATACTAAGAGTAATAATTGGTCCTGTTTGTAGTAGGAGGTGTCTTGTCAAAAGTTTTTTTTATAATGTTGGTCTAAAGGGAAAACGCTTTTTGGGACACAGGGGATTTTTTTCGCTGCAATACCGTGAATGGCCACTGGGTCAAATTGACAGCAAGGCAAAGAGTTGCGACGCTGTATCCAGCTCTCTTAATACATTCATGGTTCAGGCATATTTCAGGGGGTTTTAATAAGGTAATGTGGGAAATATATCACGTTCCTGAACCATGTAGACATGGCAGGTTGAGGGACATTGAGTACACTGAGATGTATACAGTTCATCTTGAAATAACACCTGCATCACTACGAACCTCAAAAACTGATGATGTATAAACGTATACACGTATCTGAGGGTGGAATTTTCCTTTAAGGAGCTCACATTAAGCTGTTAGCCCTGGGTTTTGCCTCAGACGTAGGTCGGCTCCATTATCATAAAGTAGCAATGATCTTGACCTCATGTGAAGCTAAATTGCATATCCAACTCACTCTCTTCTGCAAAGAACCTGTGATGCAAATTCACAGAGTTTATATATAGCCTGTCTTTCATCAGCCTGCTATTCCCCGATGCATTCCCAGTGGCTAAATGGAAAATGTGGACCAGCTCTGTGCTCATTCACACATGTGGACTTATTAGCATTGCCGGTGGCTTTTTCTATTATTGCACGTGTCTTTAACAAACTTTAACAAACACATTCAAATTTTGCTAAGTTCACTCTATCAATGAAATGATAAGAAATGACCAAAATTTACTCGTTTCTCTGCCTGTTTCCCACAGCATGTTTCTAAGGATGAAGCCAGTCTCATGGGATAGCCATGTTTTGTCTCCATGACAGCTATGTCACTCAGCCCTCTCTGCAGTGACCCCTGCACAGCAAAGGATGCTGGGAAATAACGAGCACTTTTATCCCGGTCAGGATGACAAAGATGGGGAGGATGAAGAGGAGGAAGAGGAGCAGGGCAGAGAAAACAGAGAAGGGGAAGGTGGATCTGACATGGAGAATGGAGGGTTAGAGGGTCTGGAGGAGAAGGAAATGACGGGAGGACGACAATCCTGGGAAGGGAAAGGCGGCGAGGTGGTGAAACCGGCAGCCATTGTGGTCGGTAGACAGAGAGCAGACCGGCCACTGAGGCTGGGCAACCTGGGCAGCCGGGGTATTGTTTCCATGCCTAATCAAGTCCAACTACATCATCAAACAGCCAATAAGCATCTCATTGCGGCCAATCAGCAGGTTCATTACACAGGCCTGAATGCGCTGCAGAAGAGACGAGCTCTGATGGAGCGCAGCATGACCACAGTGGCTCCGCTGGAGGACACTTTCCTGACCATGATGGTGTTCCGCATTGGAATTCCTGACATCAAACAAACAGTAGGTGCATGTTTTTCTTATCAACTCACCATACAGTATATGTGAAAGTCATGACATGCAGACACCCACATATGAAGCTGTTCCTGTTTCTTCTTGACCCCTAAGAAAGAAGGTCAAGGCAGACAAAAACTAATGTAGCGCAGGTCAGTTCCTCCTATCTGAAACTTGTGTGGAAAATTTGAAAAGTATAAACTGCCAAGCTCAATCAAAATCAGACTATTAAAACGTTCCCAGAGTTATCTATGTGTAATAAAATCTCTTCTGCAAACAGGGCACTGACTGTAGGTCTTTCCAAATGAGGAAGTAGTTCAAGCCAAGTCTCTCTGGTATTGCTACCTCAGAGAGAGATAGCTTGAATTCCACAAAATGAATTTTAGAAATTAGTAATAACTTACATTACAAAATTTAAACAGTAAAGCATTTAGTTTAAATCAACCTTTACTGTTTCAGATCTTGTGCAGGTAAAACTTAACTTGTTACAGTAACTTTGTAATGGTGGGGGCTATCATTTGTACTTCCTTGCTTTTTTTTGTTAAGAACACAACCACATCAAGGTTTTCTCTTACCTGATTCTACTCTATTTTCTACCCTGACTTTGTCTTTGTTTTCAAGCCCGCTCTGATTTTACTAGTTGACACTGAAATGATTCAAAGCTGCCCTTCTAAACTCAGCTGTTCTACATCCCTAAACTGAGGCATTTTTCAGTAATTTTGCTGCACTGTTGACTTGCATCTGTTTCGAATTAGTCACTAAAAAGAGCCCAGGGGCTCTGGTAGCATGCATTTTTTTACATTAGGCAAAATTGTGCACACAACTGTACTAGCACATCTCATTTCAGCGCATTCTCATTCCAGTCGCCCCACAAGCCCAAAGATGGGTCCCAAAAGGAAGTATGAAAAAATACAGAGCTTGACTTGTGTTGAGCAATCTGCAAGGACAGACATATTCAGTCAACAACACCATGTAAGCGTGTTCCTTGGGGTCAGGTTTGGACATAATTACGGTAGTTTCCAAAACTGACTTTGGTACCAATTCACACTTAGAGCAGCTCTCAGCTGTACAGTGGTAGCAGGTGAGAATTGGCCAGCCCACACACACCATAGCCAGGTGAGAATGGGGGCCCCTGTAACCCCTCCCCCCCCCGTCATCCTTTCTCCATTTTCAACTCCCTGAACATGCCGACTGTTCTACATGTCAGCTAATCTGCCCTCAATGTAACAGTAATTGCTAATTATCTAATAGGTTTTTAATGAGTTTGGGGAGAGCTGGGGAAGTGAGTGACGCCGGAAAGGAAGGAATATGTGGAAGGCATCTGTATTGCTCTTAGGTCTCCATCGTCCACAGGCGTCATATTTAGCTTTGCACACTGCTGACAAACACTGAGCACCCCAAACCTCTCAGGTGAGATATTATTAAACTGAATGAAAGAGTGATGAAGAGAGAGAGTGAATATTAGAGGCTAGTTAAAGAGATTAAGGGAGGAAATGGGTGTTATGAGGAGAGAGGTGGGGAATGAATAAGCAAAGAGGAAGATATATGTATTTTAAAAAAACATAATACTGCACAGTGAAGGTCTAAATAACTCTCCTGAGCGGGGACATGTACTGCCAGAAAGATCACAGAAAATCCTTGATTGTATAAAACAGAATGATGGTAGGAGAGAAATGCCACTGTAATATACAGTATATATTACATTAGTCTGCTCTCCCAGGAATTAGCCACTCGATCTCACTCTTTCACACACACACACACACACACACATACATATACTTCACAACTCACTTATATGCATGCACATACACACTCACACGCAAATCGTTATCATGTGGCTTACCTCCCAGGGACCACCAAGACATTGCTACGGCAACGGGTGCCTGCCTCCACTAATGAACTGGTTGCCATGCCAATAGAGTTGGCTACACTATGAAATAGTGCAACATGGTGAGGGGGAGCGGAGGGAAGCTGTAGAGGGTGGGGGCTCGAGGGGGGGGCAGAGGGGACATGAAAGTGTGCTGAGCTGTGCAATTTTACTTACAGTTCTCTGAAATGGAACAATAGCATGGATGCATACATCTTGCTCAGACCTCTCAGCCGTGTTGTTAAAGCCTTACACCCGGTCAGCTGTGTCCTGCGGCTCCAGACTTTAATAAGAAAAGGACCAAAAAAGATGGTCTTCTGTGGAAATGCAAGAAAATAGAGTATATGAGGAAATGGGCAGTGCACAAATCACCATAAAATCTAGTTAAGCATACCACATACACATAATACATCCAAGGTGTTTTTTCATTGTGGCCAATGAGTCTCTGGAGTATCGCATATAGCCCATACAGTAAGAGCCAAAGGAGCTTTTCTCTCCAGACAAATGTGTTCTTTCTCTTCTGGATTGTTGTGCAAATCTGATATTATGCATGCAGAGATCAAAGAAGAAAATAACCAAAGGGAAATATTTATCTCAATATAGAATCTTTACTTCTTCATTTGGGGTGTGGAGAAAAAAGTGGCATGAAAGACCAGAATATCCTGATAACAGACTATAAGGATAGTATAAGATCATCTTATTTCCATGAGTGAGGCAGATGATTAATTATTTAAAAGTGATGCATTCATATTCGGAACACACCACATTTCTCATGAATTCATCATTCACCAATTGATGTTAAAGCCATCATGCTACATTATAAATCCATAATAATGAAACACTATTGGCCAAACATATCAACCACTGGTGACTAAATGTGTAAAATTGTGTATAATAATATAATTTAATGAGACACATAATTACAAAAGTGTGCATGCAGAGATTAACACACACAAACACTCATACACAGACTACCACTGAATTCAATTAACTGCTGTTTTAATGATACAAACATTTTTCAAAGACAGAACTGCTAGAGGCAGAAATAATCTTACTTCCAAGGAAAACTTCAATTAGCTTAGACCAGCGACACAATGCTAAAAGCAAGGGCTAAGAGAGGCTATAATTATTATTATGGATGCTAGCACTCCTGCTACTTACAGTCGTGGAAGTATTCTCTTTATGTAAGTAGAAGTAGCAATACCATAATGTAAAAATATTTTTTAAGTCCCACATTCAAGGTTTTTCTAAAAGTAATCATTATGCAGGCATGAATGACCTGTTAGTTATATTATCATATATGATTGGATTATTATTGCTGGTGAATCAACATTCAAGCAGCTTTTTAATGCTGTAACTGATTATAGCAGAGCGGAAAGAACTTTATTATCCACAACCAGAGCCGATTCATACTGTCCATAACATGTATCATACTTTATTAACTCATAGTTTTTCTTTGTGAAATATTAATCTGGAAAGAAAGTAGTAACTAGCTGTCAGATAAATTGACAGCTCTAGTTAATCAAGTAAAAATTATATAGTTATACTTCTGAAATGCAGGAGAGTAGAAGTAAAAAGTTGCATGAAATGGAACTAAAATTCAACTAAAAGTAAAAAATTGTACTCAAGGACAGTATTTGAGTGAATATACTTTGTAGTTATGTCCCACTATTTAAGACTAAAGTGCACTATAGACTCTACTATAGGTTTACAGTAATTTAAGATTAGCTAACTGACCATCCAAGTTCAAACGCCACATAGCTTCTAGTTGAAAAGCTTCTTGATTAGCCTGGTCAGACAGAAATCACCTTCATTTGTATTTCAACTTGTATCTTGACTAAAAGTGCTTGCTGGGATGGGATCCATCCAGCCTCTGTGGCCTTGAATATGATGTCCTATTATTTTTGAAGGTTAGTCACCCAATTAAATTACAAAAAATATAGGCCTACAGTATATTTAACATACCCACTTACCTGTAAAGTGATATATTACCTGCAGGTGGGTCCGGCTTTGAGAGCTCCTCCAAAAACCCCAAATATGGAGGTGAATGCAAATTAGTTTGTGGTGCTCAAAACATGGAAAATATAATAAAAAGTTCAGCAGCCACATATCCTTGAACATTTTTCAGAAGACTACATATTTATGTATTTGCTTTTGTTTTCCTTTTTGGGTGAACCGACCCTTTAATATTTCAACGTGGCAATGAGTCACTCTGAAAAACTGTAGTTCTTAACTGAACTTATTTTTATTTCTGCCTCCAGAGCAGGTGTAGATCAGCGAAATGTGAGCACATCTCCACTTGACCTCTGACCTCCACTCTGCTTTATGCTCTCTGTCTGTCAGAGGTGTGTCCAGTTTGACCCGGACTGCACGGTGTGGAACGCAAAGCAACAGATCATCTGTTCCCTCAGCGAGTCGTTGTGGGATGTCTACAACTATGGCCTCTTTCAGCCGGCTGGAGATGGACGGGACGCCAAGTTCCTGGAGGAGGAGCGGGCCCTGCGAGACTACTCACAGTCCTTTGAGAAAGGGGTGCCTTACCTGGAGGTATGGAGGTAGAAACGGTAGAAAAGTGATTGAATTCAGAGCCATAACCATGAGTCACCAGCACCCCCACTCACTAGACAGTGTTAGTCAGACACTAAAAATAGACTCTGAAATTAAAATGATTTAATAAGGATGTTTGTATTTTTCATATTTTATTTTTTCTGTTAATTTTTCATCTTTTTCTACTACAATTTCTGTAGTTTGAAGACTTCAACTACTACTGTACTGCATCATACTTTGGAAACTTTACTACTCATCATAACTAAGTAAAAATCATCAAGAAATGTTCTACAGTTGCAGACAAAGTTGAGTTTTAAAAACTAGGATTCCCATGTTCAACACAGTAAATGAATTCTAACCAAATCTTGGCAAGAACAATATTAACATCATGGCTTTAATTGCTTTCTGCATATTATGTAACCTACAAATTCTATTATATCTCCACTATTTGGGAAGTGGGTTGTGAGATGACATCAATATCAGGTTGTCACGCTGTGATACAATTATCTCACAGTGCCCTCTGGTGGTGCAGCTGATGTAAATGTTGATGAGCTGGGTGGGGCTGAAAGAGTATCTATCCTGCACTCGGTGTTTGGCTTCGAACCAGAGTGTTTACATTCTTGACAATGTTCCAGATGAGGACATGTCTGCGGACTGATGAGGCCTTTTAATGAAATCCTGCTCCACAGCAGAATGTATCTCACAGCACCACATGTATTTATAACATGAGTGGTGCCATTTTGAATCAATTCAGTGCTTCAGTTGGACTTGATTCATTGGTTAAGAGCAATTTTTGGACACAGCGTACTACCTCTCACTAATACACATGGTGCTGTTATTTAATGTAATTATCAAGCTATGTTCTACTTTATCCTGGCCAAACACACCTCTGATACTTGAAACATGATACTGCTCTCTTGTAGTATGTGATTCAGTTCAGCTGTCAGCTACTAGATAGCAGCTCCTCAGCCAGTAAATGTGTTGCCATCACAGTGCAGTGCTGATATGGAGACAGCACATCCAGTCAGGTGGTTTTCATTGACGAGGTCTCTCGTTCAGAGAGGAAGTGGAAAGGTAAACCCACCCGAGATCAGTTTACTCATCTTTTGAAGCATGTTGTGTTTATGACTCATGAGGTTTTTGAAGTGTGGTTTTCTAGACTCTTCTCCATATTTTAGGCCAATGTTTTTAATATCCACCTCTGAATTGTGTTCCTGGCACAATGTAGAGGGCTCTAAAACATTTAGATCCCCAGATAAGAACACTCTGGCACATACTTACAAATGCTCTGTTTTTAGTGTCTGGTCAGGGAGGAATTTATATGTTAGTTCCTGTGGTGTATTGTGGACATGTAGTTTTTCCTGTGGTTGAAAGAAAATAAAGATACTCTATCTGATCAGTGAAATAGAAATAATGAGCATTAGATTTAATAATTACCATTAACTCTCCCTTTATAAATACACTTTCAGGCACTTCATTAAATCTATTAAGTAGATTATCCACAAATAACTACATATAAATAAATAAAAAAGAGTATTTCATATCTGGAAGTAATCCACAAGTAACACAGGTCATCTGGTTTAGTATTACCTAACCAAACCAAACAAAAGACAAAATACTTTCCTTCGCTGTCTCTCCTCCTTTCTCTGTCATGCGGTTAGTTTATTCCAGTTCAAGCACTGAATCAATCCACTAACCATTAAAATGTTAGTGCCTGGATTTACTAATGGAGCCTTACATGTGTTCAAGCTTCTCCCAAAGAACAGTGAGCCAAATCTGACTTAATATCCTGAAGAAATAAAACATGGAGCTGTTCCACTGACATCGAGTGGGAGAGTGAATTTGTGGAAACAGTGAAAGCGTTGAGCAGCAGTTAAGATTATAATGATGCTTTTTTATGGTTTAAAGCTGCAATATTGAATATTTAATTGAATGTTATATATTGAATATTGACTAAATTAAATTATTTGCTCAAACAACATACTATGGGGGAAAAAAAAACACTTTATTATTTCACTTCCCAGCTGCTCTGCTTTTAAAAAATAATTGTTCTTATTGTAAAACATAATCGGAAGTACAGAGATGCACCATAAATACTCTAGTAATCTTTTGTTTCTTTTTCTGTGCACCATGTCAGTGATAAACTGAACTGTGAATGATGAATCACACTTTTCACACGTATCTGTCTCTGGTCCTCAGTTTAGGTACAAAACCAGAGTATATAAACAGACAAATCTGGATGAAAAGGCTCTCGCCAAGCTCAGCACAAAGGTATTTCTTTTCTTGTCTACTGACCATTGCTGGCTCACAGTATTCATTTCCACTCACTGACATCCTTTTCCTTCCTCTTCTACCCGTCTCAGGCCAGTCTAAAGAAGTTCCTGGATTACATTCAGACTGGAGCAATAGAGAAAATGGTAAAAGTCCTTGATAAAGGTCTTGATCCAAATTTTCATGACCCTGACAGTGGAGGTGAGTTTGTCACAGTCCTGTGAGCTCTAACTCTCACTGTGGGAATCCTGTTTTTGACTCTATAGATTCATTCTTTGCTTTCAAATAAATGATGTTGCAAGAGATGATCAAGTGATGCAGAGTGTCTGAGGGTGGATTTTCACTTTCACCTTTCTACCTGCCGCCCGTTGCTGACCCCCGCCTCCCTCTGTGGTGTCAGAGAGCCCCCTCACTGTGGCTGCACAGACAGGCCTGCAGGTGGAAGGCATCAGGGTGCTGGTTCAGGGCGGCGCTCATTTGGACTTCAGAAGCAGAGATGGCCTGACAGCGGTGCACAAAGCTGTCAGGGTTCACAATCACACCGGGCTGTTGGTAAGGACTTAAAGTTGCACGCATGCTCAAGTAGTGTGAACAAAATTAATGGAATTATTACAGGGTTTAGGCTAAACTACATTTTCTTTTATGATTCACATAAACACCTTATAGAGAAAGTCTTTAATTTTGATTAAATTAACGACCCTTACAACAATCATATATATGAGATCTCCTGTTAAATTATCACACTGTATGATTACTTGTGTATGTATTCATATATTCATATAGACAGAATATACACACCCACACACACATTAGAAAGTCAATGCCTTTCTTTTGTCTGCTCTTGTCAGGCTCTCTTGTCACTAGGAGCATCTCCAGACTACAAAGACCGCTGTGGCCTGACCCCGCTGTACCATACTGTACTGGCAGGTGGCGACACTTCCTGCTGCGAGACCTTGCTGTACTACAGGGCAAGACTGGGGACGAGGGATGAGAATGGCTGGGACGAATCCCATCAGGTACCAATGGACAGTTCCCTATATAGATTTATTATTACCTTACCTGTCTGTTTATCTGTCTGTCCATTCCCACATGGTTTCCTTTCATATTTTTATGTAAAATATTGTCTTTGTCTCTCATCACGTGTCAAATGAAGCCAATGCACCAACATTTCTCTGTCTTATCTCTGTATTTGATGTCATGTAACATCACCGTCAGTCTCTCTCAACATTTTTTTTTTCACACCCCTCCTCTCTCAGCCTTCATTCACTCCTCTCTCCATTCTCTCTCCTTCCTCCCCTCCTTCTCTCTTTCCATAGCACAGGGATGAAGATGAGTTTGGAATGGAAGAAATACATAAGGTACCCTTCATCCTACCATCTCCATCATCCCCATTCAGCCTTTCAGAGGCAAAGGCACTGACAATTATGATATGATAGAAAATATATAAACTGAAGTGAAAAAAGTCACGACATGCAGTAGTTCCCTTAAACCTGTTCAAATGTGAGTCATCTCAAGCTGAGTCCAGTTCAAAAAGAGCATTATCTCTTTCTTACTGTAGATGCGGGTGCATTGCCTACATTATGTCTCTGTGACATTCTGGTAAATTTGCGTTTGTGCTGCGAGCTGGTTGTCATGGTATTTTATTTTGGATTTGCCGTGCTCTGTGTTTTCTTTCTTTACTTCGTACGTATCATGTGATATTTTAGTCCCTGCAGAAAAATATGAGGAAACCTATCTCTCAGGCTGCTGGAGACTCATTTATGTTGTTTTAATGTTTTTTGTTTCTTTTCTATCATGGTGCAATGTAATTGGTACTGACCTGTTTTTAGAGCAAGTGTAGATGTAAGACATATTTCCTTTTCTCTCTCTTTGTATCTTTTTTTTTTTTCTGTTTCTTTCTTTTTCTCTCATTTTCTACTTCATTCTAAAGCATTCATACAGTCCTATATAAAATCACACATCTTCCCTTTAACTTGTCCTCTCCTATAGTTTCTAACACTGACACTCACTCACTGACAATTTGTGAATCTTTCTATCACACTCTTGACATTGAAAGGCTTGCCAGAATGGCTTTGCCCAGCACTTGGAGCATCTGCTGTTTTATGGGGCAGACACCGCTTCTCAAAATGCCTCAGGGAACACTGCACTTCACATTTCTGCCCTGTACAACAAAGCAAGTATAGAAACAGATCCCTTATATGAAACAATTATTGCAACAATCATTATTGGTGGTTTGTCTGAAGTTGTTAACTAATCACTATCCCTCTCTGGCCTATTAGGAAAGCTGCGTCCGCGTGCTTCTATACAGGGGAGCAAATAAGGAGGCAAAGAACAAGCATGGTCAGACTCCTTTTCAGGTAAATGGTACAACCATCAGATACTTTTGTTTATTGAGATTTTTATTGTGTTTGCCAAGTGTATTGTATTTGTAGAGCAGCTTTGACCAACAGTTTAGTCATAAGCTGAAAGAAAAAACAGATAAATGGCCTATGTTAGAAACAATATAATAAAACAAGAATAGCAACAATTACAAAACAATTATGAGAACAATTATACATAATTTTATTTCCTGTGTTTGTAGGTAGCTGTATTGTCTGGTAACTTTGAACTCGGGGAAATCATCAAAAACCACAAAGATTCTGACGTAGGTAAGCTTTTATACCAAACTGTCTCTTCTGAAGGAGCTGTCAAGCGTTAAATCAATTCCCAACACCTTCCTTTCTTTGCACTTTCCTGAATCTATCATGTATGTTCTCTTACAATTTCCCTTCTTTTTCCCTAACAATCTGCTTCATTTCTCCCTCCATTTCATCCTGTCACATTAAACCCCGCGGCCCTTCCTCACTCCTCACTCTTCACCTCTTAACCCTTCACCGTAATCCCCGTCATCACGCCTCACGCCTTTATCCTTAGTGCCCTTTTTGGAATCACCAAAGTATGTTCCCAAGCGAAAAGAGAGCTCCCACACCCTGCCTCTCCCCTCACTCCATTCCCACCCCTTACTGCGCGCTAACAGCGATAACACCATGACCCAGTCTGACCCTCTGGCTATGCCCAACAAGGCTGCAACCAATCCCAACCCAGGACAGGTACTGAGGACCATAAGCTAAATGCTCATCTGCTGATCTCTCTGTTATCAAATACTCTTTTGCTGATTTTACATTGCTTTCTAAGTTTTATACTGACAGTAAGTTGCAGGATGATGCTCTGTCAATGGTACTTGGTGTGTTTCTGCAGGGCCAGCGCAGGGCCTCCATTGGTATGAGAAGCTCCAGCAGCCCCAGAACTCGTACTCGTTCCCCTTCCCGAGGGAGAGGAGGCCAGAGCGACACAGAGGAGAGGCACCGGCAGCCACGAGGCAGACAGGGGTAAGAAGCATCTGGAGATGCACCAAGATGAAGGTGGTGTGTTCTTATTCTGTCCAGGTCCTTTAAGGCCATCTACTAACAGGGGCCTCCAGTTCCCATTAGCTGTATGCAGAGAAGTTACTATTTGTGTCCCAGTTACATATTGTGTACTAATTATAACTGCAAGAATGTCACAAATTTTGAGTGTGGTGTTGATGGATATTATTGCCCTGCAAAGCAACAGCAGTAGAGTTGGAGTTAGTCACGACAAAAATGTTTTAAAAATAGTTACTGTCCGGGATGTCTGCGGCTCTGGAGGTACAGGAGGTCATCCACTAATCAGAAGTTTGGTTGTTTGTTCCCCTCCTGTCTGCATGTCGCAGTGTCCTTGGGCAAAACCCCAAAATGCTCCCGATGGTTGATGCATTCCATAGTCGTGCCATCGGTGTGTGAATGTGAGTGTGAATGGGTGGACGAGCAGCAGAAACATTATAAAGCTCTGGATAAAAGTGCAATATAAATGCAGCCATTTATCATTTTAATTTAGCACAAAATACAGAGGAGGCTGATGGGAATGTCTTCAGTTTTGCAGGTACTTCTTCATAAACTAAAATATTTGACAAATTCAAATTTTGACCGGATGAAGTCACAAAGGTGAAAATTCCCCTGAGGGGATGAATGTGAATATCAAATTTCATGACAATCCATCTGATGGTTGTTAAGGCATTTTACATTCACAAATGTGAACCTCACGGTGGTGCTTGAGTGAAGGTCAGGTGATCCCCAAAGTCATTAAGATTCATCCTGGGGGAACCATAAATGTCTGTACAAAATTTTGTCCTAATCAAGCGGCAACCTCCGGGGATGAAAAATGAAGCCAATGCGCAAGTGCCAAAAAGTGCAGTTCCTCAAATGGCCACTTGAGGCTGGCTCCAAAAGCAAGTCAATCCCCATAGACCCCCATGTTAAAATGCCCAACTTCACAGCAGAAATAAACATGTTTACAACCTGGTAAAAAAAACTGTTTTGGTCTCTGTAGCTTATTTCCCCTTTCATGACAACTTTACGGGGGGTGATTTTTTTCTATAACTCACCTGTTAAAACTTTATTAAGCCGTAAAGTTATGCATAATTAAGGATGTGGCCGCTTTGAGTGACAGGTCGCTAGCCAGTAGGTGGCTTATTTCAGCAACCAGGCTTCATTCGGCCCGCCTCAGCTCCACTTCTTTGCCCATTTTGGATTAGCCAGGAGTTAAGCAGAGTCAGGCACTGCCAAGATGGCGACAGTCGGAGCCGCCCACTTTGAGCTTTAAAACCACTTTTCAGAAACCCATAGCTGATGTCACGGTGGCTACGTCCATATTTTTTAGGGTCTATGGTCCCAACCCATCAAGTAGATGTGGAGCTATTTCACTGGATAAGTGAAAATTTTGACCTTACGGTGGTGTTAGAGAAAAACTTAGAAGATTTCATTGCAATCCATCAAACAGTTGCTGAGATATTGCCATCCCTAGAGTCACTTCTTCTGATTATAAATTATTCAAAATTAATAATTTAGTGATAGCATTCTGAAGTCGCAGCTTGATTGACATCCACTTGCACATGCTTCACATTGTTTATCATATACATTATACATTACATTAATTCCTTGTATACTAAAAGACATTAATTTCATTGGATAGCATATAATACTTATAGAATTTGGCACACCAACTGTGTTAGCATTGTCAGTACTTTCTAAATACTTGACATGAATGCCAGACACATTTAGCAAATACAAGAATGCAGCATTTATTCTTGTTGTTGGTGTGACTGATTATGACTCAACTACCGACTGCCTCTGATGCAGCCTAACAAGCTGTATGTTGTCTCACTTTGTCTCACTTGTTTTTCCACAGTGTGGAACACAGTCTTATCTCACGCTTTTGTAACAGACTCTCTCTCTCTGTCTCTCTCATTCTTCCTCTCTCTGTAGCGCGACCTCGGCGGGCGGTGGGGGAGGTCAGATGAAGCGTATGTACAGCGCAGTGCCAGGCCGGGTGTATGTGGCCACTCGTGCCCACTCTGCTACTGGAGACAGAGAGCTCTCACTCAACAAAGGCGACAAAGTTAAAGGTGAGATAGAGCCAAAATGTTCAAAAAGTGTCCTCAAATATAAGAAACATCAACCCCAAAAGATTGTTATCAAAGATCAGCTATTGGCACTGGAATCATTTTGTTGTTCGGTTTTGCATTTTTCTCGATATCTTGATCACTAACCAATCCAACCTCCGGATTTTCTGTATGGTTGATATATTTCCAGTGCAGCTGCAGTAAGGTTTGAAGCGGACAAAATTAAGCTATCTAATACATCAATAGCAAGGAAGAGATAAACACTAGGGAAGAGAGAATTGTAAACAAGTGAAATGTGAAGTACCTGCAGCCACATCCAGTCATCACAAAGCAATACATGTTCCTAGTCATTCTCAGTGGATCCTCCAATGTTATTGTAGAAAATTGAGTAGAACATTTACTGTACATCTCCCTCTTTATATATATCTGTCTATACCTCTACCTGTCTATGTGTCTGTCTATCTCAGTGTTAAGTGTAGGAGAGGGGGGATACTGGGAGGGAACAGTGAAAGGTCGCACTGGCTGGTTTCCTTCAGACTGTGTGGAAGAGGTGGCAGCTCCCAATCGACCAGGTGAGACAAGACTAGCCGGAGCATCACCTTGTATTTGAAAGTATTATTCTGGACTTGCAAACTATCGAGCCTGTTTTGTAGTGCCTTTGGATTTTGTGGTAACCTATTGAGAGAGGAATTTCATATGTTAGATTTTACAGATTTTGAAATAAGTCTTGTGTCTGATAGGAATCTTTTTTTCTTATTTTTTAATCAGTTGGACATGTTTAAATTGAAAGAAATTTGACAGTTTTGATCAATGTAGTGTCAAGAGATGGGTTAACAAAACATATACAATATACATAGCAATCATAAACACACATAGAGAGAGGGCATGCTAGAAAATAGGTTGCATATCCCCTCAGGCTGGAATTATCCTTTCAGTCACTGTAACACCCAGCACATGACACACTCATGTTTACCAGCAGGCCCTTTTGCATGTACTGTGCATGTACAGAACAAGACATTCACTTTGCTCCTATTTTCACAGCTGCACTGTTCACGCAGTGTGCAAACCATATGCCACGTAGAGGACACAAAAAAAAACAGGGTGTAAATATATTTGATTCATTTGTGTGTTGTGCTGAGGACACGACACGTCTACAAAAAGACAGAAGTGTCAAGACGGAAGCTAGAAGTTTAAATTGAGCATATGTTCTGCTATCATGTGCCTTGCAGAGACGCGCAGTGAGAAAGCCAAGAGGAAGCTTTTCCGTAACGTCACTGTGGGAGCCTACGATGGCACTGATGGCCCCAGGTAAGAGTCCAGTGACGAGTTGCTGCGGTTCTTACGATCAGTGATCATTCAGTCATTCAGATAGTCAATAAGTGAGTAACAATGACGTGTCAGCTTTAATCCAACAGTGAGGTCAGAATGCTGCCTTTAACTTGAGATGGCTAAGAAAGAATTACAGTGATCTGGAAAGTAGAGCTGCAACAATTAATCGATTAGTCGATCAACAGAATATTAGTCAGCAACTATTTTGATAATCTATTAATTGTTTTTGGTCACTTTTTAAATAGAAATGTCAAACATTTGCAGGTTCCACCTTCTCAAATGTGAAGATTTGCTGCTTTTCTCTGTTTAATATAACTGTACACTGAATATTTTTGGGTTTCTGACTGTTGGTCAGACAAAACAAGAAATTTCAAGTCATCATACTGGGCAGCAGGAAGTGACAACTAACATTTTTCATCTATCATCTGATATTTCATAGACCAAGCCAACCAGATTAATCGATACTGGGAAGTCTAAATTGCTGGAGAGGTGTGTTTGAGTTGTCTTTGCCCTTTAATCAGATTACCTGTTCCTAAGTGCACCCCGACCTCTCACCCAATGCATGCTGGGACAGGCTCCAGCCCCTCATGATCCTTAACAGGATAGCGGTTTAGAGAATAGACGGACTAATAAAAACCAGGTGAACCCTGATTGGCTGCAGCCCCTGATATAGTTCTAACTGCGGTGTGTCACATGAGCGTGGGCAGCAACTGAACTGTCTGCTCTCTGGTTTATTGCTGTAAGGGAAGACGGTGAGGCCAGTCAAGGTGATTGAAATAGTTGACACACTGGTGTTTTGTTAGCAACGGGATGTTCTTGTTGTTGTTTTTTTGTGTCTGTGTGTGTGTGTGTGTGTGTGTGTGTGTGTGTGTGTGTGTGTGTGTGTATGAGCCCTCTGGTTTGACCTGCTGTGCCTTCATGTCTTCCTGAGTGCTGCATGCGTCTGTTTTCTGCTGATCCTGAACAGCGCTTGTTCTCTATTGTTTCGCCGTGTGAACACGTCAGCGATGAAAGCACAAAGAGCAGCCATGTCATTTTCAGCTCTGCCCCTTTTGACTCCACCAGACAAACGCACTTGTCTCTTTGATACTTCCATCCACACGCCTCACTCTCTCCCCTCTCTTGTGCTTGTTTACACTGAACACAATAATGCCATAATGAATGGTGGAGGGAGGGGGGTGGGGGGTTCTTCTCCTCCTCCATGGCATCTGTCTGAAGCTGCATCCCAGCCCTGGGCAGCTGTAGTTGTGTATTATGAAGCTGTACATGTTTGTTTGAGAGTTAGTGTGTGTGTGAATATGCCTGTGTCTTTGCATATATATATATATACCTCATCCTGCTGATGAGTCATGGGGAGGCTGGAGCGTTGGTTAGGTCCCTGGGCTAGTGGGAAGGACTTACCAGTAGCCACCCCGGGGTTTTACAGCCTCTTACACATTGTGGCTGACATTACCCTTGTGCTTAGCAGCTCTTACTGTCATTCAAAAAGGCATTCACTTTAATGCAGCTGTGGTTGTGTTCTAAATGGAAATAGCAGCCGCTGGGGTTATATTACCTGTGTTAAGTTGGTTAAGCATAATTGCAGCACCGTGGTGAAGTGGTGCTCAATTAAGAGCAAGGTGATCCGGTGCATGTTCCCTCACCGCAGCTAGGCATTTGGGAGAATGTCAATTACTATTTCAGTGAGAGATAGAGAGAGGAAGAGTGTTTTTTAGTCTGTGTGGTGATGACAGCTCTGCGTTACGGTTTAGAGGAGAGGAGGGAGCGAGAGGAAAGTTGGCAAATGTGTGTGTATGAGTAAATCCAGGGTGGGAATCAGCTGTTAGTGAATCTGTGATACACCAGTCAGTGGATGTGCAAATGCAAGCGTTGTCTCTCTCTCTCTCTCTCTCTCTCTCTGTCGCCACACATCTATACCCATCCCCCGCATCCCCACCCGGCAAATTCAGCCCTCCGTCTCCCCTATTTTGCAACCAAACCCCTCTTCCTCTCATCCACACACACACACACACACACACACACACACACACACACACTGCTGTGATAATCTCTGGTATTCTCTTTCTCTCTCTCTCTCTCATGCTTTAACATTGTCTTCCTCTTGTCTGAAGTATGCGGGGTGCAGACCAGCACACTCTCTCTCCCCTCCTCACTCCCCACCTCTCTCGCTCTCTCTCATCCACTCTCGCGGCTCTCTCCGCCTGAGCTCTCGCTGGAAGACCGGGAGGAGGAGGGAGGAGGGAGAAGGGAGGAGGAGGTGGTGGTGGTGGAGAGTGCGTGCGAGAGAGAGGAGGGGGGGACATGGCAATGGGGGGATGCGGAGAGAGAGATTTCTCTCTCTCCCTCTCTTCTTCGTGGCCGTCACTGGGCCCCAGAAACAGGAGCGTGTGGTTCATTTACAGGTAGCGGCTGTTTCCTCATTCATTGGCTGGCTATGGATGTGAGGAGAGGACAATGGAGAGAGGGGAGAGGTAGATGATGCTATTGAGAGGCCGTGCCTTTTCAAGACAGACTAATAAGCTATGTATTCTGTGTGCGTGTATGTTTGTGTGTGTGTGTGTGTCTCCGAGTGTGCGTGTGTGTATGTGTCTTGAATTTGTATTTTTTCCTATGCATGTGAATATCTGTGGGACAGAAGTGGATATTGAATGGAGACTCTGCAGCATGTTTATTCCTGTGTCTTCCTCTCGTGTGTCTCTGAACGCCGTGTGCGTGTGTGTTAGTGCGTGAAAGGGAGCACATATTGATGCATTTCAGTCAGACAGTGTGGGTGTATTTCATTCTCTTTGAGTCATGATTTCTTTAAGCAGATGTTTTTCATTCACTGGGAGTTCCCATTTACCTCTGTTCCTTTAAAAATGCTACTGTCACATCCCTTTTTTTCTAATTTATCTCATTGTATGATTAAAAATGTGTGTTATTTTGACTGTACAAAAGAATGAAAGTGAGTGAGTCCATAAGTCAGTTCCTTTCGAGCTCTAATTTGAGATACCGGTCATTTCTGTGTATGTCTGTGTGTGCATGCATTGGTGTTTATGTGTGTGTGCATGCGACTATACACACTGAATAAAATATATGGGGTTTTCACATATAAGTGTATACGTCATAGTGCTTGATTGCTGTGGGAGTATCTCCTACAGTATGTACATATATATATGTATATGTGCTTTACATCTTACGCATCTACCACGTCTCCATCCACAGTGTGTGTCATTAACATCCGTCAAGTGCTTCACTTGTGGTGTGTGGGTATTGTCCCCATATAGCCAGTCTATCTGCATGTATATTCAGCAGGTGAATGGTTAAAAAGCTGCCTTTTTTCTCAGTAATTGTGGATAGAGGAGAGGATGACTCAGGAGGGTACATAATAACTCAGGTCTCCAGTAGGCTTACAGCTCCATTGGATCCAGTTCAGAGAGAATATCCTACTAGCCATCAGAGATTAACCAGGGACTTTTGCGCTTTTTATGGCCCTAATTGGCCAGAGCAGGATGGTTAATATAGTTATTGAAGAGCTGAACGAGCTATACGTGTACAGGGGACCAGGTGTGTTACTGCAAGCCAGCAACACAAGTTAGAACCACCTGGAGGACCAACACTGGCCATGTTCCCCCCTTGTAGAACTGGATACATTGAGAGCCCGATGGATCCGTCCACCCACTCCATGTTACTTTGATCCTCAGAGAGGGAAAGCATGATGGAAGACAGGGTGAGAGAAAAAGGAATGAGGTGTGAGGAGCAGATGGCTGGAAGGCGGCTGTGCGTTGGCGAAACAGTAACATTGATGGAGAACACACAAGCGATGGACCTCAGTAGGAGAAACTAGCAATCATCTGCTCAGTGCTAAAGTTACGGCTTGGTGTCGAAGTCTGGATCTTCATCCCTGTAGGCCAACGCTCATGACTCTTCTGCACCTCTGTGATTCCACAGCCAAACTTCATTTATTCAATGCTCTGCCGGATTAAATACACACAAACTCGCTGGGTCTGTGCCGCAAGAGACAGTGCGGAATATAATATTATACTGTGATTATTACTTTAGTACCAGTATACACATGGATGTATATTTGGTTTCAGAAGTGGCAGGGATGGGGTCCTCTGCAAGACATAAACGAAAACTTTAAGCCTGAAACCTAAAAGTGAATCAAAATGACGACATTTGTAAATCATATATTGCTTTTTTCTGAGTGGTTACACAACCAAGTTACCAAGATGAATGCCTGGTTGCAGACCTTGTTGTCAGGCAGCCAATCAGATGGTTGTGTTTAGGTTTAGATTACAGATAGTTAAGAGCCACAGTTGGGTTTTGGGTCTGCTGATCGAATTTGTGTGCAGCTTGAGAGAAAGCACTGCTTGAGAGGTTTAAATTCAGGGCACAAAAACTCCCAACTATAGTCACTATTTCCCATGAAAGTCCTGGTGTGAACACACAAAATTCACAAAAACTTCACATTTAAAAAAAGGAGGGACAAAAATTGGACCCACATTGGAAATTATGTCCTGGGTATTCCCAGGGTATTGATACTGCAATGTTTTGGCAGCCGAGCTATCACTATAAATAAAGACCTCTTTGACCAGGCTACTTGTCTTATTCGCTCACAGGTCAGTTCTTCTAGGAAATCAGATCCTTCGATTTGATTTCAGTTGCAGTGTCAGTTTCAGTTAAGTTGAGGAGCACAAACTAACACAGAAATGAGCTGCTTAGGAAAGAAATATCTGAAATTCCTCTTAAATCATCCAGCGCTGCTCAAGCCCTGGGCTTTCTAACAGAACCAGGGTGAATTGACATTGTTAGAAAGTCAAGTCCAGAAATGAGTCATGAGATGTGGCTGTGTGGCAGTGTGGAGTCCATTTAACCAGCCCTATATTAGAGAAAAGGTTGTAAAGCAGCTTGGCCAAAAGTCCGAGACATGGTAATAGAATAATGAAGCAGCTTCCTGGGCCAGCCGTTACACTACTCCAACCATCTCGTACTGTAATAAGATTGCATCACTGTGATCCCTGTTTCCCAGTCTTTGAGCTAGAGGAGCTGTTTGTGGAAAGAGATTAGAGGCCTGTCTGACTTCTTCTTCTACATAATTTGAAGTGTCATGTATGACCGGTAGTGGTGCGCTGGAGTCGGTAAAGCAGTATCCTTGCAAAAAGCTGCCAGAGGCGTTGAAAGCTAATGCAGCGATTTAGGTGCATTTGGAAGTTTCCATTACCAGTGAAGTGTATGTGAACATTTTTCTAATGTGGCGTTTCCCCGGCCCAGTGCTCGTCAGCTTCGGCTGGATTAGTCCATAGTATGGAATGTCATCTCATGTACACTTCCTCCCATTGTGATATTAACAATATCCCAGCCATCAACCCTTTGGTTCACCAGCGTTTTTTTTTTTTTGTATGACATTGTCAAGCCAACCTATCTTTTGCTGCAGTGTGATTTCATAATGTGATGCAGTATAGCTGTTTTCCACATTCAGAAAATGCTTTATTTGCATGACAATAAGACTTTTCTGTTTCTATAGAAGTCATATAGCTCTCCTCTTCTCCAATTCTCTCTCCTTTTCTCCCTGTCTCTCTCCATCCTCCTCTCCTCTTCTTCTCTGCCCCATCTTTACTCCCTCTAAGTGACTACATCATTAAGGAGAAGACAGTGCTCCTACAGAAGAAAGACAATGAGGGCTTTGGCTTTGTGCTTAGGGGAGCCAAAGGTGAGCTTCGTCTCCAAAAATTCAGTCTCTATAGATTTTCTTAGTCTCATGCTCTTTTTCTCTCTATCTAATGTATCTCTCACTCCCTCATTTTCAAACCCATGTTCTTGTTATCTGCAGCTCAGACTCCCATAGAGGAGTTCACTCCGACGCCAGCCTTCCCCGCCTTGCAGTACCTGGAGTCTGTCGATGAGGGGGGTGTGGCGTGGAGGGCGGGCCTGAGGATGGGGGATTTCCTCATTGAGGTATGGACAAGCTGTAATTTGGACTAACACACCAACTGAACCCATCATGGAATTTAATCAGAGGTCCTGTTTATCAATAATGTGCCTTATTCAGAAGTTACAATAGATTTATAAAACAATAAATTCCCTTTTGCAAATGCACCTTGCCTTTCTGGGTCAGTGTTGATGTTTCAGAGTATACTTTTTGGATTTCCAACCAAGCAAGTAGTGCGGCCTCATCATAGGATATTTCCTATGCAGCTACAGTTGACTTGGATAGCAGCAGAATCCTCAGATATCTGAAACATGAACACTAAAGTAAATGCCAGGTTTTGGTGTCAGTCCTTCAGAATCACAGATCCAGAGTTTCCTTTAAGACTCAGGGGAGATTCAACAGGAATATAAAGGCAACTCCATGGTAAAACAGGCAGAAATCTCCTGATAATATCATCAAATGACTACCAGGCAACAAGCGTAACAAGCTACATGACATATTGATAATATGCTTTGAGCGAGGGGTTTAACTTCTTGTAGACTGAAGAAATGTACTATAATAAGTGTTTTCTTCACTGTCATGCACTCAATGCAACAATTGTATTTTTCAGGCCATAGTTTTTATAGTGTTGTTAAGCATACAGTACCAGTAAAAAGTTTGAACACAAAAGTGTGTCCAAACTTTTGACTGTTACTGTACTGTCTATCTGGTTTCTTTTTGTCAGAGTTGTTTAGGGTCTGCTGTACTTCTAACTGCTGGTCCTCACTGACCTTGTACCTTTAAAAGTTATGTTATGCAACTTTTTTTGCCTTGAGAGCTCACTTCTAAAAATGGTGTCAAACCTCTATTAAAGCTGACACATACTGCTAATTGGTATTCAACCTAATATGACTCACTTATGTAGCAGCCCAAGCCTTTGTAACTGAGATTTACTGTAGCTGTTGCCTGAACTGCTGGTGCTTAGTGTGAAGCTAAGTCTTAAAAAACATAAAGTATGCCGTACACAAGAAAGCTATATCACTCTGTACCGTAAGGTGTTTCTGTTTTTGTGTCCACCCCCTGTAACCCGAGTTGATTCTTTATTTAAATGGAAATTAATGCAAAACATCATCTGATTCTGCATTCAGTCCTTCTGTGTTTTTGTCTCTGTCAGGTGAACGGCCAGAATGTAGTGAAGGTTGGCCACCGGCAGGTGGTCAACATGATCCGACAGGGCGGCAACAGTCTCATGGTGAAGGTTGTGATGGTCGCTCGAAACCCTGAACTGGAGGACACTGCTCGGAAGAAAGGTAAGCATCAAATTTTCCTTGTATGTCATTTCCGTCATGTGTTTATGATGAGATGATAAAGCTGATTGCATGTTTACTTCACCCTAAATGCCTGTTGCAATGTGGTTGTCATTGGTGGTGACTGCATGTTTATACGAGAATACTAAACATTAAGTCTGAATTTGGCTGGCTTCCCTTGGCAGCACCGCAGCAGACTAAAAGACTGACTCCTCCTGCCATTGCCCTGCGCTCCAAGTCAATGACATCAGAGCTGGAAGACATGGGTAAGATGATGGAGGGGACAAAGGACTGAATGCAAAGAATACAGAGAAGGGGATGTCTGGAAAGAAAATGTAAAAAAATAAATTGAGTTTTCCTTTTTATGCAGGGGAATAGCATTACATAGTTTCTTTTAGGTGGGTTAGAACCTTGTCTGCAGGGTGGTGGTACAGTATCATAGTAGTATTAGGGAAACACAGCATTAAATATTAACCAAGTTAACGCAGAGAGCCAAGAAAATTTGCCTGTATAGGTGCAATTTCATCTTTTTACATTAGCAATGTTTTGATAGGGAAGGAGCCTTTTTTGCACTTTTGATATTACTTAGGAAGAAGAAAGGTGATAATTAAACAGCGACGCTAAGATAGCAGTTGCATGTTGTGAAATGCTAACAAACTGCTCTTTGTCTCTTTTTCTTCTGAACTCCATGTGCTGCATACAGTGGACAAAGGTGGGAGAATCATGGATTTGTGTGCCCTCATTATCATTTCCGTCCCCATCACCATCCCTTTCATCACTTCTGCTTTCACACCATCACATGTGTCTGAGTATGTATTTCATCCTTTCATCTGCGTTATACATATGACTACACAGCGGTTCTAGTCACACCTAATTTCTGTTTCCCGAATTATGTATGCTACAGCTGCCTCTCCATGGAAAAAGAAAGCAGGTGAATATCAGCCTTTATCATTACCCCTATCAGCCCCTGAGCTTTAATTAAAAGTCAGCCTGTTTGATGCTCTTTTTTTCTCCTCTTTTTTCAGAATACGAGTCCTCTCAGGGTCCTGATAAGAAAAGGACAGTCTATCAGATGGCACTAAGTAAGAAATCACTCACGGCTCTTGTTATACTGTAAGAGGGTGTTTTTAAACCATAGGGGAACAGTAGGGGGCTCACTGAAATTCTCCGTTTCATGTTTCTGCTTTTATTTTATGCTCCCTCTCACACTACCTTTCTTTTCTGCCCTAACCCTGATCTGTCTTTGTTTTAGATAAACTGGATGAAATCTTGGCTGCTGCCCAACACACTATTACATCAGACAACCAGGGCCAGAGAGGTCACGGGGGCAAGAGGGACAGGAGCAAGAGTATTGTTCCCAATGTCTCCAATGAGGTACTGTTGGGAATTGAAAGGAAATGGTTCTAGTTATGGTTGTTACCATAATTTGGGGGCCTGCTGGCTTTTTTGACTCAATTTCCCTATTATCAACAAAGTATTAACATTGAGAAATACTGGACAGCTGTGAAACTCTCTCTTAGCCCTGCAATACCAGATTCACATATATAAGAGAGTTTCTACACTGCTTTACAATATAGCACATATTTAGTCATGGAAGTGACTAATGCCTGCAAAAAAACGATTCCTATCTATAAAGCACCTTGGTCTTTCTTTTTCTTAGCTGTATGTGTGTTCTGCTGCCCTCACTGTACTTAACAGAAAATGATTGACAATTGACCACCCACACCAAAACATTTGTTTAAGTGTGAGTCAGGTTGTGTCCATTCATGTATTCTCTGTTGGCTGATACACTAATACTTGGACTGGTTCTGCTGTATTGCATTATAATGTATATCAGATCAGCCAACATCCATTTTATTCGATTATATCTGAGTAAATGTTTCCTCTATTCTCTTTATTCCCCCTTTCTCTTCAAATTCTTCTTCAAATGCTCCCTTTTCTTCTTCTATAATGTATTACCTGAAGCCAACGTACGAGCAGCAATCATCAGTGAATATGGTGCAGCCCGGACCAGGTTTTACCTACAACCAAGCTCATTTTCAACCAGGCCACGGTCCTCAGCATGCAGTCATGATGCGTCAAAAATCTATTGGTAACGCTTATTATCACGGAACGATTTCTGCCTGCTCAATATATGAGTTTGTTTTCAAGTGTCTGCTTGTAACTGCCTGTGTCCTTGTCCTCAGGTGTAACAGAGGAGGAGAGGCAGTACCTTCACCCACCTGCTATGAAGCTGGCTCGTAGCCTGTCAGTGCCGGGACCAGAAGAAATCCCCCCACCCCCTAACACATCCGCCCCAGAACCGCCTTTATCCGCAGGTCCTCATCCTGGGAGAGGGCCTGCTATGCCCATACCCCCTGTATCTCAAGCTCACTACCAGCTCCACTCCCAACCAGGGCATCCTACTCAAGCAGGCTGGGAGAGGGGAGGACCTGGTGGGATGAACCAGCAGGTCATGGTCCCCACCCTACGCAGACAATCGGATGGACTTTGCATCAGGGAGACAGAGGCACCCAGGAGAGGTGGCGGCAAAATGGGAGGGTTAAGGAGAGGCTACAGCAGTGCTACACCACCAACAAGTGCTAAGCCTAAGGCCCAACAAGCACCACCACATCATCCACATATGGCCACCCGGGAGCAGAGTGGAGGGGTTGGCAGGGGGGGTGCCAAGAGAGGCGGTCGAGGAGCTCTGATGAAGCAATCTAAAGTAGAAGATGGGTTGCGACAGCACAGAGGAAAAGGGGGTGGTGCCAAAGACAAGAGCTCCATCCCCATTCCCACCATCATTGTCAAAGCGCCCTCCACCAGCAGCAGTGGCCGAAGCAGTCAGGGTAGCAGTATGGAGGCCGAGCCCTCACCAGATGTAGAGGACCAGACCTCTGCAGATGCAACCCAAGACAGCCCCAATACCAGTCTACCCTCACCACTCACCCCCTTACCACCTCAGCTCCCCCCATCCACCTCCTTGCCTTCATCAACTGTTGCCACTTCGGTTTCCTCGCAGCAGAACCTGGAAAACTTGGACTACACTTCGACATTCGGTACAGCCTTAGGAGGAGGAGGAGGGGCACGCAGGGAAAGGGAACGTTTTCGTGATATGAGAAGAAAGAGTGCTTCTTTCTTCCTCTCATCTGAGGAGGACATCCAAGGCGAGGCAGGAGGAGGAGCAGGAGAGGGAGGAGGAGCACTAGGGACAAGAATTCAGCCTTTACAGGGCTCACAAATGGAAGTACCTACTCCTCGACTGCGGCCCTCTAAGTCTATAGATGAGGGCATGTTTTCTGGAGACAACTATGTGAACTATTCCAGCAGCATGCCCCCAGCCTTTGGCCTGCCTGAGTATTCTTCCCCTGTCCTTGGTCAGGATGGCCAACCCAAGTCAGCTCCATCAATGTACGGCTCCCAGCCAGCCACTACCTTCATCCACCCACTTACAGGGAAAGTTCTAGATCCGTCGTCCCCACTTGGCCTGGCGCTAGCTGCAAGAGAGAGGGCCCTAAAGGATGACCGCAGGACGCGCCGAGAGGAGAGACACTTTGGTCGGCAGCTGTCCACAGTAGGAGCATTCCCCACCCCTGTTCAGACCCCAACTCCTTCCCTTTTTGCAACCCCTACACAATCGGCCTACACTTCCCCAGTCTCCCTCCACCTAAGCTCCCCCACCGCCACCACCTCGCCTGCATCTATGAGCCGGCCACAGTCACCAAGGATATTACGTTTGGGAGGAGGAGGTGGGGAGAGGACGGAGAGGGAAAAGGAGGGAGGACCCAGGGAGGGTCTTAGAGTTCGTTTCTCAGAGGACAGAAACAGTCAATATTCAACCCAGTATTACCCACAAAGCCCCAGAGAGAGAGATAGAGAAAAGGAGACATACGACAGTAGATCTGCTCCACCCATACAGCCTCCTCCACCACCGGCTCAGCCTGCCCCCCGCAGACCTTCCTTTCTGCAGATGGACAGCACTCCCAACAGCAGCTACATCCCTCAGTACACTGTCCCCACAGCCCCAGTGCAGGCACATGAAGCCATGGGAGAGGCAAGAGCAGGAGTGGGTGGAGGTCTAGGATTGATGGTTCTCCCTCCACCAGCTCCCTCAATAGACGCAGATGACGAGTTCGTCTTTGTAGATCCTTTGCCACCTCCTTTACAGTTTGCTAATGGTAAGAACGAGAGAGGCAAGGAGTTTCACCAGCAGCATCAACACCCGAGTCAACAGTCTGCTGCTGTTGCACCACCTCCTCCACCCCCTCTTCCATCTTCCAAGCCCTCAAACGCACCCCAACCTTCTTCGCAGGGTGGTGACTCTGCTGCCTCCAGCCTTACCTCCTATGACAGCGAGGTGGCTAACCTCACACAGTCAGCGCTCTCTCCATCTTTTCAGTCCCCACAGATATTTCCCCCTTCCTCCACCACCACCATGACCTCTACTGCTGCTCTGCCTCCCACGTCACTACATAGACCCCAACCCATGTCCCATTCTCATCCCTATTACAGCAGCTCTAATGACCCAATGGTGGGTGGTCACATCCTGGCCCAGGACAGAGGCACAGCTGCCCTCACCACCACGATGACCTATGCTACCACTACCATGACAGCCACTGCTGCCGCCTCCACCACCACAACCTCTCCAGCATCCTCTGACTACAGCATGACCATGGCTGGGCCTAAGGCTGGCTTCAGCACAGGGGGCAAAGCTTCAGACTACACTCATCACACTACTATTATAACCAAGAGCGGAGACTGGCAAGATGCTGTGGTGGATTCCGGGATTGAGGAGCTGGACAGTCACAGCAGTAGCGACCACCATTTAGAAATGCTGGGATTGACAGGGCTGAGAGGAGAGAGGGGAGGGATCGGTGGAGACGGGCGAGGAGAAGAGGGAGAGAAAGGAGATGAGCATCAGGATCCTTGCACAACCTACTCAGGTGGGCAAACATTTGAGGTGCACAGCACAAAACTGGCAAACCCTATGTTTCCAAAGATGACTCATTACAAGGAGGGGGGAGGGAGAGGCCCGTCTGTAGCACTACGTAGGCAGAACAGCACCAACCCTGCTCCCTTGCAGTTGCAGAGACAAAGCAACCCAGAAGATTCCAGGTTAGACGGAGCTTTGGCAGATGAAAGGAAGCGTAAGCTGAGCCGATCCAAAATGGAGGATGGCTTTAGCTCTACCTTGGCTGCCTGCTTAGAGAGACCCATGGACACTCGGTCGGTGGGCTGGGGTGAGGTCGGGGAGCATGAGGAAGGCGGGGAGGTAATCCAGAGAGGTAGTATTGCTTTGGATGGCCGTAGGCTCCACTCACCTCTTTCTGGTGTAAAAGCGAGCATCATCAATGAGCTAAGCTCCAAGCTGCAACAGATGAGTAGCATGAAGAGCATGGATGACTGGAGCCACACTCCGAAATCACCCACCATGCACAGGTTTGTTTGTTGTCCTTGGTATTAAATGAAAGTTTGCTTATGAGCTTATTTTACCTAAAGTTTGTTGTTAGAATTAAAGTTAATAGCTTCATTTTGTGTGTCTTTCAGGTGTTCAGCGGATTTCACTGATGCTTTTCACAGCCCCCCCAGTGGCCGCTCCACCTCGCCCTTACCCACGTCCTCCCCACAGCACCGTCAGATCCTCACACCCAATCTGTCGGCCACTCCTTCAGTCTCCCCCTCCCCTCAGGTCCCAGTTCAGCGCAATTGGACCCGCTCCCCTTCTCCACAGATGCCTTCCTCCCCGGTTCACTCACACCCTCCCCATTCGCCAACCTACTGTCCGTACCCAACGTCACCAAAGCATCGATCTAAGATGCGTAGACAGACTTTTGATTTCCAGTGCAGTCCCACTAAGGAGATGCGGTCTTCAGTCTCCCGACGCCGTGCTCCTAGCCCTCTTATCTATAACACTGAGCAGCCAAACCCCACCCCTCCAAGACCCTCGTCCCTCCCCATCCTTCCCAGTACACCTGTCTACAATAACCCCTTTGACTTCCCTGGGCCCCTCACTCCCCCTTCTCCTGGCATCCCTCTAGGAGATACCTACAAGACTTCAACACCTCCACTGTACTCCCCATCTGGTGTGCCAAGTCCAAACCCCTTACTCGTCTCCCGCTCTCTCTCCCCCACCCATTTTCTCTCTGGAGCCTCCTCCCCCATGCACTT
This sequence comes from Thunnus maccoyii, assembly GCF_910596095.1. Classification (NCBI taxonomy): domain Eukaryota; kingdom Metazoa; phylum Chordata; class Actinopteri; order Scombriformes; family Scombridae; genus Thunnus; species Thunnus maccoyii. The sequence goes on along the minus strand of NC_056552.1, from coordinate 17,534,732 downwards.
GCCCCCCAGCCCATCATGCCTCAACTATCCCCAACTCACACCTCCCCCGCCAGCCAAACCCTTCGCTGTCAAGCCCCTACCCTACTGGACCAAGTACGACGTGGCCGACTGGTTGGCTTACCTAAACCTGGGTGAACACAGAGAGCGTTTTATAGACAATGAGATAGATGGATCTCATCTGCCTTCACTTACCAAGGATGACTTCTTGGACCTGGGAGTGACACGCGTTGGACATCGGATGAACATCGAGAGGGCGCTGAAGAAACTCACTGACAGGTGAGGGAGGACTAATAGACTCTGGAAGACTTAAAAGCAGCAAGGTCGCAAGGTCAAAAAGGAAGCACCGGATGGTGAAGGAAAGTCAAAGTGTCTCATTCCTTCCATACAAGTTAGCTGGACCATCCCCTTTCGTCATTAGATGCATAGAGTTTGATAAGTTATCTCATCTTCCCTCCATCTCTTTCTCTTTCTCCTTATTAACCTGTGTTTTATCAATCCTATTTAGTTTTCTCCATCTTTATTTTAATTTCTGCCCATTCTTATTCTTTGATTTGCCCTCCTTCTCTCCCCAGGCGACTCGCCTCTCCTTTGCATGTCACTACTTCTCCCCGAGACACAGACTGAGAGAGTGATGGGGTGATTCAAAGATGAAAGAAAGGGAGAGAAACAAATTGACAAAGATGAACAATAACAGAAGATGTGGAAGAGAAGAACAGTGGACATCAACAGGTTGTGATGAACTTAGACTAAGGGCTGGATATGTGGGAAAATTGTTGTCTTGAAAATTTGTTATAAATGTAGAGAAATGTTGAAATTTGTGAAATGACAACTGGTCGAGAAAGGGCACGATGAATATCATGAAAATGACGCTGTTCAACTGAAAATATACTTTGAAACTTTTGATGGACAGGCATTTAATTAACACACCGTTTTGTGCTGTAAAAGACAAACACATACACACACATAGACACTCATATTCTCACACACACACTGACAGATGGATTCTCACACCATCTGCTGCATAGCAGCACTGAGAAAACTTCAGTCTGAGTTCACTGAGAAGTTGAAAAGTTGCTGCTTAAGGGGTAAACCCCCATAAAATGTTACTGATTGTGGCTGAGCCAGAAACTCTAGCGAAAACAAAACATAAGGACCACATCCTGACATCAGTTTGTAGCTTTAAGCAGATCAGAGTATCTAATGGCTGTGAGTGCTGGAGCCAAAGTCAGAATATGAGAGAAAATGTTTTATTTGTAAATGATGATAGAAGAAAATGATAGAGAAAAATAGTATTCTTTTATATATTTGCCATATTCCCCCAAAGGATGCCCCAATAAGCTTTGTATGTATGTACTTTGCGAGCACTAAATATATCTTACATGTTAAACGGGATTCACTATTAGTAGAACCATTTGTTTTGTACTAAGTGCTGATCGCAATCATTCATTTCAAACTGGTCGGGGTATTTATAATCGTTGAATTCAAGTTGTGCATAATGAGGATATACAAATATTGAGAAAATATTGTTGTGAAATGACCTTTTATTATTTTCCTGATTATTATATAGAAAGCAGAGGGAATTTTGGAGAGGAACTGAGAAGGGTTTGCATTTCATTTCTAACTGCAAATCATCTTTTCTTAGACTTTATCGGTGTTCATTCATGGCCATAGCACAGGTCAGGGGATGAATCCATCCTCTTTTGATGCCATAATGTTGACCGCTCTCTCTCACACAGCAGGTGCCGTGATCAAAAAGGGCTTTTTACTGCTTCTCTGTTTGCCTGACTCCCTCAACCTTCAGCCTTTGTGAGTCTGTGTGTCTGATTTTGTGCGTGTGTGTTCGTCAGCCTGCCTTGGTGGCCAAATGCTTTCCCTGACCTACACCCTTCTCTTTCTAATGCCTTTTCCAAAAACTTGTTTATAATGGTCAGAAAACATTGTTTTTCTTCTCACCAGTTGACAATCCTAATGTTTCCCTGTTCCACACATTAACCCTTGAAAGGAAATACTCTGTCCCACTTTACAAAAGGTATTTTCAGACTGATTAACTTAAGGTAAATACTGTATATGTTACATAGAGGTGAACGTGAGTGCCCTGGATTTTTTTAACATGCCAGTTAGCCATTCCCTGCAGTGAATTCTACTGTAAGGCAAAAACCCATCGTTTATAGATCTATATGTACTGATGATGATGACAACGATAACATAAAGCATAATAAAGATAACATTAAGTATGTAAACCTTTTTAAGAATCTCCGTCTTCCAAATAGTGTGGACAAATTCTTTAAAGCTTTGTTTGTTTATGTTTCATTTCCAGTTTACTGTAAATGCTTTCTATACTGCTCGCCCTGTGGTGACCCCAGTGAAGCTGACACACGTTAGTTAATGCATATTCTCTCTATGTGAGTATAAAATTATGACTCTGTATTCTCATGCTGAGTTGCCTCAATGCTATCTCGTGATGGACGCTATTCTGAGAAGTGAAAGGACAGAGCGGTAGTGTAGAAAGCATTACATACTATGGTTTAAAAAGTATTTTAGGTCTAGTGAAATGCATAATGAATATGACTACATACAGTATGAGCATAAGTATGCAGAGATAAAAGGTATATATATAAATATATATATATATAAAGTTTTGTTTTAAATAAAATACAGTATATACTGATAAACAATATGATAGAGGTACAACTAAGGTGTTGAAATAAATGCTAAAATAAACTATGGCCCTGTCTTGATTCTCATTTCTTCTTGGATTCCCTCTGACAGATTCACATAATGATCCAATTTAAAGTGCTGTGTTTGAATTGAGCCATTTGGCAGCAGCTCGTCTCAGCCCTGCGGTGGTTGAACACAACATTGTTTTCAGGTCCAGGATTATTTTCCCATCAGGCTCGGTGAGCTAATAGGACAAAAGAGTAGAGCTCACTGGGAGGTAGAAGATGAGATGGCTTAATTCAAAGCAAGCAGCGGCTGCATTCATGCGGCAAACCCAAAGACGCCTGTAAGGCACCAAAAACAATGAAAAAAGCTTGGAAGAGGATGAATGAGATTGTTTGCTAGCATGGTGGCCAGTACAAGGTTCATGGTAGAAAATTGTAAATATAATACTGGTGGCTTTTTAAAGTTTGTGCCATGTTGCCCCCTTCATGTATTTCTCTTGCTGAGGTCTGCTTACAGTTAGAAAGAACTCCGGATGTCAAGATGTGTTTTTCTCTGTGGAGATGAAGCCACTAGCTGCCATTTTTCTTCTATAGATAAAAACACTTTTCATTACAGTGTACCTTGTCAAAGTTTCTCTAATTTCCAGTTACTTCTTGTAATTCTTGTTCCATTGGTAGAAACTAGAATTGGATGACAAATTAAAGGAGAAACCAGTGTTTGCCTACCACAAGCTGCCAAAACAGCTTCAGTGCTCCTTGGAATAGATATTCCTAGTCTCTGAATGAGGGATGAACACCGCTCTTCCAAAAGATATTCCCTCATTTGGTGTTTTGATGAAAGTGGCATAGAGCACTGTCCAACATATTTGTCTAAAATCGCAAATAGGTGTTGAATTTGGGTGAGATCTGGTGACTGTGAAGACCATATCATATGATTCACATAATTTTCATGCTCATGAAACCATTCAGTGCCCTTCCTGTCCTATGTGGAGGCATGTGTTTGTTTACTCATTTAATCAGGGTTCTCTATTAATTTGTCATCTGCATTTTCAGTGGGAGATGTTGACAGTGGGGTCTGAGGAATATACAATGCAAAAGGGGGCACTTACTCTGGACACCAATGTCACTCTTGAAATTTTAAAATGTCATTTTCCAGTGCTGTGAGCACCACAAATGAAATTCCATTTACCTCTCATGTATTGGGTGGAGGCAAAAATGAATCAGACTGATATCTGGAAACCTAAGTAAGCTATCTGCATGACTAGATACCACCAATGATATGTGATAAAACACATGAACCTGCCCTTTAATGTCACCTTGCATTCAGTGGAAGAAATAAAAAATTTCTGCCAGGAGAAATTTAAATGCTCAAAACCATGTGACATTCAGCTTAGTCTAGTTTTTGGCGCTGTGAGATGGGAGACATTACTGTACATAACACATAACCACAAACTGTCAAGGTTGACGCAACAATAATTATTTCCATTGTAAAAATTCAGAAGTCCTGGCGACTAGAATACGTCATACTACCAACAAACCATCAATTATAATTTTGTTATCCTCAATAAAACTACTTGAAAACTCATTTTAAAATGATTTACAAGTTCATGTGTAGAATAATAAACTTACAATTTTGTTTGCTTGTTTCACATAAGCTATAATTTCACCCTTAAAAATTGTAGTGGTAGCCAATTTATTTCTTCCAACTGCTTGCAACACAGAACATAAAAAAACAAGTACCCATATTGTTATTAAAGTTAGTCTGCTGGGCATGAGTTTCTCCAAAATGTACAAAAGTGGTAAATATATGGGCAGCTGTAAATTTCAGGCTACGTTTGGCAATGTAATAAACAATTAATAGCCGATATGTACAATTTGGGAGTGTAAACCTGATTTAGACAGCAGTAAATGGACTGTAACTCTGGATGACACTGGTGCTTTTCTTTAACTCCTGGCTAATATCCAGAAGAGAATAGACCGGAATAAGTAAACAATGTGCTAGAGAACATGCTGCATACTCTACTGTCTTTCTAGGCCTGACCAGAGAGAAAGGCAGGTTAAACAGGAGCACGGGGCTAATGAGGCAGTTCATGGGACACCCCCCTCCTCCCTGCTGTCACACGCACTCACTAATAAGCTCACATGACTCTGTGCCACACTGACATGATTCTGTGACCAGCAAACGGTCAAAATGAAGGTTCGGCATCTCATTAGCACCATATTGAGAGAGACGGAGGGAGGGACGGGCAGGGACAGAGAAGGAGGGGGTTTCTTCCAGCTGTTTTTTCTAATAGCAGACTGGAGAGTAAGTGAGAGGGTGATAGTCTAAGAGGGGCCAGAAGAGCTAAACAGTCTGATAGGGAGGAAGCCAGTGGGTTAAGGGAGCAAGAGATGGGTTTAAAATAAGAAAAGAGAAAGAGGAAGAGGAGTTCACCCTGGAATGACTGTGAACTAGAATATCACAGCTGCAAGGGGAGGAGAGCAAGAAAGGTAAGTTTCGTCCTCTCTGTTTATTTGCCCTGAAGCCAATTAGCTGCGGAGTGATTACCATGCAAATGCTCTGATTTGTTCAACTTTTTTCCCCCCCCTGCTTGCTTGCATTGTCTCTGTGACTCACGCCCACTTTCAGATCAACAACGTGTGTGTGTAACTTTAAGTGCCAAAGGAAAATTGGGTCAGTGAGAGAGGAGAGAGGGAGAGAAGCATGTGTTAGAGGAGGAAAGGCACACTGGGAGAGGGGGAGACGCACAGAGAAATGGAGAGAAACCCTCAGCAGCCCTTGAGCTACAGTAACAGGTCACTTGAGTAATCACTGGTGATTCAGAGAGAGAAATGTAAGTGCTGGTTTCTCCCAGGCATGACTGCTCTGCTGCCACTTTTGCTTTTTTGACTTGTGGATGGAGTTTTTGTAGCATTAAAATACTTTCATATGAATGCTTCTGTGTGATAAAGTGAGCTATTGAGTCCTGTTTCAAACCTGTTCACGCTCCCCTCTCTTCCTTGCCTCTGCACTGACAAAAACAGAATTAGGATTATGTCAAAAACATGAGTCTTCAGGGGCTTTCTGCAGTGTTTCCACTTGCAGGAGCTCATAACAAGTGAGAAAAATGACAAAAAACATCACAATATGGCACGAGGACCAGCTAGCTGAGGGAAAGAACGTCCTAGATGAGTCTGACTCTCTGTCATGCTCAGTCTTGTGATGAGGTGTGGTTAGTCACTTTCATATTACTCAGCCAGCAATGTGTCAACGTGTTACCCAGACAGAAATAGGTTTGAATGTGACTGCGTCCTTTGCCTGTTTGTGCATGCATCTCCTTCCTTTTGTTCAATTTGCCTTTCCCCTTCAATGTATCTGCCACATTGCTTTACATGCAGTGCAAAAAAAAAAAGTCTGCTATCTGGACAGTTTATTCCTTTTGAATCCTACACCCTCATTTGTTTGCCAGATAAGAAATCTGCTCCTGTTGCGCTTTTGCAGCCATGATCTCTGGAATCAAATGGCAGGAGGAGAGAGAGAGAGTGGGAGACAGTGGGTTCTAAAAGGCCTTGTGTTAGTCAGAGTAAAGGGAAAGATGACCTTTCCCTGCTGTTTATTTTGGGAAGGCAACAGGAAGAATGCCAGAGCAGCTGTTCTAATCCTGCTGGCAGATCCCACCCCTGTGAATTCCAGTCTGCCACTGGAACGACACTCCCCTTACTCACGTAGGGGGGCTCGGATGTATCCAAGCACTGTACAGTGTAAATAACAGCTTGTCTAAGTTGTTGGCAATAAGCATAGCAACACACACACTGCTAGGTTTCAGTCTCCAGTTATTTCCTATTAGACCTGCCTGCCATACAGTACAGGGGGAACGGCTCTGCTCATGAGTAAGTCAGCCCACTGTATCTGCACGTTACAGTGTAGAGTTCCAACCTGTTGCATGATAATCAGTGTCACCTGTCGCTTGTTGATTGATATGCATGTTAACCAGTCTAGCCACTCTCTTGTATAACACCAACAGCTATCTTTCCCTCTCTAAAATAGACACGTTCCCAATAATGGCGAGCCTCCCCAAAGAGCCACCCGAGGATGCCAAGAAACAGAGCTTCTGGATGGTGAGGATTATATTTATGATGAAATCTAAGAAAACTACAACCCCATGACAACCAGTTAATCCGAAACAGTGTGTGTTTGGGAATGTACAACTCATCCCTGTGTGCTCCAGCGCTGCAGGCCTGTTATTCTTACATATCACCACCATCTTCTCTCCTCCCAGCCGGGGAATTATATACGCACCGTGCACCGAACTGAGCAGTCCTACCAGGCCTGCAACGACATTGTGGCCTGCTTCATGGAGAGAGCAAAGGTGGAAAAGCAGTACGCCCAGCAGCTAAGCCAGTGGAGCAGCAAGTGGAAGTCTATAGTGGATTCTCGTAAGTATTTGAAGCTGCATGATGGGGAACCATGGTGATGTAAAAACAGAGAAGATGCATTCCCAGGCCTTTTTGATCATCTCAGTTCTCATCAAGTTAAAAATACCTCTTGATTTGTATTAAATGGGTTCATCTGTGCTTGTTTGAAATTTTCCAGTGGACAAATGGAGGTCATTATTTCTTTATTAGTTCTATGACTCACCTCTGTGCCCTGAGTTATTTCATCCCTCCGTCTGTCTTTTTTTTCTCCTTTCCCAGGGCCACTTTATGGCTCCCTCATGAGGGCTTGGCAGTGCTTCTTCACCTCCACGGAGCGTCTGTCGGCCCTCCACTCCTCAATCTCCCAGTCCCTCATCACAGAGGAAGGTGACCGGGTGAAGACCTGGCAGAAGGAGACCTTTCCGAAAAAAATCTTCTGCGGGTTCAAGGAGAGCCACGACAACAGCACAAGTTTTACACGAGCACAGAAACCCTGGTCAAAAAAGCTGATGAAGGTCCACAACACATATGTCATTTAAATGTATCTGTGTGTGTGTTTGTAATGGTAATTGTAAACAGCAACTGTAGTTTGACAAAAAAAATCTTAATTCAAGGTATAGCTTTTTTTAGCTTTCAACTGCATCTCACAGTCTTCAGTGGATGGATTGAAGCTAGTAAGGGGACCTTGAGTTAAAGTGTTTTTTGCTTTTTTTTTGTCAAACTAAGGTACAAGGTCATGAATGATCTTTATAGCTTAGAATTGTTAGTTGTTACAGTATGCTTTAATGGAATACTTCAATATTTTGGGAAATACATTTAGTCACTTTCTTGCCATGAGTTAAATAAAAAATCTAATTCTTGGCAAGAAAGCAAATAAGTGTAGTTCCCAAAATGTCAAACAATTTCTTATAGTTATTCATAGCTTACACATGTTTCTGTCTACTCAGAGCACTGCATGTCATTTTTTAAGATGCAGAAAATAGCCAAGAAAAAAAATATGTTAGCAACATGTTAGCAATCAATTCAAACAAACTAAATTGACCAAAAAATTAATTTGGAGTTGGAAATGTGGAATCATTTAAAATAAATTACAATGATGAAAAAAAAACTGAATCAGAAAGAACAAAGAAAGAAAAACAGAATGCATAAAAACAGACCCTGAAAACTTGATTAAATCTTAATTATTTCTCTACAACATAAAAATACACATATGTATATTAACATATAGTTTACATATTTATGACTAAATAAGCAACAATCAAAGTTGCTAAATCCTGATTGATGCACAGAAGTTTGTGAAAAATGGCCAAAACTGTTGGCAGATTATTCTGTGTTCTTCCATCACTCAGCATAAGAAGCTGATTGCGAACATTTTCAGGGCTGTTTAGTAGAAACTTAAAAACATGGAACGTTAAAAATATCTGGAAAAATTAGGAGAAAAAATGCAAATTAATAAAAAATCAAACTAATCATCAAACAAACAAATGTAAAGTAAATAATGTCTGTGTTTGAATGTGTATTAAACAGCTGGAGAAGGTCCGAGTTGCGTATCACAAGTGCTGTCAGAAGGAGCAAACAGCCATCGACAAAGAGAAACAAGCAAATGAAAACACTGAGATGAGTCCAGAGAAAAAGCAGAAGTTCACGGAGGCGAGAGAGAAGGCCACAGAGGAGAAAGAAAAGGTGAGGAGAGATGTTAACACACTGCATCACTTCACTCTCATGCACGTTGAATATGGAATTTAAATTTCCATTTCCTAATTCACGACATGAAGAGTCAGACACGTTGCATTCCAAGACAGTTTTATTGGCCTCATGCATGTGGTGATATTTATCCGGTTGAGGAACTATCGACTCTAAACAACCTTACATTTCTTTTCCAAGCATTTTCCATGTATGGAGATGTGTTATTGTTATGCTGCTCAGTGTTTATGCAGCTCAGCATGGGAACAGTGAAGAGCACCAGATGATTTATACATTTTAGATCCTTTTCCATTAAAGAAACACAGCAGAGATTCTTCCTGATGGGAACGTACTGCAACTTTTCATCATTAAAACGGTTTCTTCTGAGCTGCCTGCAGACTCGAGATCGCTATGAGAAAATGCTGGAGGATGTGACCACCTACACGCCTCGCTACATGGAGGAAATGGAAGCCATTTTTGAACAATCACAGGAGGAGGAGAGGAAGAGGATCAGCTTCTTGAAACAGGCCTTCCTCTCCATCCACAGACATCTTGACATCACCAACAACGAGAGGTGAGAAGCCAGGATGAGCAAGCGAGTGTGTGTGCACAGTGTGTATGAATGACTGGGTTAACACAAGTGTTTCTGTGTGGTTTTTGTGTCATTACGAACATGTTAGTGTAAAGGCGGTGTACAGTGAACTCCACCACACTCTGATGTCCATCGATGAGCAGGATGATCTCAAATGGTGGAAGAACAACCGCGGTCCTGGCATGCCCACCAACTGGCCAAAGATTGAGGTACGTTTTTTATTTTATCCATTTAACCTTTATTCAACCAGGGAGCCTTTTGATTTATATTATCATTTTTTTTATAAGGGAGACCAGGCCAAAATGGCAGCATAAAATATGTGTGACATAGTTCATGCAGTGCTTAGTTCAATGTCACATCAAGCTCAGAGGAAATTCTAGAGATACCGAAGATTATCCATCTACATCTTCATGTGTGGATAATCGAGTTATTCAGATTAGTACGTTGATGATTTCAGTCTGGATTTTTTGGTTCTTCGATGCTGGCTTAGAATTCATCTGGAACAGTTGTCATAGCGACAGGTCCTTAAACTGCTGAAGCACAGGTAGCTGTATCATGACCAAGAAGTTTTAGGGTGAATCCCAAACATGAATAAACTTTCAGATACAAGTGTCTCAAATGTCTCACTTTCTTAGATATTTCTTAGATATTATAATGAAATAATGGTGAGATCAGATTCTGCATGTTATTGATAAATCATCATGATTGGCTGGTGTAATCATCACAATTTAATTTTTATAATGAAGAGTTACCTACACTACACATGATGAAATATACAACAAAATGAAAGTTTGTACACTAAAAAAGAACCAATCTGAATTTAGTTTGGGATACTCTGAACAAAAAGGCAAAAAAGACCAGTGAAGCCAGGACAAATGGCATTTCATTTGGTATTTTAAACACTAAAACTTATTAAACAATTAACTCACTTAACAAACTCACTTTGGTGAAGCATGTTTCATTTCATAAGGTTTTATTTTCATAGCAGCATCACTGATAGTCTGACCACATTCACTGGTAATATCTAATTGTTTAACAGTGATGAAAATGTGGAAACAGTAGAAATATTGTGGAGCACAATGTAGAACAAAATAACAGCAGTAACAATGCAGAAGCACACATAAAATTAAACTTATGTCCATGAATCAATTGCTCCAGTGCATGCTCTGAGGGTTCCCAACACACCTGCCTCATTTAACAGTAATCACATGATCAGCGCTCAGCCAATCATATGAATGTTGATCATGGTTTCAACTCTCTACTCATTTTGCCTTTGTTATTCAAGATGACTTTGCCCAGGATCAATCCTCAAACTGCCTTCGAAGAACCAAATTAGCTGGATAAGAATTAACAGGATTGTTTTAGATAACAGCAGGTTATCCTGAATTAGTTGAGCCACATTTGAAGAACAGGGTCCTGGTCTGAAAGCATTTCACAAAAGTAAACAGAATGGCTTTAAAAATAAAAAGTTACATACGAACCGTAGTTTTAGTGAGGTTCAGCCAGTTAACATGTATTAATTACAGTGATGAGTTTGTGTTTCAACATTCAATATAAAACACAGAGAAGAATGACAGACTACAAAGGTCAAGGGTCAAGCCTACAAAGTAATGAGTCTGACATGCATATAGAGTTAAAAATGTGGACTGAACACGACTATTTTTGCTTCTTAATACAAATAAATAAAAACCTATTTTGGTTTTCTTTACACTTTTTCACTTTTGGTAATTCATTTCCTTCTTAAGTTTTAAGACTGATATTGTCTAAATTTTGTACAGAATGTTGATGATTACTGCAGAAAGTTTAAGGTTCATTTTAATTGGCAAAATGATAACTGGTGTGTGTGAAATGCAGTTTGGAGGTCAGTAATAGCGTCATTTCGATAAGGAGCGACTGTTTATATAACTGTGTCATTTGCATGTAAATGAATCTTTGCTGCTGTATGTTGTTTTCTGAATACTGAGGCCAATATAAAGCCTTGTGGTACACCTTTTGTGAAAAAAGTGTCTCTCCAATACATGGAGGAAAAAAAAATTACATGTACTCCCAAGACAACCAAATGAAAACAGACAACATTGTGTTTTGGAAATGATTCACAGACATTTAAGAAAACAAACAACAGTGCTCTTTTGGAGAGGGTATTTATATGGAAGAAACATCATGAATTAAAGTTGGCAGTGTCTTGGAAGGTCAATGTTACTTTTTTCTTGTGCAAACCTCGTTGTAGCCTTGTTGTTTTAGTGTTGTTCTTGCTTCAGTTAAAGGAATATATCACCCACAGTCTACATCCCATACAAAATGAAAAGGTGATTTTAGAGATTTTCATTTTAGAGATGAAGTGTTTTCACCAGATAGTAACAACTATAGATCTGTGGTAAAGAAAGATTTGCACTAAGCCTCAAAATAATCCTTTACTCTAGTTGTGTGAAGATTTGCTCGATCTTGCAGTACATTTTTATAGCTGTTCTCCTTGGACCAAACTGTTGCTGGTTTTTGAAAACTGAGTTTATATATAGTCAGTGTTTGAAATCTGAACTCTTATCTCTTTCATCAGGAATGGGTCCCGCCAGTAAAAAAGCTAAAAAGAAAGAAGAGAGACCAGAAAGGGAAAGAGAGCCAAAAGTAAGATATCCGCTGTAGTGTTTTGAATATAAAAGGTACATAAAAAAACAACTCAGAGATGACCACAGATTTATGATTGAATGTCTTCTTCTCCTGTTAGTGTGATGATCGGGGGTGTGAAGGTGCGAGCTCTGTACGACTACGTGGGAGAGGAGGGTGATGAGCTGTCCTTTAAAGCAGGTGACACATAACATGTGATGTGATGACACTTGAATATATTGTATTGGACAGAAGTGTTATTGTCAGTGTTAAAGCTCCAGTAGGCAAGATTTATATACAAAAATACAACAATTACATTAATATACACCTGAGTGGAAAGACAGAGCTGCATCCCAATGATGACCGGTAGGCTGGTAAACATAAGTTTAAGGATTCATCTTTACAAATGTTATGGTTTTAGCTCACTGTATGTTAATATTGAAGTTCAATCTAAGTGTGAAAATATGTTTTACTGATTGGCATTTTTATTTCATGGCCCTCATCATCAGTGAAGTCCAGATAATACAAATTGACAGCACTAAACTGTAGATATGTGTCTATAACTTTATTCATGTCATTCAAAGACAAAAAGTGATCCTTGAAGTCTTGCATGAAGAGAGATATTTTTCCAATCAAAGAGAAATGATTTATTTCATTCTGTATTAAAGAGCATTGGAAACTAAACAGTCTGTATACAAACAGAGAGGTAGCATTTGGAGATTGGTTTACCTTTCACAGCCATCTCATTAGTGTTTTTGGAGCCAGAAAACCCAAAACTAGGCAACTGGGTGACGCTGAAGCCATTAATCACTGAAGGCAATTATTTTTCTCTCTAAAGGCAAAATAATTTTGTAAATATCCTCCAAACAACTAACTATTGAGATCCAAACTCAAACAGAAATGAAAAAAGCTGAAAGATTGCATAGGCGTTGCATTACTTTTAGCATATGCAAATGTTGCAATACCAGTGTGTAGAAATACTGTTACAAGTAAAAGTATTAGCATCTAAATATACTTAAAGTACCAAAAGTACAAGTACTCATTATGCAGAATGGTGCATTTCAGACTAATATATATTATATTATTATATTATTATCCCTAATGTTGCAGCTAATAAAAGTGAGGCTAATTTTGACAACTTTTTATACTGCCAGGTAACATAACCTAGAATAATACTTCATAATTTATTAGTTGATTACATTTTGTATTCATCTACTTAGTAACTGAAGCTGTCATAAATGTAGTGGAGTGAAAAGTATAATATTTTTCTCCAGAATGTAGTGGAGTCGAAGTACACAGTAGCAGAAAATGGAAATACTCAAGTAAAGTACAAGTACCTCAGAATTGTACTTAAGCACAGTACTTGAGTAAATGTACTTAGTTACATTCGACCACTGCCAGCTTCTAGTGGCCTTGAGAGGAACAGCCTCTTAAAGGGAAATTCTGGTATTTTTCAACCTGGACCCTATTTTCCCATCATTTTGGGTCCAAGTGACTGATGGGGACAAAAAGTTTTGGAATTGGTCCAGTATTGAGCGAGAACACTTCAGCTGGCAGCCATGAAATTGGCTGCAGTGTTATCTTTGGGGGCAATTGCGCCCATCAAAGACGTCCACTAAAAGTGCTTGTTTTTACCACTGAGAGGCACAGATTGTTATTATAAGTGTCTTAAAACAAAAGTAAACACAGGAACTAGCTGCCTGTAGTAGCATGACGGCTAACTTTTAAGTTTCCTTACGGTCCAACCGCAGTGAAAGTCAGCCTCATACATGTAAACAAACCGGCTGCATGGATGAATATGTGGATGGTTCAGTTAGTAAGTTTGCATGTGTTTGTTTTTGTCTCAGGCTGTGGTAACTTACTGGAATAAAATGGTTCATGTCTGCAAGTTTCCAAATTGCAAGGATAAAATGACAACATCCACACTGTGCAGTTTTCATGGATTACCTCAGGAGGACAGAGACTCACATACTGTAATTCCTCACACAGTTCCGTGTTGACATCATATTTTTCTTACCATGTGGAGCTGAACATTTAGTCCAGCCAGCCTCGCTTTTTTCTTCCAGTTGATTCTGTGGAGATGAAACAGTCTCCAGGACGACAATGTTGATAAACGCTGTAAATCCATGTGTAATAGTTACCCAGCTGGGATCATACTCTCATCCGTGGATACTTCTAGATTTTCCGAGTCTGGCAGCAACAGGTCCAACTGCAGTTTCCTCCTCTCTCGGCAGGAGAGGAGAGCAGTGTCTGCAGGAACACAAGCAGTTTCTATGAGGTAACCCTTACTGTACGCCAATTTTTTTTTCCTAGGATGGCAAAGTCATGACCTGCCCTACTCTGCCTCTGACTGGCTAGTACTCATTGCCTTCATTGGATGGGTTGGTTAGGTTTAGGCATGAGGAGTGAGACTGGTTAGGGTTAGTCAGTACTGTACTTTGTCTTTCCTGATGATCCTGTTGCCTTCTGCCTCCATTCTTCGTTTTTCTTCTTCCATTTGTTTTAGCTCCTCTCTATGTATTCTGGCTCAAATAAATACAATTGGCCAGTCAAAGTGAAATGACTCATGATCGTCCTCATAATAGTCCACTGGATAATCCGTCATTGCACTTAGTTTTTTTAGTTTCCTTATAGTGCAACTGCACTGAAAGTCAGCCTCATTCATGTAAACAACCCGGCAAGCGAGGATGAATATGTGGGTGGTTCAGTTAATCAGCAAACTGCCCTGGATATAGATCCCTATGCAGTTAGCCATAATGCTGCTACAGGCAGCTCGTTCCTGTGTTTACTTTCGTTGTCAGACACTTATAATGACAATCTGGGCCTATCAGTGGTAAAAACAAGCAATTTTAGTGGATGTACTTTGATGGGTGCTATTCCCCCCAAGGATTACATTGCAGCCTGTTTTACAGCTGTCGCTCTCGCTCAATGCTGGACCAATTCCAAAAATGTTTGTCACTTAGACCCAAAATGATGGGAAATTAGGGTCCAGGTTGAAAATTACTGTAATTTCCCTTTAAGGCACTTTTGCAATGGCTTTTAACTGTATTGTCTTTTGGTTGGAATCTGCACAGTTACAGTATCTGCAGGATTCTTTGAGGTTATTCTAGTGTCAAAGTGTCAAATAATGAGTCAGGTGGACAATTTAAAAAGTAAAAAGTCAATTAAAAATGACAACAGTTTGCTTTGTAAGTCTGAGTAACTTGATTTTTATGCCAATGTGTTGAATCACTGAAGCAAGATGTGAGCCTTTAACACATTTTTATGTTCTATAATTAATTATGACTCAGTTTTACTCCTTTTTGTTCCCAGGTGAAGTGTTCCTGAAGGTGGAGGAGGAGGACGACCAGGGTTGGTGTCGAGGAGTCCTGAGCGGAGGGAAGGAGGGCTTCTACCCAGCCAACTACGTTGAAGTTGTCGAGTGACATCACACTGTCCAAAATATTACATCCTAAACCTAAAGAGTTAGTTTTTAAATGTGCAGAAAATAACATTTATCATTTAACGTCTAAGATACTGTCACACTTATTCTGACTTCATGTAAAATATAATTTGTTCCCAGCCTTTTTTGAAATGTTAACATTTTGTTGAGGCCTTAATATTTTAACCGTCTGGTTTGAGTATGTCTGCAATATGAATTAATTTATCAAAGATGAGAATGTACTATTTGTGCCAGAGCTTTATGTGTATATGTGTGAGTATGTATGTGTTTGTTTGCATGTGTGCATGTCAAGACAAAACAAAAGAGAACAAGAGAGGATATTTATTTACTGTCATCTTGTCCAAGTTTAGGTTTATCCAGACACAGGTTTACAATGATGTGTGCACATCCACAAGGTTAATGTTTACTTAATAACTATCATGTAGAGGTAGACAGAAGTTATTCTGACTGAGGGAGTGTATTTTCAAAAAATAAAAGTATGATTGTTTTGCATCTAATCCATTTTGTTGACACATTTTTTTTAAGTTTTCATATATTAAGACAAACAACCAAAAACACTCACATACAGAATGTGGAAATGTTCCAAAATTTAATTTTCAAATTCATTTTTAAATATTAAAAATGTGTATTTTCCATAAAGATATAATGACCAGATAAAGATACATTTAATTACACCAGCTGCAGAAATACTGAAAGAAAATGAACAAAAACAACAAGAACAAAAGTCCTTAAGTTTAAAACATGCTGTTAAGTTTTGGCATGTATTTCCTCAAGTCCCTCAGTACTCAGAAAACTTGGACCAAATACTATTCACCTTATCTATGCTTCCTTTTGGTAATACTATTCGGAAACACTGTTATGCAGATGATACCCAGTTATATTTATCAATGAACCAAGATGAAACCAGTCAGCTAACCAAACTCCAAGCATACCTTAAGGACATAAAGACCTGGATGACCTGCAATCTTCTGCTACTAAACTCAGACAAAACTGAAGTTATTGTACTTGGCCCACAACACCTTAGAAACACATTATCTAATGATATAGTTACTCTGGATGGCATTACCCTGTCCTCCAGCACCACCATAAGGAATCTAGGAGTTATCTTTGATCAGGATATGTCCTTCAACTCCCACATAAAACAAATTTCCAGGACTGCCTTTTTTCACCTACGTAACATTGCAAAAATCAGGCACATCCTGTCTCAAAAAGATGCAGAAAAACTAGTCCACGCATTTGTTACTTCTAGGCTGGTTTATTGCAATTCCTTATTATCAGGCTGCTCTAACAAGTCTCTAAAGCCTCATCCACTGGTCCAGCTGCACATGTACTGAAAAAAACTAGAAAAAGAAATAATATTCTTCCCATTTTAGCCTCTCTGCATTGGCTTCCTGTAAAATCCAGAATAGAATTTAAAATCCTTTTCCTCACCTACAGAGCCCTTAATGGTCAGGCTCTGTCATATCTTAGAGCTCATAGTACCCTATTACCCCACTAGAACACTGCACTCCCAGAATGCAGGCTTACTTGTGGATCCTAGAGTCTCTAAAAGTAGACTGGGAGGCAGAGCCTTCAGCTATCGGGCTCCTCTCCTATGGAACTATCTTCCAGTTTGGGTCCAGGAGGCAGACACCTTCTCTACGTTTAAGAATAGGCTTAAAATTTTCCTTTTTGATAAAGCTTATAGTTAGGGCCGGCCAGGCTTGCCTTGGACCAGCTCGTAGTTATGCTGCTAGGCCTAGACTGCCAGGGCACTTCCCATGAGTTTTTGTGCTTTCTCGCCTCACAGGTTCCTATGGATCAGGGTCATGGACCCCTTAGTTATGGATCACAGGCTTCCATGGACCATGGCTGCAGGGACCCCCGTGGTTCTGCTTGACACCCATGCCTGCTATTATTATTATTAGTGATACTTCTATCATTATTATTGTTATTATTATGCTTCTCTATGTCTCTTTCCCCCCTCTCCCTCTCCCTCCTTCTTTCTCTCTCAACCCAGCCGGTCAAGGCAGATGGCCGCCCACCTAGAGTTCTGCTTGAACTGAATCTGCTTCCCTGTTTCTCAATCGAGCTTTTCTTCAACCCATTTTATTTATATTTATGAAAATGTTTAACCAGAGTTAGGGAGTAAATCTGTGACTAACCTTGCCAACCTTGCAGCTTTGCACACACACACACACACACACACACACACACACACACACACACACACACACACACACACACACACACACACACAGACACATACCTACTAAACTGGTAACAGAGAATGCTCACAAGCAAATAAACCTGTTGGACAAGGTGTCTGACTCACAAATAATGAATGACAAGCTGTTATACTGCAACTGAAACATTTCTGAGACTTGGGAGACTTGTACTGTATTGTCAGAATTGAAAGCGATCTGCCTGCGTAAGTACGTCTCAACTGCTTATTTTTAAAAGGTAATTGTCCATTTTATATTATATTGAGGATAGATGTTGGCTGCAATGTCTGGATCATGTTTCTAGAATGAAAGCACTTTCCAGGTGTGTCAACATTTTACAAACTGAATGTCCACATGCTCATGTAAGAAAATTGGACAGCAATTACTTTGATTACTTTGGATTGGACTGTAATTATGTGTGTTATGTGTTGAAGAAGTGAGTGAAGTATATCTCACTCTGTTAAATAATGTCCCTTCTCTCACAGGCAGGTAGAATCACGATGGAATTTGCTTGTGGGTTTGTTTATGTGCCGCCAGCACTGAGTCAGAAAGACGGCCAACGACCCATTGCCCATGTCGTTAAACGCTCAGGTGCGATTTCTCTCAAACATTTCCAAGCAAGACAAGAAAAAACAAACCTATAACACTGACACTCATTTAAAAAAAAGACGCTTTGCTGTTTGGTTGGATTTTTCTCAATCCCACAGAACAGCAGCCAAATACAGAGATATTTTCTGTGCAGCTCATGTGGAGTTTGACACCAGAAAAGAAAAAACATGAAGAAACTGGAAACATCAGATTTTAGTGTCTCAGATTCAAAGAACTTGTTAATTCACCAGTTTGAAGAAATCCTTTATAGAAGCACAAAGTGTTCACTCTGCTGTCACTGACGCTACAGTATCACCTGCTACTGACAGATTTCAAAAGGATTTCTGGGAAATGAAGTCACTAAACTGACTAGACATTGAAGGAAAGAAAGTGAATCAAAGAAACAAATTCATAAAAGAAAAAGTGCTTTGAACTGAGGCTGCAACTAACAATTATTTTCATTATTGATTAATCTGTCAATTATTTTCTCACTCTGATTAACCAAACGGTTAATGTGTGTCGGAAAATAGTAAAAAATTATGGGTGATGCCTTCAGATGTTTTGTTTTGTCTGACTAACAATCCAAAAACCAAACATATTCATTTCGCCATTGTGTATGACAAAGAAAAGCATTAAATCTTCACATTAAGAAGCTGAAATTGTCTTAATTTTTACTTAAAAAATGACTAAAATGATTATTTGACCATTGAATTGACTAATCGTTGCAGCTCTATTTTGATCATCAAAGATTATACATACCTGTGTAAAAGTATCCAAGTGACTAGTTGGTTAAGCACCATTTAAGTATTATGCAATCAATGACTCACACAACCTCTCCTGTCTATCTTAGAGGAGATATTCCTTTCAGTAAAAGCCATCTGCCACCTCAGTCACATTTTCTTCACTGCACAAAGGTCATCACTGCACCAGTTGTGTTGTCTGTGCTTCTCTTGCAAGAAATGGTTCACAAATTAGCTGTATGTATATAATCTTTTATTTCCATTCCTTTTAGCACTTCTACCTCCCGTTAACCGGACTCGCCCTCGCACTCCTCCTCCTCCTCCTCCAACGACAAACTCTGCAGAAGTCAAATCATCAAAATCTCCCCCCTTTCCCCTCCAAATCATTGAACAGTTGGAGAAGAGTAAGGGAGTAAGGACGCTTGTGAAGTCCACTCCCTTCTATGAGAATGCTGAATTTCACCGTAAGTCAGGGGCAGCTTCCTCCATCATTACATCTCCTCAACAGACAACATCTCCTCGAAAGACAGGTACTGTGAATTTGAGAAACAATAAATGGCGCAAGCTCAGTGTCTGTACTGTAGTATTATCTCAAATACAATAGATGCAATTGATATCTTAAAGGAGTAATTCACCTCAAAATTCAATGTTGACTTCTATAAACCAACTCCGCTGAGATTAACAGGGCCTTCAAATACACATTTTTTAAAAGCTTTTATTTAACTGGGAAAGTTTGGCTTTGGCCAGGACATCATGGGGAAAAATTTGACTTTTAGAGATGTTGTTTGACTCTTAAGTTGCCCGTGCTGTTGGGAGAAAACTGAAGGATGTTTTTTACTTTGTTGGGGTTTTATAGGGTTGCTTCAGTCAAATTACATATTACATATAAATATATTTTCTCACTACTGCTAGTGGTATCTAATCATGCAGATAGTTCTTGATTTATTTGTCCAGGTTTTGAGATATCACCCTGATCAGACAGAGCGCTTTTTGCAGGTTGCAAAATGTGAGGTGCCTTTTTTGTCGAAGCCTACAATTTAAAAAAAGAGCAGCTTGCTACAACCTTTTTTTTTTTATTGTTGCTAGGCAACCACCAAATCACCTGTCCTTAGACTAACCGCTATTTTGCTGTGAAGTAAACTCACTCTAGGCCTGCTGTTTTCTGTTCAGATCATGGTAACTACGGTTGGTAAAGTCATATAGCTCCAGGTATCCAGCAACAGCCACCACTAGGTTTTCCCAGACCAGTCTGGTTTGTCCTTCATGATTGCTGCCTCCACTTGTTGTGGTCACCACCACAGAACTCAACTCGAGGCATTCAGGGTGCTCCTGCAAAAAAATGAGGTGCTCAGCAACGCAAAAGCAGCAAGCAAAAAGCTTCACTCTCATTGAAAACAATTACAAAAAGCCACCCCAGGCTGCTAAAAAGCGCTCTGTCTGACCGGGGCCCAGGTGCATTTCATTTGGGGTAGAGAAGGAAATCGCAGAGGCAGCACTTCGAAAATCGAATCTACATCTGCATGATTAGAATCCACCAGAGGTTAGGGATGCACTGATCCAACTTTTTCTCTCCCGATAACTTAGCTCAGTATCTCAGTATCTACTATGTACTGATCCAATATTCCCTTTTCCCCCAACTTTAAAATCTGTAAACCTCATCACATGGAACTCAAAGGGATCATTTTGATGTAAGGTAACATGAGGCCAGAGACAAAATGGATGTAACTGATAGAGAAAACAGTGAATTTTATTTTTCTATTGTCAGTGACATTGACAAAGAAACTAAAACTGTTAATGTGATTCAGTCATTTCATGGCAGATGCTCCTTTATAAGGTCAGTATTGACACTGATACTGAGCCGTTGTGCACCCCAGAGAAAGATGATTAGATGAAGCAGCCCTTTACACCTTTAGTTTGAAGGTGGTGATATATGCACATGCACATGAGTAGAAATTTCACTCTAGAAATTAATGACAGTTTAAAATTTTGGGAGTGAATTATTCCTTTAACACTTTGCCTCTGTCTATTTCATACAGCTCTTCTTCCACCACACATGAAACCTGCAGCAAACAGCCAGTCCCCTCCTTACAGCCAGCCACTCCCTTCATCCAACACCAACAATCAGATATTTACCTACGACCTCCCTAAAGATCAGCCGGATTTAAATGCCCAGCCCTGGGACCCAAACTATTCATACAGTATCCCAGAAGGAACTGGAGGCGAGGTGAACCTGCCAGCTGTTACTAGCAGTGTGCCAGGCCAGACATCAGGTAAACCAACAAGACAGTTGTCCCACTTTGTGCTCAAATCTAACTTGATACAACATAGTGAATGCCATATTTGACGCAGCCTTGTACAGATCAATTTCTTCTGCTCTCAGCTCAGTCCACAGCCCCACCTCTCCCAGCAAGACCTTCATTCATGAGGTCAGTACCAGAGTATCTGGTGCTGTTACCTTCAACCCACTCAGCTTCTTCATCCTCTCAGAAATTACCTTCAGCCCCGTCACTTACCACATCAACTACCGGTAAAGATGAACATAATGTCTATCTGCTATCAAATGACTCAAAGGGAAGATAATTTTTATAGTTATTCTAACCACTAATGTAACACAAAATGCTCACTTGTTGTTTGCAACTCATGATCAGCAGATAAGGGGCCTCTGCAAGGAAATCCCAATGTGATGCTTGTCAGTTTGGGAAAATTGCTCTCAGATGAAAGAGGTCAGTAAACTTTTATCATCACCATAAAATATTCATTATTGGCTATTTACAATGGTTTGATTTCCAGTCTTATTAGCTTATAATGGTGTTTGTGTATTTTTCAGTGCAGCCCATACAAGGAGAACCCACCTCTTGCTCTCAGTGCGGCTCTGTGTTGGACTCCGGCTATGACAACATGGTAATTAAATCTTCTATTTGACCTAAAGTATATTTTAAAACCACAATACTACTATGTGGTGACATGATTAAGAGTCATTGATTTCAAATGTGAATAATAACCTTGTAATCATTACTGGGGAATAGGGAACATGATGAATTCTTAGAGGCATTCAAGCATCAGTATTATTGATCATGACTTAATGAAACAAATATGATTGGGATTAGTTTGATTGATTCAGACTGCAGACTGGTTTGTAAGATGTATGTCTCAGTCGGTGGCTGTCGGTGATGTTTGTGGTAATTTAAATAATGTTCTCTCTTTATGCTTTACTGCAGGTTAATGTGTGTTACTTCTGTCAGTCCTGTAACTTGACCAGTCCTGCCAGTATACCACAGTGTCCCACAAATGGTTACCAGGATGGCCTCTTTTTGCTCACTCCTGATGAAAAACCCCTGAGTGCTGCTGACGCATTGCTGCTCTTCTGCATCGACACCTCAGGCTCCATGAGCCTCACCTGCCAGGTAAAATCACGTGATTACTCTTGCTAATGGACGGATATTTGTGACTGCGGACATTCACAAATACAGCTTGTGATGTTTCACATGCAGACAGTGATTAGTCTCTGTTGTTTTAAGGTGTCAGACGGTGAGCACGTTGTCCACAGATCCCGTCTACAGGTGAGTTTCCTCCCCAAGTGACACAACATTGTACAATTCACTGGAAAATCTACATTTTTTCTGCTTTGTGTATATGCACAATATAGTGTATCACAATGGTAACAATTGTCCAGAGATGCTATCAAGATGCTGTTGGCGATTTTAAAAATGAATGTATTCAAACCAGTTTGTCCAGGAAGCCGTGTTTCAGTGTGTTGAGAGGCTAAGTGTACAACAACCTGACATACGAGTGGGACTCATCACCTTCAGCTGTCAGGTACATGATCATCATTGGCTGGATCTTAAAAACCTAAAAAAAACCCAGCAGTTTATAATTTCAGTGACGCTTTATGTTACAGGTCCCTTAATTTCATACAAATTTCCTGGAAATTTTAGTAATTTGCAGGTATTTAACTGGTAATTCTTAGGACATTTTACAGAGAGGGTGTTTACTGGGTAAGAACCCACTCATTATGTTTGTCTTACGTAGTTGTTAATTTGCAAAACTTGTAAATAAATTAGACTCTTGACAATTCTTTAACTGTCCGAAAATATTTGGTTTTTTAGTGTGTGGTTTTGTATGTCAAATGATATATTAACATATTAGGTTGTTTCAGTAATTTTATGGACAGTAGTTACTGGACATTTCTTTTGACAGTGTTATGTAATTTGGTGGTTTATAGGAAACGTGCTCATTATAGAGTTTTTAAGAAACAGCCTTATATGCTAATATGTAGTTTAACACACAAAACTACACACTGAAAACTAAGTATTTTCTGTCAGATTTTTTTTTAAAAAAAGAGTCTAATTTATTAAGTTTTTTTGCAAATTAACAACTACATATGAACTAAGATAATAACAAATTGGCACTAACCAACTGCACTTTTTTCTGTATTTTCTTATAATTTGTACCAAATTGCACCACCCTCTCTGTAAAATGTCCTAAAACTTGCCATTATGCGACCGCAAATTGCTCAGGAAATTAGTATAAAATTAAAGGGTCTATTAAATAAAGAATTACCATAATTTTCTCATATAGACACAACATGCAGGTTATTACTATTGCTTTTCTTCATCACCTGATGTTTGTATCAGGTGACAATGCATGGATACGACAATTTCACATCACATTTCCTGAGCGGCGCAGAGCTGACTGACAGTGACTATCTGAAAGCGGCTGCTGCCAGTTTCCCCAGTCCACCTCCACTGTCACAGACCAAGGACTTCTTACAGAGACAAGTTCTGGGGTAAGAGGGAAAACAGTGATTACTTTTGTCTTTTATCACATCATAGTAATGTTATGTTAAATGACAGATGTATCTTTTCTGTTTCTTTTCTGCTTTTTTTTTCTTTTTTTGAAAGATTAACTGAAAGTGGGACCACAGCTCTGGGTCCAGCTGCTCTCCTGGCCATTGCAATGGCTTCCAGACAGCCAGGGTCCAAGGTAGGTTTGACTGCTCAGTCTTTGCATGACCAGTTCAGTGTAGTTGAATGTTTCAGCCCATTTACAGGTCGTATGTACTTAACATGTCACATGTCACACATTGTTTGTCACTTGTACTTATTTTATTTAATAACACTGTTTTGTCTGGTAGACAGTTTTTCTATAATTTTTCTTTTCTTCTCAGTTACCAAATTTGATATTTTAAAGTATTTTTCATGCATTCCAGGGTTGCATTAATGTCCCTTCATTTTAGTTCAGCTTAAACTTGAAACTTACCTGGGAAAGATACAACTTCATGTCAGCTGTTGTTTTTGCCTAAGTCACATTATAAGTCTACACATTGAATGGATAGGGGTTTCCTGTAATGTAAAAAATACATGCTTTGAAGTAATTAGGCAAAAACATGCAAAAACCTTGCTGTGGTTCTTAGTTCTTAGTTCTAGTAATCATATTTCAGCTTTTTTGATTTTGCTACGCTCTAAACAATCCAATCTATCCCTGCTGATCCTGAAGGTGATCATCTGTACAGACGGGAAGGCAAACACAGACTTAGGGAATCTAGAGGTGGAGGATAACGATGCTCGCACCCTCCTCTCATCCACCATCTTCTACCAGGAGCTGGGAGAATATGCTGCCAATCAGGGGTTAGTACACATCTGCAAATCAACATCAAGAATGGAAACAAGTGTTTAAATATATCATGTAATACGAAGACTTACTAGCACTAATGAGGATGGGAGTGGTCTTTTTTTGACTAGACTGGTCTAGATGTGTTGTAATAAAGTTTACACTGAAATATCCTTCTTTTGTAGCGTGACAGTGTCTGTGCTGTCTATAGAGGGAACAGACTGCCGGCTGGATGAGCTGGGAACGCTCGCTGATCGCACTGGAGGAACAGTAAGAGAGTGCCATTATTTTTATTATGTACATAACACATCAAATCTTGCATTTCTCATGTTGACTGTATATGTTGTCTCTTGTCCCCTAGGTGGTAATAGCAAGTCCCAGTAGGTTGCATCCAGAGTTTGAGCAGATTATTGAGAACAGGACAACAGCGACACACTGTACTGTCACATTACTGCTGCCCAAAGCACTGTGAGAATATTTATATGTGTTTATTAATATGTGTATGTTAAATACTAGTATTTCTGAATGCTTCATGGACTGGTCTGGTTTCCTGATGTTCTCTTTTGCTCCAGGCGTGTGAGAGGAGAGAAGGAGGCAGGACATAAAGGGACCAGAGAGGTGGGGAATGTGGACCCAAAAACAGAGATCACTTTCCAGTTTGGAGCCAGTGAACATGATGCAGAAGGTGAGAAAAAACTGGTACATTATCGCTGCCAGACTGACACTGTTAGTTTGTTTACTTTGGTAGTTTCAGTTGATGTTCTTCTGCCTTTCTCATGAATATCACAGGTGGTAGTGTGATATGTGCTGCCAGGTCTTGATGAACATTGCAAAATTGTGATTTTTGTTGCTGCCAAGAAAAGTCTTAATCTCAGATCACTGCAAGAGAGACAACATTATGAAAGGAGACAGAATCATTACATCTGAGAACAACAGACCTAGATAGAGGAAAAATAAGAAAATAGGCCCAGTAAAAAAGCTGCTGGGCAACAACATAAGTCCATGTTTTGCCATCTCTGGTAAAACAAGAATATGTATATCTGGATGTCATACCACTGCCTGTTAAGTGTCTGAGAAAGAGTGACAGCGACAGAAACTGTTGAGGTAAACAAAGAACTGTTACTTGTCTGTCAATAAGTTTGTCTTAATAATTTAAACAATGGGTTCACCATTTTTCAAGTCTAGCCAGGAGCCCAATGAACACTGAAATAGGTTTTGCTTGCTGTAATTAGTCCTCCTGTTCATACTGGCTGTTACAAACATATTGGCTGGTGGCCCAGAGGACAAAAAAATACAGTGAACATGATAAAATGCCCTCTAAGGTGCCCGTACAAAGGAGAAAACATGCCAAAGTTCTGTAATGGCTGTCTAAGTTATGGGTAAATCAGGATGAAATGCCCAAAGAGGGCCTCTATATGTGACAATCTGGAATGAAGTGCCCTCATGGGCCCTTTCAGTGGAAGAAAATGTGATAGTGCCCTGTAAAGTACCCCCACAAGATGTAATGCAGTGCCCTATGATACCGTTGTAATGGGGTGAGCTAGAGGTTCTGTATGGGTGCCCTTCTAGTGAACAAATAGTGGGAAAAGTGCAGTTTAGGATTCCCCTAAGTCTAACATACTGAAGTGCAGAGTTGCAATCCCTTTCATTGAAAAAAGAGGGATTA
Source organism: Thunnus maccoyii (assembly GCF_910596095.1). Classification (NCBI taxonomy): domain Eukaryota; kingdom Metazoa; phylum Chordata; class Actinopteri; order Scombriformes; family Scombridae; genus Thunnus; species Thunnus maccoyii. Next base: position 17,508,548 of record NC_056552.1, on the reverse strand, counting down.
AGTGCCCTCTAGGGTGCCCCCACATGTGAGAGAACATGATGCCATGATGAGTGCTCTTTTGATGAACAAAAAACATGGTGAAGTGCCCTATAGGGTGCACTGTAGGGGAGAAAAACATTTTGAAGTGGCCTTCCAGTGAAGAACATGAGATACTGTGCTCTATGAGATGCCCTTACCATGGAGTAAACTGGCCATTATGGTAGAAATTATTTTATCCTTTATGTAGGCTGACCATTAGGAAAGTAAAGCGCCCTTAAAACATGTTGTAGTTGTTGTAGTTGACATTATTCCATTCAGTTGATTTTGGTACAGTACTACTCACTAGTTTGTTCAGCCACACCCGCTTTAGATTGTTTTATTATGTTTGGGTCAGTGCAATCTAAGCTGCCAGTGACAACGGCATCTGTCGAGCAATCATTGAAGTTGATTAAGACTCAGCTTAGAAACAGATGTGGAGAAGGAAGGCTCTCAGATCTTCTGCTGTTGCCCATTAAGAGGGACATCCCGGTTGATCATAACAAGGTCATTAACATTTACAAACTCATGGCTAAAAGATGGATTCTCCTTTGATTCTTGCTTCCTCACTTCCCTGACAAGACAGTTAAAAACAGCTAATTCTCAAAATGTAAGTAGTTCCATGTTTTTACAACAGATGTGTGTGAGAAATAAACATTTAAAACGTTACACATTCCCTGTATTTTATTACAGAGATGTTTGCAAAATAAAATCCACAGTCCTCTTTTTGTGCAAAAATGTATTTAGTAGTTTATCTAAAGTTTACATGAGGCCTCAGTTGTCCAAATTAGTCAATCACTCAAGCTTTAGCTTTATCTCAAGCTTTAAACTTTTGAATATAATCTTGCACAAAGCAAGGACTGTGGGTTTTGTCCATCACTTATACTGAAAGCACATTAAGAATGGAACTTCTAATGGTCAGTATGAACAGGACGAATGATTACAGTGAGCAAAACCTCTTTCAATGTTCACATGGACACCTGACTGTATTTTTAAGAAAGAGTTGAAAATATGTGAACCTGTCCTTTAAAACAAATTTGGGGTTGCTGAACACTTGCTTGAGCGGAGTAACTGTGCTGTGAGTGGGGGGCATTAGAGGAGTCAGTGGTGGTTTTTCCTGTCTGACCACTGACTCCTCATACAAGCCAGTGGGTTGTCTGATTCCCATAATCACCTTAGCGTACAGTATATTTCCTGGATTTTAGTTACAATTCCCCTCTGCTCCAAAGTTAAACTGTCGTAAGTTAATTCTGGGCTTCTTTTTAGTGTCAGCGCTGGCTTCTGGTAGCCGTGTGTCCATCCAGCTGCAGATCAGGTACAGACGGAGGAACGGACAGACAATGCTCAGAGTGTTCACTACAGAACGAGATGTTACTGATGACAGGTGATGATGTTGTTTCCATAATTACTTTGGTGCTCTGAGATTGCCTCACACACACACATCACTGTTGCGCTGAGCTATTTGCATCCTTGTGTCCTCCTTGTAAGCTTAAACAAGTCATTATCCTCTTACGTCTCTCATCAACGAGGCGTTCTCACCCTCAGGACTGATTAGATGTATTATTTTACACCATTTTCAGTAAACCTTTATGCAAAGTATATTTGAAAATCCAAGGAGACTGGCTGTTGCTGAGATACAGGAGCCTTCACATCGTGCAGAAATTATCACACCATATAAATCACATTTCTACTCCTTTCTAACGTTTAGTCACACAGTAGCTGAACCTCTCGACTCAGTCTACCTGCTTCATATGCTGAATGAAGGTCATGCGATTCATTGTCTGAGCAGTTACAAAATGGCTCCTGTGTTGTATAGCACAATAACATAATGGCAAGGCTGAAGCTGTAAATGTTAAGAAGCACTCTTCTGATAAAAGTGTGGCCCTCCTTCTCAGCTCGACGGTCCTGTCCTCTCTGTCTCTGGCCATCATTCAGCTCAACTCGTCACAGGCCAGCGCTGCTTTGGCTGTCAGAGGACGCTTCCTCGACGCCAGGAGGGAAGGCGAGCTGCAGAGGAAGCTGATCGAGAGAGCGATGTGGGTAACAGGAGGGATGGAGGGACTGTGACTGACATTAGTGTGTGGTCTGACAAATTGGTTTAATTTTCTATGTCTGTGCATATTTAACACACAGAAAAAAGCCAAAAGATGGAAAAATTACAGAACTGATTATGTCCAGTAAGTCCAGTAATTGTGCAGGTGAAATAAAAATAAGTGTAAGAACGTTTTGCATCAAATAACATGAGCAGAAATATGAGATCGGATGACTGCTTTGGAAACAGACACTGAGAGCGAAACCAGATGCAAAAATAAAAAGTGAGTTTAAAGGTAAATGAAAATCAGATCAACTGGATGTGTTCCTCAGTAGAGGATAGTCATAAAAATGTTGAAACACATCTTAACCTGATGAACTCTTGTTTTTTTTATGCCACTGAGAGCATTCACATTTTATCTATGAACATTCCTTCCTGGTTCAGGGATCCCAAGGCCTTTAGCTCATTTAAAAAGATAGTTTTGTTTGTCTGGCATTCTTTTCTTTTGTGTTCCTTACAATCAACTTCATGTTATTGGTAGAGAGCATTCTGTTTATTAGATGTACAGTGTTTCTAAGGCTTGGCAGATACTCCATAAAGTGTGTCTGTTTTTGTTTGCAGAGAGCATAACCGCAGTGCAGAAGACAAACAGACATATCAAGAATGGGTTAAAACCATGGAGCCAATATACAACAACATACATAACTTCACACGGGTGAGTTTTTCTCAGTCTTCTTGGTATCAGGTTTAGTGCCTGACATTGGTTAGAATCACCTCACTTAAACATTTCACTCTTCTGTTTTTCCAGAGAAAATCTGTCGTTTCAGACTCACAGGTAATGCACGTTGTGTCATAACATCCTTCACTTTAGATATAACTCTGTACTAGAACCTGTTTATAATTTGCCCCTATCACTTAACTTGTCTGATATTTCTTCTTTATTTCTCCTCCCACCAGTCTCTAACAGATGCTGGTGCAGCGCTGCTCTACACCATGAAGCACAGCAACAGGAAGTCTATCTCTTTGAAGGATAAACATAAACTCTAGCCAACTGTCAGCCGCCACCTCACTAGAAGATAAATACCGCTGTTTGATTATCTGGCTGAATAAAGTCTGTTGAAATATCTCACAATGTAAATTATATCAGTTTAAAACATGTTAATCTGTATCCAGAAAAACACTTCTAAGCATATCAAAACTGCTGAGGTAGTATACAGTGAACATGGGTGTGTATTTCACACCATCCATGTGGCAGTTTGTGTTTTCACGCTGACCAAAACACAGGAAAAACCTGACTCAGAAACACCATCATGCAGCTAACACTTAGATCCTTTTGTGTCAGCAAAATACATCTCACAACAACATATATGAACCTCCAACACAACAGTTAACATAATTCTGATTAGGATTACGCAATCAAAATGTGTTCATATCCATTAAGACTACATCAGAATATTGCAGAGAAAAAAACTGTCAGTACTTAAAAGTTGCAAAGGTAGTGAGCATAGGACTGAACAAACAATAATCATGCCAGAGATGGAAGCCAAAGCATAAATAAACATGCGTTTCTCTGGTGCAGCCATCACAACACAAACATGTAATTTAGAGCAGATGTCTGTCGAGCATTTGTATGGACAATTATTGAATTCGGGCAGGTTCCAAGGAAGCAGAACATACACACACCAGGTTTCGACCAGAATATGCAGAGTGATGCTCAACAGGTAGAAGCCCACAGTGCCTCTGTCTCTGTGGAGATCTATATGACCGTCTTGCCTCTGGTGTCTTTGCGCACAACCTGAGCCTCCTCTTTCCCCTGAGCCTCCAGCTCCCAATCAATCTTCATCTGAGAGCTCCTCTTCTGGGCTGGGGAGGGCAGGTGGGAGGCAAACAGCTCCATGAGCAGGACAGAAAGGATAACCAAGATATAGGTGAAGTTCCAGACCACCATCATAGCCTTATGGAGGTGTTTGTTAAAACAGGCTCGGGTGCAGATGCTGACCCTGCGTGGTGCCGTCGCAGGCAATGTCAGCGTCCAGTTTTGTAAATGGCAGCTCAGCCAGGAAGAGCATCACCAGGCGGATGCACAGGAGGCCGAACCACAGGGAGCGGCACTTGTAGATGATGGTGGCATCCACCGCCGTCTGCTGGATGGGGATGAGACCTGTTACTATGGCTGCCATCATCACTCCTGGCTTTTGTTGGGTATCTAACAGTAGGGAAGTTATCCATATTTATGACAGACTGTTTCACTTTCAGTTCTGCTTATTTATCACGAGAAATCCTTTCAATGGATGAAGAAATTTAATCTCAGGTTTCAGTTTTAAGTTTGTCATTTCAACCGTAAAAAATAAAGTTACAGTCAAATGTTGTTTCTTCAGGATCAGAGTATAAAACTAACAAAACGACAGTCAAGTCAGTGCAGAAATGGAACAGAATATAATGAACATTTTTTAGATATTTGGCTCAGAAGTCTTATCATTTTGAGTTTCTCTGTATAATCCTTCAAAAAATGTCCATCTTTAAATGTAAAGTACCTATGAATTGCAATGCAAACACACAAAAGAAAGCCTTACCAGTACACGTGTTCTCATTTGTCGAACCAACAAAGCTCCAGCAGCTCACAAGTCGACTTTAAGGAAGCGTGAAAGCATTAAGCATGAAAACTGTTCATTTCAGCATTCTCAAATGTCACAGCAAATATACACACGTCTGTTTGTGCGTCTGGATTTAAGTGGTTCTTAATGTACTTCAAGGTAAAACTGTCATTAATGGGAATAAAGTGTAGCAGATAAGTGAGCTTACCTTTAAATAGCAGCCTGCTAATGGAATACTATCACTCGCTCTGCATTCTGTCTTTTATGGGTTCAAGAAATGTCAGTCATCACCAGATGTGATACAGCTTCTTACCATGATGATGTGTTGACTTGACCTCACTTTACTTGGAAGCATCTCTCTCTTTAACATTTAAGATCTTCATGCATTGGAAAAACTGCACCAACACTGAAACTGGTTCAACATGAACACAAGTTGGTTTTGAACATGAAGAAACAAACAAAGACACATTTTTTGTTTATATTAAAAAATTTAATTCCTCTTCTTGAACATTTTGGAATGCCACTGAATTTGTTGTTTTTTTTTAAACTCTTTTAATAATTAGATGATGGTTATTACTAATAATTACACAGTAAAACAGTTACAAATATTTTTTTTCCCAACAAAATGTAAGTTGAATGAATGCAAAGGATTTAAGAGAAGCTGGACTTAAAATGTATTATAAAACATTTACCTGACATCACAACATTTTTAAGTGAGATTTTACATTGATCGGCATATATGTTCGCAACACCACATATTTATGAAGAGATTACAACAAATAAGACAATTTCATAGTAGGCGACTGATAGTACAGCATATATTTTAAAACATCAACAACATCATAGGTAACATCTTTCAAATATCATGACAGTACAAAACAATGACAAAGCTCTAACAATTAACATGAAGGGAACTCCATTTTGAACTTTTTTGAAGGTTTGAAGGGAGTTACTGCGAAAAATAACACTTTTTTTTTTTTTGTTGAAATCAGACCCATCATCTAAAAAGATTTAAGGCCTCTGGCTAAATATTTGTGGGATGAAAATTCCACAGCAGTAAAAAAAAAAAAAAAGAAGCTTAAAGTCCTTCTTCCTTGACCAAATACTCCGGCAGAGCCTGAAAAGCAGTCACAGGTACAGTCACTGGAACAGTCAGGGATATGCTGCTGGGTTCAACAGTGGTGGGGGTAACCTCACTGGGGGGTTGAGGAGAGGGGAGTGGGTCCGTATGAATAATGTTTATGTCTGTGAGTGAAGTGGCTGGGACAGCGTCTGCGTGAGTCCGTAAGTGCTTACGAAGATAGGCAGCAAACAGAAAAGCTTTGCCACAGTGGGGACAGCTGTGAGGTTTGCTGGTGGAGTGGATCTTCTGGTGTTTACGCAGTCCAGATTTGTTGAGGAAGCCTTTCCCACAGCTGTTGCAGAGGTGGGGCCTCGGCTTGGGATGCTGCTTCTCGTGCTCCTGCAAGTCTGCCAGCTGTGCAAACTCCGCCTGGCAGGTTTCGCATACATGTGAGCCCAGGGGCACAATTTTGGTAACAGTTGGAGGAGTGGAGTCAATGGAGTGAAGATTTTCATGGGCCTGAACTTCATCCCAGGTACCAAATGTAGCATCACAGTGAGTACAGGAGAACTGAGGGAGAGTTGTGTGGCCGGTAAAGCCTGAGGCTGACCCGGCCTCTGTCTCCTGTTGTTGTTGTTGTTGTTGTTGTTGTTGTTGCTGTTGTTGCTGCTGCTGCTGCTGCTGCTGTTCAGACTGTTCAGCCAGGTGAGTTCTCTCGTGTTTGCGCAGGCTTGAGGACACAACGAATGACTTCAAACACTCCTCGCATTTGAACGGCCGCTCTCCGGAGTGCACACGGCGGTGCTTGTTGAGGCTGGAGCGCTCCGCAAATGACTTGTCGCACTCAGTGCACGAAAAGGGTCTAAGACCTGTGTGGACGAGCATGTGGCGCCGCAAATCCCAGGATGCTACAAAGGCCTTGTCACAGCTCTGACATTTGTAAGGCCGCTCTCCAGAGTGAACACGTTCGTGCACGGCCAGATCGGCCGGCTGCCGGAACCTCTTGGAGCACTTATCGCAAGGGTAGGGCTTGAAACCCAAGTGGGCTCGCTGGTGGCGACGGAAACTGGAAGGATCAGAAAACATCTTGCCACACTGTGGACAGAGGAACGGCTTCTCTCCGGAGTGAGTGCGGAGATGAGACTGGTAGGAGGACAGCTGGGTGAAGCCTTTACCACACTGCTCGCACTGATAGGGTTTATTCTGGGAGTGAATGCGCTGATGGCAGGCCAGAGAGGAGGAGCGAGAGAAGGCCTTGCCGCAGTCTGAGCACAGGTACGGTTTCTCTCCAGTGTGGGAGCGCTCGTGGTTTTTCAGGTCCTTCAGCTCTGTGTAAGTTTTCCCACACTCGACGCAGGCGTACGGCCTATGGCCCTGGTGGTTCCTCCTGTGTTTTCTGAACACGGAGGGGTCGGCAAAACTCTTACCACACTCAGCACAGAAATATGGCTTCTCTCCAGTGTGAGAGCGCATGTGCACCTTCAGTTTAGACAGGGTGGGGTAGCTCTTGGAGCACTGACGACAAGAATACGGACGCTCTCCACTATGCTGTGTCATATGGATCCTCAGACATATAGCCTGCATGAAGGCCTTGCCACACTCTGTGCATACGAAAGGTTTCTCCCCAGTGTGAGAGCGGCTATGGTTGCGCAGCTCTGTGGGCGTCTTGTAAGCCTTGTGACAGTCAGGACACTGAAAGGGGCGCTGGGCTGAGTGCGTGCGCTCATGTTTGGAGAGTTGAGCCTTGCTTGAGAATGTTTTAGTACACTGAGAACACGAGTGTTGCTGCTGACGGTCCTTTACATGGGCTGAAAGCTTGTGACTCCGCAGAGCTGACAGACTTCTGAAAGCCTCTGTGCATGAAGAGCATTTGAATGACAGTTTGGCTTTCGGAGGCCGGCCTCTGCCACGTTTTTTTGCAGGCTGATCTCTCACCACCTCTTCCTCTTGTGGGCTCTCCTCATCCTGTGAAGGAGGGGTGTACTGCTCTGCAAGAGGTGGGCTGCCAGGCTGGGGAGAGGTCATCTTTATATCTGCAAAGGGATGATATAAAAAAAAAATCCTCACTGCAATAATTCTATAAATAGATTATTAGCAGCATTAGGAGACTGTAAGATAAGTTTGTTCCATAGACACACTCCTGTCAGGTATGAATTAGCAGAGATGATAATCAGTGACAGTGACTGATGCTGCACCAGGAAAAATCTGTATTATAACATAATAACAGAAATATGTGGGTGTGCATTAAGTCACAAAATGGCTGGCATTAGGACCTCAGGGACAATAAGCTAACCGCTTTGATGCCAGAGGAAGTTGGCGATGCAATGACAAAGATCACTGAGTGTGTGAATGACTGATATGTGTCCGGCCAGAGACACGGATCGATCAATCATGCGTCGATGCGACAGCGTTAACAACCGGTGACAACATGTACGTATTCATCCTCGTTAGCTTGCTTGCTAATTTGTTTTTTTCACAAACTCAAAATGGCTGGCTTTAGGACCGGCGGCACCAACTCACTCGATAGTGGCATCATCAGCTCTGTCTTTGCACCGTGTCTGTATTTTTAGACTCAAAGGGTCTTTCTTACCTGAATCAGGACATTAATAGTTGGTCGATAATGCCTGGAGAAGCGTCTCGGTACACGACTGCATTTCTTGTGAAGACACGATGATCCGTGTTGACTGGCTGCAGAATGAAGTAGGACGGCTCTAGGACCATGATGACGACAGCTCCCGGCAAGCCAAGTGTGCAACATTTTAATACGTATAATGTAAAAAAATATATATATCGAAAAGAGCACTATATAAATTTACTAGAAACCACCTGATAAAACCAGGTTGTTTTTAATAAATTTAACACGTTTTGTGACAATAATGGCTTATTAAGCTGGAGATAAAATTATTACTGTACAAAAAAAGTTAGTGTCAGTCAATAGCTCAGCTACGTGTGATAAAACCAAGTGCAGTATAATGAAACTGATATATCAATTTTTTATTTGTGTTTGATTTGTTCTTCATGATAACTTTAACACAGCGCTGGGTGCCGTTTTATGTCATCAACTTTTAGCGACTTTGGAGGGGGAAGTATTTCACTGCTGCACATTTCCTGTTCCCTAGCAACAAGAGCAATGTGGAAATACGGATGGAAGAAAAAAAGGCAATTGTTTAAAAAGGGGGGGTTGCCCTTTAGATAAAAATGATGTCTTTAAAATAATGAATGAATATATATCATCAGGAGCGTGCATTGAACGAGTACTGTTGCAGGTATTTAATTTGACGCATTTGTTGCCGCTGTGATCCCGCATTTTTAAAAAAAAAAAAACGACTTCTTGGCTTTTTTGGTGCAATGTTTGTTTAGCTAGCAGGTAGGGCGCTAACGTTAGCTCACTGCTCTGGTGTACAAATTCAACTGTGATTCGTTTGTTTGCTCGTCGTTTTAGTAAGATGAGGATGAGCGCCTTCAAGTTGAATCATTTTTAAAAAGTCGGAGAATATGGCCATTTGCTGTGGCGATAAATTTGTAGAGAGAGGCGTTGGTGTCCCGGTTTATTGACATAGCTAGTCCAAATTAGCCTGCTCGTGCAGAGATGCAGCCTGTCCATGATGCTGCTTACATGCTGCTAAACACGCATTTAAATTAAAATTTCTTGGCGTTTTTTTTTATTTTTTATTGTCGACTTTGACAAATGTAGATCAGAGAATCTCAATCTAAATTATGAGATGTTCATGTACAGAACTGACATGGGTGTGTTGTATTGGTTAAGTTGTTACTTTGTATTGTAGAATGATTGTATGAATACAAAATATTTATAAATGTTTATATAATAATTATATATATATATATATAAATATTTCAGTTATTTTTTGTTGTACCCTTTATCATGTGTAGAGTATTATATAAAACAGATTGAATACTGAGCAATCTTGTGAAAAATAAGTTACATGAGTTGTTAATGTATATCTCAAACTCATGTCTCTTCTGTCGCCAACAGCTTGATTCACCTGCCTCTCCTAAACCCAAGTCCAGTGGATCCAGTTATCAAAATCATCTGCAGTGTCCCCTCCCTGGATGCTCCTTGGACCTTTTATTGTAAAGAACTGTCTTCTTTTTATAAGGACAAGAAAGGCATCTAATGCATTTCCCCCCTGCATATTCATACACTCTGTGTCTGGTGCACTTATTTCAATCATTATATTGTCATGGCTGTGCAAGACCCTGGCAGGACAACAGGGTTTCCTTGCAAACAGTGTGGCATGGTATGTCCCAGTATGCCCAGTCTGCTTGAACACATGGATGCTCACCTTCAACAAGAGGAAGAACGCAAATTTAAATGTGATGAATGTGGACGTGGTTACAGGCATGCCGGTAGCCTAGCTAACCACAAAAAGACTCACGATGTGGGTTCCTTTCAATGTAACATCTGTGGTAAAGAAAACTCTAACGCTTTGGCCCTGAAAAGTCATCTACGGAGCCATACCTCTCAGAAAAAGTATTCCTGCGCAGAATGTGGGAAGGCTTTTCGTCTGGCAACACAACTTGCTACACATGAGAGGGTTCATCTCACAAGGAGAGTAAAGGAGCAGTCATATAGGAAAGTAGATATGGAGTATGCCACACATGAAAATAAACATGAATTTGAAAATAATCACCCGCATCATTTGAACGAGCAGTCGACCAGCATTGGGATTTCTACAGAAAACAGCCCAGCTGAGGACAAGGTGGGGGTTGTTTATAATGCACAATCTGAGACCTCTGATGATGCCGCAGATCGACCTTTCAGATGTGATTTGTGTGATAAGTCATATATACACCATCGAAGCCTGACCAATCATAAAAAGACTCACCAAGTTGGAATGTTTGAGTGCACGGTGTGTTTCAAACTGTTCAATAACATGGCTGCCCTCTACAGCCACCAGAGAACTCACAAGGCAAGAAGCGGGGCAGACCCCAGTTCGATGGGCGGGTCATACACAGGCACATCACTGGACCAGTTTTCACCTCAGAGCCAGGATGCTCCAGTTAATTTTTGCCATTTGTGTCAGGTACTATTTCCCAATGATGAAGAGTTCCAGGAACACATCCAAATGCACAACTCCTCATCTGTGTCATTTGGGCTTCAAGACAACTTTTCAGAAAACCATAATATTTCATACGACAATAGCATTGCTTCACCTGAGTCAAATTTTTATGCATCTCCTATAAATAATGTTCCTTCCGTGTCATCAGTAGATAATCTTGGAGGTTTTGATCAGCCACAGGAGCAGATTAGAAGCAACGGTCACGTGTACTCGGACTGTTCTAATAATCGAACACCATCTTCCAATAGCACTCAGGGAGAACCCCCAATCATAGACGTGAACATTCTCAATCCTGCTCTGGTGCATACACAAAACACTGACAATGAAAACAAAACTGAAGAGACTACTGTAGATTCTGATGAGCGTCCCTTCAAGTGTCAAATCTGCGGGAAAAGCTACCGCCACTCTGGAAGCCTCATCAACCACAAAAGGTCACATCAGGTCGGGATTTACCAGTGTTCCATCTGCAGAAAGAGTTATCCTCACCTGGCCGCCCTCAAAAGTCATCTTCGCCTCCACAAAGCTCAGCCGTCATCTTTTAGCCTCACCAATGAGGGAGATTGGCTCTCCTCAGAGCCTCTGACTCTGGATAACCAGCAGGGCTGCTTCTCTTCCCAAGTGGAGGAAGAGGACAGCACTCACCTTGCACTTGGTATCGACCAGGAGAATGGACTTGACCACAGCAATGGAGCGTTGTACCATGAGCAGTTTAATCAGGACTTTTCCCAAGACATGACTGTGCATCTACCTCACAATGAACACCTGATGCAGAGGCACATGTGTGCAGACTGTGGTGAGACATTTGCAGATATTGCAGGTATTAAGTCTCACAGTTGTCCACTGCTACAGCAGCAACATGACACTACTAGCAGTGACTATGACAGTAGTATTAACTTCCAGGACAGCAATGGCCACTGTGCCATTGGAAATCCAGCGAGTAATGTAGAGTTTCATGGTCTGAACGGTAGCCATGACCAAAGTTACTTTGAACAGAGTTTCCATGAAAATATGAGCAGTGATCAGCTGAACGGTGGCGGAGAAGGTGATAATGCTGACGAGGAGGATGATGATGGTGATCTTTATCAGTGCTCTATATGTGGAAACAGCTACACCAGCATGAGGGCTCTCAGGAGCCACCTCCGAGGACACACACAGTCCCACAACACTCCTGCAAGCTCAGGGCCTTCTTCCATGTCCTCCCATGAAGAGGTGAAAGACGAAGAGCCGGGGGAGATGATTATCTGTAGTACATGTGGGGAAAGTTTTGCCAATAGGCAGGACTTGATTACTCATCAGCTTCTACACAACACAGACCAGGTAAATAACAGTACTAATTTACATGTGAACAACAGCGCTGGCTCTGGAAGCAAGGAGGAAGCGCAGAGTATCATCTGCGGCAGCTGTGGCATCTTTTGCACCAGCTACCATCATCTTGAAAACCATGGCTGCACGGCTGGAAAGAAAGATGAGTCAACAAACGGTAAAGTGGAAATAAAAGTAAACGATGTCACCCAGCATGAAGAAACAAGTCACGTCAAAGACACTGTGGATACAGAGGATCGTCAGTATAAATGTGATCAGTGTGGGCGATCATACAGACATGCTGGCTCCCTCCTTAACCACAAAAAATCCCATAAAACAGGTGTGTTCAGATGTCTCGTCTGCCAGAAACGTTTCTACAACCTGTTGGCCCTTAAAAACCATCAGAGGTCCCACTTTGATATTAAGAGGTTAGTTCCAACAAGAGTGCATATCATGAATTCTCACAAAATTCTCATATGTTGTGTCGCCAGTTGTCAATTCTTGTTGGAAATTATTTGTAATTGTTAAACAAAAAAAGCATTTTTTTGTGTTGCAGATGTGTTTTTTTCACTGTGGCTCTATTCCTTGTGTAGTCCTTGTTGTGCAAACACAGAATTAACCACATGCCTTTGTCTCCTCCCCCAGGCATACTTGCCATGAGTGTGGGAAAGCCTTCAAAATTCAGAAGCAGCTATTGAACCACCTGAGAAGGCACAAAGAAAACCAAGCCAAAATCCAGGAACTCAACAACCAGATCCAGGCCCTCATGCAGATGAATGGGACAAGGTCAGATGAAGGAATGCAGTCCTCAACTGAAAACCCCAGTCAGGCTTTTACCTCAGTCCGGCGCTGTAAGCAGCTGTCTGAAGAAAAGATGGTACAAACAAAATCTGAGACTTCAGTCAAATCAGAGGACACAGGCGACCAACGACCTTTCGCTTGTGACCAGTGTGGGCGTACATACCGCCACGCAGGCAGTCTGGTCAACCACAGAAACTCTCATAAAACAGGTGAATATTACTGCTCTGTTTGTAACAACACTTACTCCAATCAACTGGCACTAAAGAACCACTTACGCACCCACTTTGCATATAAAAAGCACTCTTGCCAAAACTGTGGAAAAGGCTTTAGGGGAAAGAAGCAGCTGTTAGCCCACGTCTGTGCAGACCTCAGGAAGGATGGGGCTGCAGGCAGGAGAGGCTTTAAATCTAGAGCCTTTAAGTGCAAGCAATGCAAGCAGGCCTTTCTGTCTGTTGACCAACTGGAAGCCCATGCCTGTGATGGACCGTCAGGCAGTAGTGAGGTACAAACAAATATGTCCCCAAATAAAGAAGAGCGGCCTTTCACGTGTAACATATGTAATCGTAGCTACCGCCACGCAGGTAGCCTCCTGAACCACAAAAATACCCACAAGACAGGACACTTCAGTTGCACCTTTTGCTCTAAGCCCTTCACGAACCCCATGGCTCTACGCAATCACACTCGTATCCATACGCAGAAGAAGAAGTATGTGTGTCTCACGTGTGGGAAGGCCTTTCGCCTTGCCAGCATCCTACACAACCACCAGAAGGTCCACAACCGGGCTGTGAGTCACTTCAGCTGTCCGGCGTGTGGAAAGAGTTTCCAGGGCAGGTCTGGCCTGAAGAGACACCGCTGCCGGAGAGGTCAGGAGAACTCAACGAGAGTTGGAGTCCAGCAGTCAGAGAGGGGAGACAAGTGCTTCATGTGAGTTACTGTCTTGTTGTGAACTGAATATGCAATTATTTATATTGTGTTTGGGTCATAATTGGGCAGTTTTTATATTTTTTTATAGTTTGTTTAACAAAGCTGTCTTGACCTTTATTTTGAATGTTGTTGGATTAAGTATAATTTTGTAGATGCAGATTCACCTTCTTCCAAGGTGCACGGAGAAGGGAAATAAGTCTAGAAAGATGAGAACTCCCGCAACACTTGCAGTATGAGGAACAACTTTATTAGTTGACTGATGCGTTTCGGCTTGTGGCCTTCATCAGGGTCTTAGTATTATTATAATTTTGAAAGCCCGACTGATAAATTGGCCAGACAGAAACATTGGCTGATATTAGCTGACATTGATTAGGCTTGTAGTGTGATGCATGAAATAAACATCCCTCGGGATTATGTGAACACTGTCAAATAGAGGAATCAGTTGAGCGTGTAATTTTTCATTGCCACAAATACTCTCGAGAATGAGAAATATTAAAGAGGGATCAGAAAGCCTAGAAGAAGTGAGTCTAAAAAATGTATTTGCCATCGGGTTAGGGAGTCCATTCTATTGTTTGGAAGAAACTGCGCTGATCAAAAGAATTTAGTGATCAGTGAAATAAGAGGATGGGTCAAACCATTTTCAATATGCAAGAATGTTTGTTGCTTCACATCTATGACACTCTGTATCCATGTTCTGTTTCATTTACTTAGATAAAGATTAAACATGACAGTTAACTTAAGTCTTTTTTATCCAATAACCACTAATAAATAAAACATTTTGTATAGAGGCAAGTAAAAATTAACTTTCCCGACCAGGTAAGTGGAAAAACGTTAACGTATGAACCCTGATATCACTGTTATATCATTTGTTCAACAGACAAGTTTATCCTTTAACTGTAAAATCTCCCGTTTAGGAAATATCTTTGTCTCAGATCTTTAAAAAGTAACTAAGGCATCCTTGATTATTAAAATTATGTTGTTAAAAACAAAAACAAATATCAGCTGATAGATCATTATTGTTTTTTTAATGTATCAATATCAGTATTGGCCTCAAAAATCCAGCTTTGGTCAGGCTTTTATTTTGACAGTATAGTAGTTTATTGTTGTTTTATATGATCTTGATAGCAATTTGTTATGAGGGATTGAACATGAATATATCCTTGCTGCAGGTGTGACCTTTGTGGCCGCTCCTACCGCCACGCTGGCTCCCTCCTCAACCATAAAAAGACCCACTCCGAAAACCTGCACCACTGTACCTTGTGTCTCCAGACATTTCCTGATCCTCTCACCCTGCAGATACACTCCCAGATGAGACGTCACTGTTGTCCAGAGTGTGGCAAGACCTTCTGTCTGATCGCACACTTGCAGAGCCACATGGAGATGCACTCTAAGGAACGCTCTGTGGTGTGCAGCATCTGCCAGCAGAGCTTTCCCACCACGGCCAGCTACCAGCAGCACCAGGACATGCACCACAGGGCTCAGGGCCCCTATCCACAAGGCGTGGATGAACCTGTAGATAACGACTTCTGCTGGGACTCAGGAATAAATCAGACCATAGGGATCGACAGGATTCCCAAGCAGGTTCCACCACCTTTGTCCCACATTCCAGGAAGCATCACCGATTCCCAGGATAACGATTCTGCCGGTGCAGAGGAGAAGAGTCACGTCTGCGAGCACTGTGGCCGCACCTACCGCCACGCCGGCTCCCTCCTCAACCACAAGAACAGCCACAAGACGGGCTCCTTCTTCTGCTCCGTCTGCCAGAAAGAGTTCACCAACCTGATGGCTCTCAAGAACCACCGCCGCATTCACACGGAGCCCAAGCGCTACCAGTGCCTGGAGTGTGGGAAGGCGTTCCGCGTGTCCACTCAGCTCATATGTCACCGAAGAATCCACACCAAAGAGAAGCCCTTTGCCTGCCTGCTGTGCGACAAGAGCTTTTCCAGCAAGTCCAACCTGAGGCACCATCAGAAGATGCACCAGAACACCCAGACCTACGACTCCTCTTTCAGCATGGATGCTAATACCTTTATGGACTTAGACATGGGGTCTTTCCTTTGAAGCAGGATTGCCGAATCTACAAAAAAAGAGGACATATGGTCCTCTTATCTATCTCTAATTTATTCCTCTATCAATAATTGTAAAACAGTATTTTTTTTTTCAGAAAGTGCTCCTTTGTCCTGACAGAAGCTCCTTTTTGAAGGCGTGCACATTTCATGACTGGCTTCCAGTCTTACCTCCACAACAGATGGCGACAGTCTCCAGAGGGTTTATCGGTCAGCTTTTAATAAAGCCTGAATGTTTTCAATGAATACACAGGATCCCAGAATACAGGGCGAGTGATTAAAAACATCGCCGCTCATTCCTCACTGACAAAACAAACCAAGCAACCAAAACGAACAGAGAAGTGCAGCCCAGGTCCGTGTAAGACTGATAACATGTTTTTGTAAGACAGTACTGTTCTAACGGTGAATTTCTCCTCTCTTGCTATGTATAATTGTGTTCAGTGCCTCTGTAAGTTCCTTAGGAAACAAAATAAACAAACTATATTTATCTCTGAATCCTTTTGTTAGGCATCAGTGTTGAAGGACTGGTCACTTTCCTTTGGGATTTCACATAGGACAAGCCTGTTATTATTAAGTCAAATACCTCTGGGTGTGTCCAAAGGTCAGTGACAAAGTGATTTACTAAAAATCATATTATCAAGTAAATAGTCGTACTGCTAATAATATTCACATTAAGTGACATTGTATGCTAAAATGGATGTATTTATTAATTTATTCCTGTTATTTTATGTGCATATTTTAATAGAAAAACTTTTTATGAATGTTGTAAAAAAGGAAAAAGCTGTCTTCTAAAACTCATGTAGCCTTTAAGGAAACTTCATCAGTCGATTTGTAATTCATTAGCTCAGTTACAAAAAGGCAGGAATGAATGAGCCAAGGATGGCGTGTTATCGGCAGCACTCAGGGTAAACCTTCAAAAGGAACGCACCTGACGTGTAAAACATTGTAGAGAGTCAGTTTCTTCAAACTGAGCATAGATAGCATTTTTATTATTCTCTCGTGCCATTTTCAACACGTTTTATATTTTTTTGCTCATGACTCACTCACTCCAACATTTAGTTGCAGCTCCACATGCTGTAAATCCAACCTTTTGAGAAGCATCAGTTATGTTGAAGTGCCAGTGCCTGAAATGTAAGTCGACTGTAGCAGTTAAATGTGAACAGACCTCCTCTCACTGTACTTGTAATACTGTAAAACACAATGTTGATTTCATGTTTTCTTGTATGTAATTTTTTTTTTTTTAATTACGTATGTTCTGATTTGTGAATCTGTTCAGCCACAATCAGTTAAGACATTTTAGAGGAAACAAAAGTGACAGTAAAGTGAAAGTGGTTCCTTTTTGTTTCTATCTCCCTGGATTTTTTTTCTCCTCACAGATACTGTATATAAGTCAAACATATATGTGGCCTCATTTCTACGAAGCACAAGTATTACTACAAACAAACCAGAGCTTTATGGATCTACAAGGACGAACCACTTTTATCTTTCCTGTCTGAATACATGAACCACTTATGTTTTGTGAAAAATGTGCAATTATTGATTCTCTGTTTTTTTTTTTTTTGTTTGTTTGTTTTTTTTTTTTTAATTTTTATTGCCAAGTTGTTTCTTGTGCCTGTTGTTCCTTAACTGGTTTCTTTTCACATTTAAAGAAATCTAGCAAAAGTGAACACAAGGCCTTTGCTTTTAAACAATCTAAAATTAGATTTTGTTTATGCCTTATACATCACATTTCATGTATGAGTATGTTTGGCACTGGTCAGAAGTATGAAATACCTCATGGAAAGCTCTGCCTACCTAGCAACTGCTACTTAAATGCCTCATGCAGCTTAATTGTAGAGAATACACTGTAATTATACAGACTCAGTTATCAGTTGTAAGACAAATAGAGTGACAATGGATGAAGCATCAATTTCAAGATTTTACTTTGTCGTTTGCTAGTTTTCACCATGACATGATTGTTTCTCTGCCGTTTTCAGAGTTATATTTGCACATGTGTAGTTGAAACACTTGTAGCCTAAGTTAAGGAGGACAGGAAATTTATAATAATGCAGCCAACCTGTTTGTCGTTCGTTGGTGGGTCGATCAGCTCGCAATCAGCGAGTCGGCTGCTCGATAGTTCACCTCAGCTAGTTTGCGGGTCGTAATATTTAAGCAATATGCTGAAAGTCTTGTTTCAGTGCATGAACTGAGTCCATCTCGTGTGTTTTGTCTTCATCAGATTCAGTTAACTTGACAGTAGCCTTGAAAAAGTCTTCACGAGACACCTGCACACCTTGACATCTGCCATTTTTCTTACGTTATTTAAAATCTTATTTGTATGAATTGTAATGATTTAGATAATCTGACTGTAACATATTTTCTTATGCCATTGGTAGCCTCCATGCACATTTCAGTTCAAACTGTAAACTAACTTTTTTTTCCTTCTTTTTTTTTAATGTTCACATTCTCATCCCCTGCGGCACTTAACACGTTCACTCCTCTGTCATTGATCACAATCACAGCCTGGTATTCGTGGCGTGTGTTAATCTCAGAGCTCTGTAAATATTAGAATGAAATATCGGTTCTGTAACATTTATGGAAAGATTTTCCTCTGCAGGAGAAAACTGCTAGATTAGCTATTGTGTAATAAAAACCATATACCACATGTTCCCATTTATTGGATTTTCAGTGCTCAAAAATGTCTGCTCAGTATTTAATTCATATTTATATAACTATTTTGTCACTATGAAGCGTAGATTTTTACTTCTTTGTTAGAACTTAGTTTAGGATATAAGCAAATTATTAAAAATTCAACTAGTTGAAATTAAAAGACTTGGAAAATACAATGTGTTTGTTTCTTGTCCACATTCTTCTAAGTGATAATGACTATGATATACAGTATATCTATGAACTTTAAACGCACAATTTGTAATTTTCTGCCACTAGGGGTCTCCCAATCAAAACAATAACAAAAGAGTGTGGGATCATGGGAGTTGTTGTCTTCATTGTTAAAAAACCAGCTTCTCCTGGTTAGGATTACTTCAGTGTTCATCGTTCAGGATGTTTTTACTGGGAGCCAAATTATCCGCAGAGGTCTCCTCCTCTCTAAAACAAACTGACCCTGTGATTAAAACTGGTAAAAACACTGAATGTTTAAATTCAGTGTTTTTCTGACGCTGTTTGGCGGACGCAGGACAACTGGAGGGACTGCGAGCCGAGCTGCCGCTAACATTTGCTCAGCTTGTTTCTCTGATCACTTAAATCCAAACATCCGATGACTAAAATCATTCATCCGTTTAAAAGATATAGTTTAAAATAACCAAGATCTAAAAAGTGTATTGTAAAAATGTGGCTTAAAAGTGGATAAAAGAATTTATGACAGTTTTGTGGCGGACAACCAGAACACTGACGTATGCGCAAAGGAGAGATATGACATCTGACAGACGACCAAATGAAACTGACTGTTACCTTGATTAAAGTTACAGATTTCTCTGGATTTGAACATTGTTGGAGACGTAGTATAATGTAAGTACTTAACTCAACAAAATATATAACATAGGTCTAGTCATTTTTAGACATCTTGATGCGTAAGTCACATATTGGGCCTTTAAATACATTTTTGCTCAAAATGAGGACTGTGGACTGTGGATCACTTACTATGTAAGCCCATTTGGAGATCTTAATGGTCAGTATGAACAGGAGAAATAATTACAGCAAGCAAAACCTGATTCAATCTTCACAATGGCACTTGATTGTTGTTTTAAGACAGACTTGAAAAACTGTGAACCTATCCTTTAAGAACTTTAGTTACTGCTTCAATTAGATGGAAAATGGAGTCATCTTTGCGGATCAATGAGACTTACATTGTTACTGGAAGTTGTCAGTTTTATTGTGAAAATACATTTGGTACACAAAGCAGTTTATAAGATTGCATTAAGTAAAAGAAGCCAGTGCATGTACAGTATATACAATTAGAAATAGAAAGCAAAGAAAATAGCAGAAAATGTTAGTTATAGCTCAGTAACATCGTTGGCTGGCCTGGCGGAAGTTTAACAAAAATCTTCACTGGAGTCCCTTTAAAAATGTGCTTGTACCTCACACGACATCGCAAGATACTTAAAAATAAATAATAGAAATATCTTCAAAAAAAAACAAAAAAACACAAGTATCTGTAGTTTAAAGGTGCAGTGTGTAGGATTTAGCGGCTCCCCCCTCTTCCAAGCGTGTAGGAGAACCTAATAACACAAAGAGCCAGTGTTTGGTTTGTCCATTCTGGGCTACTGTAGAAACATGGCAGCCTCTTTAGAAGAGGACCCATTCCCTATGTAGATATAGAGGGCTCATTCTAACATAATGAAAACACAACAACTCTTATTTTCAGGTGATTATACACTATAATTAAAATATACATATAAATATTATATTCCATTTCTGCCAAGTCAGTTCTGCTAGATGCCACTAAATTCTACACACTGCACCTTTAAAGTAATTTTCCAATTTTGCTACCAGAGGGCAAGCAGTTCACCCACAAGCAGACAGATCCAAAACCTGACCTGAAACATTGTCATCATATCTCAAACATTCTCAATAACCATGGACTGCATGATAGTTTGAGGATAAAAAAACAAACATTTTGAACTATTAAAAAAAAAAAGTGGAAAGCAACGACCCTGTTCGTCACCGCTTTTCACAATTTCCACAAAACTGAAAACAGACGTCCAGACATGACGAGTCTTTTCTGTGAAATGACTGGACAGGTCAGAGTTAGTAAGCGTTGTGATTGTGTAGCTCCACCTAAAAACACTGTAGGTGTCATTTTCGTTGCTACAGTACATTCCTCGCAGCATTCCCACATGGTAGCAGTTTGGGATTGTATGTCTAGTGTTTCGAACATCCTGTCCTACAAGCACTGATATTCCCGTGTTGTGGTATTGTACCACTGGGAAAATAACACATGAAACCTGGGGTTGTAATGGAGGAAAAATCCGGCTTATGTCTCCTACAACTTAGTAACATGAAAACAAATGAGACAACATCGTAAGGATCTGCAATGAAGGATCCGTTTCGGTCTCAGGAGACCCAGTAACAGTGCATGAGTACAGTTTGCTCCTATAAACAACAGCTTCAAACAATCACTGTATCAGACTCTTAAAAGAACAGATACACGGAGGTACTAGCAGGGACAAAGGCTAGAATACATTTCACCTAAAAAAGTAGCTACATTCAAATGGCCTCAATGTGCCTGACAGTATGTCTTGCTCACTTATCTTTAAGAGGCTGTCGTGGTAAATGACCAGAAGATAGACTGGATGGACCATCTGACCCTGCTGAACAGCAGGGGATCAAACTGCAGCCCAGCAGGCAGCAGGAGCTGTGTTACATTCATCAGAGTTCTGCTGGAGAACAGCACAATAAAGGACTGTAGTTTGTCTTATTTCTGAGTATCAACATCTGTAAACCCACAAGTGTTTTCCAGATTAAAGTCTCTAAAAGTGGAGTATAAAGGCACACAAAATCTGAAAATCTAGTATAATGTTGTTACTATTCCTACAGAGGTGAGAGAGTTTCTCTTTAGTCCTGCGGTCACCGTTGGACCTACACTGAGCATGAGAACTGAACACATCTCTTCACTGAACAGTCTAATAAATTAAATGGTCCGATTCTGGTCAAGAGATACCCTGCAGTCAGAGTATACAGTTCATGGTCCAGAGGTTCCTCCGTCCAGCTCTGAACCAGTCACTTCTTGGTTCTGTCACATCTGTTTCCAGAGGAAGATGAGGCTGTGGAGGCCATGACACTTGATTCAGTTGTCCTTACTTCACATTCACATTATGTCAAACTAGGCACAGTTAAAATTTGATTTACAACTAGAAGCACGACTACAGTTTTACCACTACATGTGGACTTTTCAAGGCTTCAAATGAGCTTTAAAAAGCTGCTGATATCTGATAGTTGGTTCTGATATTTAGTGGTTTACATTAAAATCAGAGATTTTTTGCCAAATCAATTCCAATTAAATAAAAAACTACATGGATTTAGTGTTTTTCTTCTAAAATGTCATTTTTGTACAGCTGAAAAGTTTCTAAAACATTTGCAGGACATGAAAATTGCAAAATTACTTTAACTTAAAAAACTGATCTTGCATCAGTCCCATCAGATGAAAGCAGCACTGACTGTCCAATCAGATTTTCATTCAAAGGTCAATATCTGTTCTTAATATGTTGACCTAATCCTAAATGTGACAGTGAAAAGTATACCTACTGAAATGTTTAAGCTTGATAAAGTGGCCCCGCAGTTTCTTCAATTGGTTCTGTAACATAACAAAGACAGAAACAGTCATTATAAATCTAAAAGAACAATGTGTTTCTGAACAACAGGCAATAGTAGTTATTTCCTATGATGGTTTGTGACACAACTGCAAAGATTTCCTAGAAAAAGAGAATGACATCATTGAACTGCACAAACAGTAGCATGCTCATGTTTACCAAGTATTGCACCAGGGACTACATGATTATATAACCCAGATGTTTGGATTTAGCCTTCAGTATCACAAAAATAAGGTTTTTGTTCCACGCCTTCACAGAGTTTACAAATGTTTTTGCCACCTTAGATACAAGAAGTTGACAGTCGAAAACAAAAGCAGTAAAAGAAGGCGTAGAGAAAAACTTTTCTTTTGTAGGATTCTAGTGGATGCAGTGTGAGAAACTAGAACATGAAATTATCATTCTTGGGTGATGGGTCACTTTAATGTGTCACTTCCTGTTGGTCACTAGTATAAGTATCACTTTGGGAACATGAGCACTCTTTTCAGTTGTATTTACCTTGAAACATTTTGTGTTTTTACAAGAAAATGACTCAGATTTTCAAGTTTAGAGAATCTCACCACGTAGAGGCCGTTTGTGTGACTTGCGTCGATGCACCATGAACCCGATAATCAACGCGGCACCAACCAGCACGACAGCCAGCACCGAGAAACTGGTGATAGCTGCCAGTTTCCACACGTCAGGTGTGTCCTCCACAGATTTACCTATTAAAGAATACATCATAGTACACATAAAAATTTAAAATACAACACTGAAAGAAAGCATATGACTGCATGAATGAATGATGACTGACAGCAATTTTACATTATCATTGTCTGATTCTTACATGTGTTGCATGATGGGGTCTTTGGGTATTGCTTGCATGATGCACACGGCACACAAATATCCAAATCTGAGTTCCAAAAGTCTGAATTGCCACACTGACCTGCACACAGAAAAACATCCGAGATCAACTCTTAGTCATTATAACATTTCATGTTTTCTAAGTCAGACCCTGCAAAACATTTTTCATCTTCATTTCATGAGATATTATATGATATATCATAAAGTAGTGGTACTTATTTGCAGCCAAAATGCCCTTCCTCTGGTGTAACAGAGTAGACCTGAAGAGCACACGTGAGGAACTTTGCGGCTTTCTTCTTCTTATAAAAAAATAAACTGGGAAATTCCTTTTGGTTTCACTGCTGATGCAACAAATTGCCTGAGAGAGAATTACAGAGTAACTTTGGTTGCATGAACGGGCAGGCAGCGTGTGAAGAGCAGGATGTGTTTTCACAGAGTGCTTCCGTTGAATTGTTTTTGCCTCTGTATACGTAGGAGACTTCCAGTGAATAAATGAATGTGTCTGTGAGAGGAAAAGAGAAGACAGCGGTTTAGCTGTAGAGAGAAAATGTCTACCACTGTGGACAACAATAGAAAGCTTCGTCTCCTTTTTTTTTTTGTACAGCAGCCAGACAGCTGAACAATTAAAGCTGTGCACTTCCCCAGACGATAACGGAAGAATAAGCCTGAAGATGTGACACAGTTACCGCCAATAGCAAGCTGAATGTAGAGACAGTGTTCCTCTGAGTTTTGTTTTTTTTTTTTTAATAGCGTGTGGTTTTCTCTGCAGGTTTAACATCCTGGCTTCACTTAAGAGACACGAATACATTCATACCCCGAGGTCATGCATGAGATAGTGAACATATTGTGACATGAAGCTGAAAAACAACCTCTGCAAAACAATATTACAGCACAAAGTCAACCTAATAAGATTAATGAAACAATAACAGACATGACAGGCTTACAGATAATGTAACAAGGAAATAGTCTGCAGATATTTGATAGATAAAATGATAATAATCATTCTTCCTCCTCAGTGTCACACATGTATTTGCATGAGAAATTCTTTTTTAGTCACCATTATAACAAGGAACCACCCGGAGCCTAAATTGAGTCATCATACGGAGTAACGTTCGTTTTCAAACTGCTGCTTTTATCATCACAGAGAGCAATACCAAAACTATAAGAGAGGCGGGTTTCACGTCAACCAAAAGTTGTAAAATGAATGTGTTAGGAAACTGTGGCGGCTACGACAACAATATTCTTACAAATATTGTGACATCGAGGTAAGGAGTTGAAACTTACACACACAGCTACGCTGACAAGATGAGTGAAACAATAGCAGACGTGAGAGGGCGACAGATAAATGAAACAAGGAAATAATCTGTAGATGTCTGGCTGATAAAATGATGATCCTCATTCTTTGTGCAGTGTAAATAACCAGAACTGGCTTGAATATTATCTCACATAGTTATTCAATAGAGATGCACAAGATTTCTAATCTATATGATTGTGTGTCAAATTTCAGTGATTTCTTAAATCCAACACAATGGTGCATTAAGTTTGTGTGACTGACACTCATATGAACTTTACAGGATGGTTTCTACTGCTATCAGTTCCAAATAATAAAATGGACCATGATGTGCAGAATATCCATCCTGGATGCTTTTACTGTGACCTCTTCCATCCAAAACCACAGAGGACATTGTGGTGGTAACTTAAAAGTAACTAATAACTTCAAAAAATGTAAACAAAGCATAGAAGCAAAGAGTAGAAGCATAAAGTAACTAAAAGTACATCAGAGCTGACAGTGCTTATACATTCAGTTACAATAAGGACTGAATCTAATGATAATTTTCATTATCTGATAATCTTCATTTTATTAGATTCATCATTTTGTCTGTAAAATGTCAGAAAATTGTGAAAAAATGTGGTAAAAAAATGCCCTAAAGCCCAGTATCATGTCATGAAATCGCTTATTTTGTCTGACAAACAGTCCAAAAACTTGACACAAAGACAAGCAGCACAACTGAGAAGCTAAAACTATGTAATGTTTGGCATTTTTTTAAATTGAAAAATGACTTAAATGATTAATTGATCATCAGAATAGTTGCAGATTAATTGAAAGATTGGTTAAAGGAGCAGTCCAGCTATTTTACAGCTGAAGTTCAGCTTATTTGTCAAGAGGAGCACTGTCCAGCCTCTGAAAATTGTTATATAATGTCTTCTGTGGCTCTGGAGGGAAACCTCCAATGTTTGAAAAAAATAAATCTGGTGATGTCGTAGTGATGTCATCAGGGTTGTCTCTGTTTCGGCAGAACAGAAAGACCGCATTACACAGTGGAGGTGTAGATAAAGAAGACATGGGGGGTCTAATGAAAAATGTTACCAAGTCACATTATGGGAAATGTAGGATTTAGTGTTTTTGAAGGTTGATTTATACTAGAGATTGAAAATCAGGATATCTCAACCACTGCAGCTTTGATTGTCACCATTCTTTTGCAATCTGTCTCTTTAACTTTATTTATGTGCAACAATAAACGAGCATGAGATCCAGATCCCACATCATCACACATGTAAAACAGGCCGTAAGTCTGGCTCTTTAGCTGGTCGCACTTCAACAGGACTCACAATAACCAGCTGCAGCCAAAAGGCACCTGCTCAAATAGTCATGTTTGAGGTATTTTGACCTCTAACGATCGAACTATCCGGTTATGTTGTACTGCCACATGTTCAAGGCCCTTAGAGACTCTTAGTCCTCCGCACAGCCAGCCCGCCCGCAGAGCTGGACTGACTCATTTTATAGCCGCGGTCACAGTAAAAATGTGTCACAGCTCTTGTAAGCATTTCTCCCGATGAGTTCAGCCCTACATCATCCGCCAGGTCCAGCTGGACTCACGCTTGTGGGTTCAAAAAGTCACTGAGAGGAACTGAACCTTGACTGCTGGTTGACCTCTGTCCAAACCCAAACCACATCTGAGAAGTGGAGCTTTTTTTCCAGATAACAAACTTAAAGTGCAGATTAAAATGATTGCATTTTTTTTCATCTATATCTCTGAGCTTGAGCAAAATGTTCACACTAAGGAATAAAACGACTCTGGAGGTTTTCATCTGGACTTTTCATGTTTTATTCCAACACCTCATCACAAATTGAAGAATAAACATTTCCACCAGCCAGCAGTATATTTTAACAGTGAGAAGCATGTGAGGAGTTTTTGATGGGTTTTTATGTAAAAATTTGGGAAACAAGAACAAGTCTGGAGCCACTTTAAATGTTCCTGACAAAAAAAGACCTTGGCAAGTATCAGCACCTTGCCTGACAAAGGGTGTTTTAGGGTGTGGGGGTGCAGCATTTTGTCATAAATGGGATGGGGGTGGGTCGACCAACAGCTGATGTCCAGATGTAGAGATGGCTTCATACTGGCAGAATCTAGATCAAACGTGTTTTGAGTTTACTTCGTTAAAAATGCATTTGGTCACTTTTCATGCCTGAGGAGACGATTCCAACTCATGTAATTATCCAATATTTGATCCTCTTAGTGCAACCTGAGTTTGGTGTTCTCCTCTGAGCAAAACTTAAGAGGGCTGTAGATTCAAAAGCACCTTCTTTTCGCTCTCTATTTTTTTTATGTGAAACTCTGAGAATTTGTGGGAACTGGACACAGACAGTGCACCCTTCCATGTGGCTTGTCCTTCTCCCCCCAAGAGGCGCGGATGGATGGGGTGAAATAAGGCGATCGGAATGCGGAACCGGTGAGAAATGCAGCTGGTAAAGGAAGCGGCTCGGTAAGCAGACCCACTATCTGCCTCCATTAATGGGAGACCAGACCATCATAGTGTAAACCATACCCAAAGAAACACAGATAACAAACATCTGGCTTCGGATCCAACTAAGGAATGCAAAATCAATAGAAGCAGCCATTCAAGTTAAATATTTAACCACAAGGCTTCTTTTT
The DNA here is from genome assembly GCF_910596095.1 of Thunnus maccoyii. Lineage (NCBI taxonomy): Eukaryota > Metazoa > Chordata > Actinopteri > Scombriformes > Scombridae > Thunnus > Thunnus maccoyii. The sequence goes on along the minus strand of NC_056552.1, from coordinate 17,481,590 downwards.
AAAAAATGGAATTATCTGGAGAAGGGGAGGGGGGGAGGGAGGAAAAAAACTTATTTACTTACTTTTTTGTGCGCTAACACCATGGAAACTGGTCACAGCCGCTATAATAATAAGTCCGCAGAGCGCGCAAAGAGCGTTTGAAGCCATGATGTCTGCGGGTGAAAGGCTGCTCGCTGTCGGCTACACAATTCCCGAAAGTTCATCTGATTAACAATCCGTGCTGGTTTTCAGCATGGAAAAGCGAGCATCAGAGTGAGTCACCCGGAGGAGTCTGCGCCTTGTTTTAATAGCGCACACACCCACGCTAACAGTTCAACTCCTATGAGTCATTTCCTATGTACTGTACTGCTCGGATTCTCTGTGCGCACTGCCCGACTCACAGGAAACTCCACTACCATAGTATGTGGTTTCATTTGTTTCGGCTCAAGTGAAAGTTTCAATCAAGTCACCTCGGGCAGAAAGCTTTGAATACATATACTTCATATTTTATGGATAGAGCCTGCAGTTTTTTTTGTTTGTTTTTTGGTAACGTCTCCACATTTTGCCTGAGAGTCTGTGTAGTCTGGACTTAATAGTGTTCTCATTGTTATTACCACGCCTGTCGACGTCATTCCAGCCTGTCTGCCAAAAAACACAAGTCTCTGGCATGAGTCTGGGTCCCATACACAGAAACAGAGAAACAGCAACTGAGGCAAAAACAGATGACACTCACTTGAAAAACTATCTGCGTTTTAAAGCCTTTGGGGGAAAGTTAGATAAGCGTTTATCTTCTTTTTTCTCTGTGTGTGTCTCTACACTTCAATGCCCTCTGCAGATTTGAAAAAAAAGAGCTGTGATGGTCTTGCTTTTGGAAACTGACATTTGAATAGTGAGTGTCCCTGACGCAGGGTGGTGTTATTAATGTCTGGAGCTGGGTGTAACCCGCTGCAGCAGCGCAAAAATGCAATAACAAAGCCAGTGGACTCATGCCTGGAGTGCTATCAGGTTGGACCCTGTCACAGTATTGTCTCATATATTAATGAAGACCATCATTTACTACGACATCTGCACTCTGTGGCATAGCATACAAATGATCACTAAGCACACAGTGAAAACTACTTATTTATTTATGACAGGTTCAGCACATTCATATGAGTAAACAACCACTTCCCAGTTATTATTACCATTAAAATGATTCTTATTGTTGCCAACATTAAGTAAATTCCTGTGGAGGTTTTTTAGTTAACTGTTCCCAAATGCCTGATAAAAACGTTTTTTCACATATTCACTCTTTTTCTTTCTCTGTAGCCTGGAACTTTTTTGTGTGCTCTACATAAAGTGTAAACTGACTTTCCCACAAGAGCTAACGTCAAACAGACGCTAACCAACCTCCCAGTAAATAGTTCACATCATCAGAACAGAGGAAAGGGAGTTTCATTGGCTCAATTAAGTTAGAAGCGTGTTGTTAAACAGATGTTTTTGTACTCGACTGTCACGACTAACCTTTAGGAAAGCTGTCTAAGAGGACCTGGAGCAGCACAGCCCACTAAGGACACCCATATGAGCTGACTTTCCACTGGAGTGATTTCATCAGTAATGAGGCACTATAAGCTGCAGATGTTGTGTCAAACTCTCCAATAGGAACCATGGCAACAGGATGAACACACACTGAGGACCTTGCCCAAGGTGATCCAAACACTCCTGTATGTGCTGACTGGGTGCCAAACTAGCTGACGTCTCTCAGGCATTGTTAATACTATAGCCTAACCAAAGAGGTTATTCAATCCTGGCTGTTGTACTTCATATATTAGAAACATATTTAGTTTTAAACATGCAGTCCTCGGATCTGAAAAGGATGGATTCTTTTAATTTTGAAGTTTAAATCTCAGCTTCACTGACTTTATGGGATTTCCAAAACCAGCAGGACAAAACAATTGAAAGAAACACTTCAGGACCATGTTATCACTGCAGTTCCATGATTTTCAACACATTAAAAAAAAGAAGAAAAAAAAAGAAATATGTAAAAGTGGGCCCCAGTTTGCTTAAAGAGAAGATGTTTGACATTGGCAAGAACGGCAAAAAAAAACAACAACAGGAAAACAATGCAGAGCAGCTCGACATGTAAGAATATCACTGTGTGCACAAACAACTGTGTTTATTAACTACAGCACAACACTCTCAGTCACTGTTTGGTCACCAAATAAATCACCAACTTATGGCAATGATGCGGTAAAACAAGTCTTTCCAAGGAGAGACTATTACGGGGAAATGCACTCATCTTCATATCCCCAAAATGTCTTCAAATAAATCTTCAGTTCCTTTATCGTTTCTCTATCTTTCTTCCTTCTCCTTTGGTTCTCTCTACAGTTTTCTCTTCTTCTGTTTTCTCCTCTGTCTCCGTGTGATTTAGGTGATGTAGATGCGGTGAAAGTCGTTGGCTCCGAAGGCACAGTTGCACTTGGGGCACTTCCTCTGTCGGGTGTCGTAACGCATCTTCAGACATTCGTAGCAGAAAACGTGGAAACACTTGGTGAGCACGGTCTCCTTGTCTCGGGTGTTGCAGCAGGGGCAGCGCAGCTTGGCCTGGATACAGATAAACACAATGTATACCGACTTGCCAACAATGCTATTACTTCCATTCATTGTATGATAACACTTGAGGGTGTAACGAGTGAGATTCTTCCCAAAAGTACAAAGAAACCATAATATTTCTGTAAAGGATTGAGCTTGCTTTCTGGTCCATCTTCTACTTCAGAAATGGAAATAAGGTACAAATGAAAAACTGCCATTTACACCAGATCAAGCAGATTACAAGGTAGTAGTATGTTTCATTAGGACTTATTACTTTCTGACTCATACTTTCATTGCAGCAAACCCACAACACTTCCACCAGTGTTGTGGGTTTGCTGCAGATTTTGCCAGAGAGCTGCTGGTGCTTTTGTAAGTCCCTTGTCACTATCAGAGGTTAATCAAAGTAATAAATTTCTCTGCACATAAATTAGATTTTTCTCTTTTTCACCTTGTACTGGTTGATTTCCTCCTGCAGGATCTCGTCAGCATCAGAGTAAACCTCCACCTTCTTCTGTTTCTCCAGCTTCCGCCTCAGCCTGGACAGATCCTCCTAGAAGACACCAGGAGAAGTCTCGTTAAAGCAACTTAAGTGACCTTTTCGATCAGCATTTAAACTTAGAGAGAGAGCTTGGATTGACATTCTGAAATACAACGCACCTGTGCTCGTTTAAGGTTGCTGCTTTCCCTTTCCCGGGCTGTGCGGTTCTCAGCCACAGAGACCTGGATCTCTTTAAGCTTGGCCTGCGTGTGTTCAAGCTGCACCTTCAGGTCCTCTGCCAGCTGGGCAGCCTCCACCGCCTGCAGCATGGAAGGAACCGGACACACTCAATAAAAAAACCTAATGATGAGATTCCAGAGCTGTAATGTAGTGGTGGTACAGTAAGCGTGAATCTATTCCTTGTGCTTCAACCTCAGAGCTTTGGTCGTGTTCTAATTTAAAGGATGGCATTTTTGCTATACTTTCCATCTCTGACGACCATTTTCCACACAACCATAAGATTTTAGCTCCTCTTCAGAGCTTCCAAGCAGCCGGTGGCTGCAGTTAAAGTAAGAAACCCCTTTTATGTGTTTTTCTGTTATGTTTTAATTTTATTGTTAGCAGATTGCATCTGTAATGCTGTGTGGATTTTCCTAATTGTGAGAATAAAATCAAATGTGTCTTGAGTTCAAGCCAAACATTTATGTAAGCGTCGAGTTGATCACATTTACTGTGCCTCAGTGCACTACACACACACACACACACACACACACAAACACACACACACACACACACGTGCAGGTACAGTGGAAACTGCTTATAGTGATCAAAAAGCTCAGGACAGAATCACTCCTATACAAATGATGTTTAAATAGTTTGCTTATAGTAAGTGTTGCAGTGTTCATTTTGTGTCTTTTCATACACATGACAACATATGGAAAGAAATTTGACAACTACAGTAATTCTATTGTTTTTTGGCCTATTTATGACTATGCATCTCGAGAGGCAATCACATCTGATCTGTTTTCTGTGCTCTGAATTTGACTTTACTGCATTTACTTTACTCCCATGACACACATATGATATGCACTTAGCGGCTGCAGCACCATTATTGCCTCGCAGTAATCCGTCTGCTTCCAGCTGGCTACCTGAGGCTGGTGCTGCGTGCACATTGAAATCATGACAGGAAAAAGAAAGTCATTTTCTCTCATTGAAAAACTTAAGTCTCCTTGAAGCTTATGACGAAATGCCAAAAACAAGCCAACGAGATGCAGCAGCGAAACAACAAGCGTCGAAACAGCTGTACTATATTTTGAAAGTCGATAAAATTGAGTAAATAGCGAAGCTGCCCCTTTCATTACTTTATATTCATGTAATAAGTATACAAATGCCAATCAGATGGTGATCTACTTGAGAAAAAGAAAATAAATTGGTTATAATAATCATCCACTTATAGTGATATTTGACCCTGACAGACACGATCACTATAAGCGGTTTCCAATGTACTTGCAATGTTGACAATTACCAGAAACATGTCACAGTAGGCATATTGACTACTTGTGTGACCATTTTCGGACAGACTTAAGGTATCATTTGCTGAAAAGGTATTTCATTAATGCAGTGTTATGTGGCAGCCAACCTTCAAATCTAGGTTGTCATTCAGTACTTCCCACAAGCACCTGACCTGAACACACCAACACCAAGTGATGATATGTACAAGTACGACTCTCGGTGCGTGCTATTATCCAGATCTGCCGCTGTGCTCAGTGTTTCTATTTAGGGCTAGCAGGAAATCACAGACATCTGGCAGCAATGAAATCAGCCAGTGATTAGCGAGTCACGAGTGCAGCAGACCAGGATTGATGGCATCTCTTCTCACCTTCCTCTTGTTGAGTTCGAGTGCTTGTGTCCGGACGGCCAGCTCTTTTTCCAGAGCGGCCAGCGTGCTCTGGAGAACACCCTCTTTTTCTTCAAGCTTCTGTACAACCAGCAGCTGGGCATCCACCTATCAACAGCAGCAACAGTAAGCAGTTAGCACTTCAACGTGCTGACACAAGATCTATCAACTCTTCATTTCCATGTTAAAAAGATACATGTCACCTGGGTTTTGAATGTAAGAACTTGGTCCGCCAATTCCTCCTTCTCTTCTTTCAGCAGCTTGTAGATCTGGTTAGATTTAATTCTCTCACTCATCAGCTTGAAATTGGCATCGTCCTTCTCTCGTAATTGCTGCAATAGTCGGCTGTTCTGTTCCTGCATGTCCTCAAAAGCCTGCCCTGTTACATCCATCTCGCTCAGCAGGGCTTCCTCCTCCTCAAAAGATGCACAGGTGTCAGTGATCAAGAACAGTGGAAGCCAAGAGACAGAAAGTGATAATTTGTTGCTGCTTTTGGACTCCAGTTTAAAAGCAGGTGGTGCCTAGTTTCATCAGCATTTGCAGTCAATCATATAAAACACTGTTCCTGTTGGAGGTATGCAACGTAGCTGCAGAAAGTTTGTCAGTTAGTAAGCCATTGTCCTCCAACAATGCTTTGTCCTAAAACCATTCCTTGTGTGTGAAAAACAGCATTTGAAATAAATTAAGACCATTTATTGCCCTCATTACGCATTCAAAATGGAATCGCCTGCATTTACTCTTCCCTACTACTACTAAATAAAAAGCAGAAATGTCGAAATGAAAACAGATCGAATGAAAGATCTCAAATCTCTTTATTACACTTTAGTTTGCAGGATCACCAACTTGCCAAGTAGTTGGATCTGAGTGTGCTAATATCATACTGTATTAGCTGATGGTTTTAATTACATTACCCCTTCATTGGCCTATTCATCTCGAGAGGCAATCACACCTGACCTGTTTTCTGTGCTATGAATTTGACTTTGCTGCATTGACTTAATTTTGGTTGAAATTGCCCACTTATAAGCCAACTAGGGCCTATAAACCAAAGTCATATGAACTCTCAACTAGCTTGTTTATTGGATCGTTTTGGCAATCTGTCATCTAGCAAAGCTGAATTTCTGGCAGCCAGCAACTGCTGGGAACAAATCGAAAACATCCAAGTCTAAAACAGTCTAGTTGTTGTACTTTTATTTCGTACCAGGTTAGAAGTCAAGATTAAAGAGCCGGATAAATAAGTATCAGTCCAGACTGTGTTTCGCCTTCTGTTAATTATGTTCTGCTAGACCTCCCATGCATGAGGAGCTGCAGGCTATCAGATCTCAACATCTGTCTCCTTTTTACTCATAAAATGGTATGGAACAACAGTTCAACAACTTAAAACACATTTTTTCATCTTGGTGGCATTCTTGGTATTTGGTTTAATTGTATTCTCAGTGCTAATGAACACCAATCTGCATTTTTAGGTGATCTTAGAGCAGTTATTTGCTTTGTAGCAGAGTTCACAGACACAAAACTATAACAGTAAATGTTCAAGACTCTTTGGGTGAGGACAATATGATTCGTATTAACTAATAAGCCTCTAAGCCTGACAATTATCACATTTAATAACTCACTTGGGTCAACAGTGAATATTATCGTGACAAGAGTATTACATTATCTAATCTGGGTGTATCCACTATTCACGCAGCTCAAGTTTTAGAATTACAATGACATTACTTAACCAACATTGGACCCAAGCCAGATAATAGTTTTATATTGTACATCTCACAACAGCCTGCCCTCTTATTCCCTCAGTTTTCTGATTTACTAATGAAATTCCACACAAGTGTCTCATAGTTTACAAGAGCAAAACAAGGTGAGTGAGCTCAGATCTGACAGTGTTTTACATACTCAGAATTTATCAGGGTGACTCACCCAAAAAAGATTCGCCCCCACCCAGAAAGATTTTTGCATTTTCTCCCCATAAAATGTCATACTTTCAAGTGACAAAAAAAGATACAGAATTGACTTATTTTCTTAAGGTGTCATCTATGAAAGACTACAAAGTTCTCAACTTGATTTTTACATACAAGTGTTTTTGAATTCTCAGTTCATTTGCTGCAAGAGCTGCAACTATTTTGATGGAAATTTTTCAAAAATAGATCAAATCAGACATGTACTGTGCCAGAAATTTAACAAATGACAAATGGCACAGCTTTAAAGAGTTATACTGTCAGAAATTGAGACTTGGAGGAAAAACAATGAACAATCATGGACTTTATTAAAACTAGAATGTGATAATGGTAGCTTCTTGTTTTAAAAAGTTTATGACAATGACTCCTGGCAAATGTTTGTGTGGGCAAGGTGTTTCTTTTTTACAATGATTTTACTATCTTTTGAATAATCTTAAATCAGCAAAGATATTTTTTAAAACTTTTTTGTTAAGTTACAATTTGTGTGAAGGAGAGATCAAAGTGGTTGCAGTGGATTTTCTTTTTTACTCTTTTCAACAACACTGCTGCCATGATCATCAATTGGATGTCGGTAAATTAAATACATTACAGATAGAAATTGGAGGAAAAACTATCTATGAAAATAAAGTTATCAAAACAACAAAACATGCTGTAACAAAATTAAATGTTACCACCAGACGAGCGTGACCATGACCAGCTGATGAAATTCAAATGAAAGGCCAAAGCGTCAGGTTTCAATTCCCCTTTGTTCATCTAAGATTAGGAGAACTTCTCTCTTAAGCAAATGTGATACTTGCTCTACTTTCATTATTAACACAAGCGGTTCGTTCATATGAATTTCTGGTGTATATGTACATGTTTGTGCAGGTCTAAAATTCTTAAGAAAAAATTATTCATTCAGGAAACTAAGGGGAACATAATGTGTGGTCTTACGGAACAAATACCTGTTTAGTGGCAGCGAGTTTCTTCTGTAGATGCTCAATGGTCTCTTCTGCCACTCGGATCTTCCTGAGGGCATCTTCATCAGCCAGCTTCTTGCTCTCCTTCCTCTCCCTCTCCTCCAGCTCTCGCACTCGCATCCTCAACTCATCCACCTGATTTGATATCAGAGACGGGAGATATTAGGGATCGACTGTAACTTGGAAGTACGCATTTCTGTTTGAATAGTTTGACCAAGAGCTTTTTGTTACATGCAAAAAAAAAAAAAGTGCAAAAGTATGACTGACAGACAAGATGCTTAAGAACAAACCTCAGCTTTAGATTTGCGTTCAGCTGCCATTAGCTGCACTTTGTCCCTCTGCTCCTTTGGAGCCGACTTGTACATGTCCAATAGGAGCTTCATCTCTTTCTGGGACTCCTGGGCTTTCCTGATGAGCAGAAGGGGTTAAAGAAGACAAAGGGATTACGTTACCATTAGCAATTACATCAGTGTGACTGGTGTGATGGCCCCAGGGCCTCTGCCAGGGCTTGTGTGTGTGTTGTCTTTCAGTGTTGCTGGTTCCTGGTTAGTTGGAGCTGGAGGTCATCAAGGAATTGGAAGGAGCTGTCCACTGTCTACAGGTAGTGTGGTGGCTCCCTCTTCTCTGGCACCTCGTTGTGTTACGTTGGACTTCTTTGATTTCTTGTATATTTTATTTGGTGTTATCTTAGTTAACCTGGCAGCGTGTCTTCCTGCCAGTTTCACTTGTTAGAAACAACATTTTTGTTACATTTGTTAAACTAAATTAAGCTCTGTTAAATAAAATTCCTTTCTTTTAGTTAATAACTTACGTGTGTTTCCCTTATATGCTATTGACTCAGAGCTGGGCAACAACACTACTTGAGTGCTTCTAAGCCCACATTCACACATTTGCTTAATGACATGATTGCCAGTAAAACTTTGTTGGTGCGGCTGTCAGATATTTTTGAACAAATCTAAGCAGGTGATGGAGACTGACTTTGTTTTTCCAGCAATGGAGAGATTGAAACATGAAGAAATTAGATTTTGGGGCAAACGTGTAAAAATTGTTTATAAAATGAAAATGATGTTGAGTCAAAGGGGGATTTACTTGAGTTCTACTCTGAGCATCTTCAGTGTGTCTGAGTCCTTCCTCTTCAGCTCGTCGCTGCGCTGCCTCTCTCTCTCACGCTCACGCTCTCGTTCTCGCTCAGCTTCCCTCTCCCTCTCTCTCTCTCTGGCCCGCTGTCTCTCCAGTTCCTTCCTCCTCTCTTCTTCCTCCTCCTGGTCCTCATCCTCCTCTTTCTTCACGTCGATGCTGTCACTCGTTGTCTCCTCTAGAATCAGTACCCCTGTGTCGCCACTCTGGCAACGTAACTGTTGACAAAGCAAAAAACATAAAACAATTACCATCATTATTTCACTGATAACAAACTTGACATGATTTAGAGGAAATGTATCTCTACCAAAAGTATCAATGAAACACTGCAACCATTTGCCTATGAATCACGTCATCTACCTTGTTGATCTCCATCTGTGTTTCCCGCAACTTCCTTTTATAGCGCTGCACATCACCTTTCAACTGCAAGTTGTGGTTCTGAAGGCTGCTGATTAAATGTCGCATCTCTCTGTTGATTGGTCCTGAGAAAAAAGATGAAAGCCAGACATATAGAGAGAACATTCAATGTGTGGTTTTGTTTTGAGTCATTCAACATTGTCTGGTGCTGTAAATGATGCTACCCAGGATGACATCATGATACAAGTGACATAACATGCACTGTTCCCACAAACACAACCTGTGCTAACAGCTCATAAAAACATCTTCCTCTGCTGATCATTGTGTTGCTTAGTATTCACCTGTGTATCTTCCTAAAATTATTGTAATTTACAAACGTGTTTGCACTAATCTGATAACTGAACCTTGCACTTCAGTAAACATAATCAATCTCTAAATACAGTTATAAATTTGTAAACACAGTTTATCCTAATGCACCATACTGTGGCATGATTCCTCTCCCTCTTCAGAGACTTCTTGATTGATGCGAGGGTGTGTTTTGACAGGTACCTGCTTGCTCGTTGGCTGCCAGGTTTTGCTCAAACTCGATGCGCAGCATCTCATATTCTTTGCGCACCTGGGCCAGGGTGTCCTCCAGCTGGATGACCTCAGTCCGCAGCTTCTTCTGAAGGGAAAGCTCATCACTCTGAACGGTTGAAAACATTAAGGCATTGTTGACCATGTTACCAAGCATAATACACAAATACAGGTTTAAGGTGTTGTGTTGGAACAGTGACACAAGGCTTCATTCAAAGTGCAGTCAGGAAAAATAACAGAGGTCATATATTTTCTCTGATGAATTACAGTCATTTTTTCTCATGAGATCAACTTCGATCTATAAAATTTACCTCCATGTGCTCAATCTGTCGGAGGTGGGCATTCTTGGCAGTGAGCAGGAGAGCCCGTGCCTCATCCAGCTGGGTTTTCACCCCGAGTGACTCGTTGTACAGCAGGGAGAATTGAGATTGCAGACATTTGTACTCCAGGGTCTCCTTCACAACCTCCTCTGGAATATTCCGCAAGTCCATCTAAAAAAAAGAGCATCAAAAGTGTCTTACCACAATGCACTGGCTCATACCATAATGTCAACCGTTAAAAAAAATAAAAGCACCTGCCTCAAGAATATGAATTGGGTTCTCGACAACAAGGTGAAGTGTTATCAGTGCTTCCAATCTATCAGTCAGAGATTATATCTTTACCTTGAGTTTCTCGCTCTCCCTCACAGCCTCCTGGAGCTCCAGCTGCAGTTTCTCCAACTCGGCCATGCGGCTATTAGCTAACTCCTGGTTGTGCTCCAACTCTGCATTAAGACTCTCAAACTACGATGACAACAAAGACCACAAGTTATACATAGAAGAAATGTGCAAGTTATAACAACGTTTTGCCAGCATGGCACTTCTCCAGTTATGCAAAACTTGCATCTGAGATATTAAACTGGACAATAAAAAAGTTGATAACTTTCTGTGAATGCTCACCTTTTGAATGTTCAATGTAATCTGGCCTCCAGGAAGCCCACCTGAGCTGCCAGTGCTGCTGTATCCAGACTTAAGCTACAGATAGCAATCAGAAGAACACAGGTTAAAAAAAAGAAAGAAAGAAAGAACATCAGGAAAAACAACACACACAACACACATCACATCTACTAATATCTTACGACATCATTCACACAATGCTTATTTTCTTCTTACACAGATAGCATTGACGGAGTGTATCACTCCATCAATGCACGCACTGACAGCAAGATGTACATGAAAAAGAGCAGCTCGCTTGACTCATGTTGATGCTTCGAACTTTATCATTGTTGACTCATACACAGAGTGCAGAATAATAACATTTAAGTAACAACATCATCAGCCTACGCCTTACAGAGAAATAAAGCATACACATACTGGAAAAAAAGGCACAGATACACAAGTTGTACACAGACAACATCATACTAACGCACCTGCTCCATGGCCTCTGCTAGATGTTTGTTGAGCTTTTGTTCCCTGTTGCGGAGTTTCTCAATGTCCCACTGCAGGTCCTCCACTGTCGTCTCCATCTCAGACACCTTGGTCTCAGAGCTGGTCACCTTGTCCACCAACTCATTGTACTGCAACAAGGGCAAAGCATAGTCCCTTTCACACATGCACTGCAACCTTGAACTTATCTGGACATTACCTGGAGGAGCTGTATGTGAGAACGCAAATGTCCAAATCAGATGGACCGGACATTAAATGGACTTTACCCCGTCAGCTCCCTAGCAGAAAGTCTGTGTGTCCATGTGGTAAGTATACACCAAAAGCAATGGTTATGAACACAAATAGACATTTTTACTATTTTCTCATTCACATACTACAACCATTTCTGACACACACACTCTCACACCAGTTTACAGCGCCAAGGACATCATACCTCCATGGACATCTTGTGGTGTCGACCCTGCAGGAGAGTGGCCAGGTCTCGCAGTCGACTGTTCTCCTCCATCAGAGTGTGGTTCACATTGATGATCTCAGACTGGCTCTCATCCTCACATGCTGCCAATGAAAATCAAGTTAGCAGTGCCCAATTAGAGTGGAGCTGTCGAGTGTCAAAAACACCCTGCTCACATTTATACCACCACTTAATAATCACACTAGTTTTGCTGTAGGATGTAAAATGTGTGCGTGTCATTAATTTATTGAATATGATTTACCTGCAGCCTGGACCTGCTTGGACATGTCATCGATGCGGCTGTGCAGCCTGTCGAAGACACAGACCAGACAGGAGATGGCTTCCTTACTGAACTGCATGCGGTCCTGGAGGTGCAGGGTGAGCTCCTCCTCGCTGCTGTGCTCCAGTGTGGCCAGGAAACCCTTGGCATTCTCACTTAGAGGAGGAGGGGGCGGCGATGCATCTGCACACATTTGGAGATGATGATATGAAGGTTTGGTCAGGAGAGCAGGTGATAATATGATGAAAGTCATAAAACTCTTTTTTTTGTCTTCTGTAAAGACAATCTGAATCGGTTGGACTGACTTCCTGACAGATGCAAAGACAGAGCCTTTTTCAAATTCTCACAAAGCAAAGTACATGTGTTAACACTATAGTCTTACTTTATGATAACATTAAATTCTACATGCTTTTTGCCAGGAGAGGCTGCCAAAACATGCAAAAGAAGCTGAAACAGTTGCCATGTATCGTCTCAGTGATACTGCTTCTGTGCTGCCTTTTCCTTCAACTTAACTGGAGGTGTTTTCACTTTGAGTGAATTCACATCTAATCAAATTATGATTCTATTAGACATTTTAATGTCATTTTCCAGCACATACATGCGCTTTCATTTGCATATATTCTTGTGTATAACATTAGTTTGAATCAGTCTTGTTGCAAAATTTTCACAAAGTTAGCTACAAGAGTAAACAACAGTTGCAAAATAACAAAAAGAATTATGAGACTGATGGGAGTGTTTCCCCTATATGCTTTCAACAGTAGCGCAGTGCCGCTGATAAATGCTGAACACCACCGCTGAAATTTCATACTGTACATAATAATCATGACGAACACAAACCACATGTACTTTCTCTGCTTCGAACATCTGACTGGAGCTAGTAGGGAGAGAATGGGAACTGGTAACCTGTATATATCATGTATGGTATCATGCACAAGCAATGAAACCTTCATAAACCTTAGTAAAAAGCCAGTAAGAGTACTCTATCAAATCACCTGTACAACAAGCATGAACATGTAGAAAAGCAATATTTTCAACTGCTTTGTCAGCAGTGTCTCATCTACTGCTGGTACATTTTACACAAGCACAGTGCACTGGTTAAGCTAATGGCGAATTGTTATGAACAAGCTAAAGCGAAATTTGTTTACTGTTTATAAAGAATGAATGAGTAAGGTCAACAGTCAGATTATAGCAGTCCTTGACGCAGTCAGTAAAGGAGAATTCCACAAAAAACCTGCTTACCTGTTGTTGAGTTCTGTGGTGGCTCTGTGGGTGTCAACAACTCTTCTGACCCATCAGGAGGAGGCGGCTGCTGCTGCTCTTGACACTCTTCCTGACGCTCCTCCTGCTGCTGCTGCTCTGGCTGCTCCCCCTCATTCTGTGTCTCTGGGAGTGGAGGTGGAGGCACAGCAGAGGCTGGTGAGGCCAGACTGACACCATCTTCCTCCATTGGTGTAGGGTCAGGGAGAGGAGCAGACGGCGGGACAGGGGCGGATGCCACCGGAGTTTCTGGCTCAATACGTTTGCGTAGAACATGCACATCCTCTTCCAACTGCAAATCAGAAACACAAAGATCAGAGGAAGTGTTTATCCTCTCTGGACAAAGCATTATCATGGATTTATTTATTTGGATTTAGTATTTTATTTCTTGTACAGCAACAATCAGGAAGAGTGCCATTCACAAAACTGAGTCAAGCAATTTGTATGATCTTTTGACTACAATTACAGTGGTACTTTCACAGATAGACTTAACACAGTGTGCAACACTCCTAATTGGGTATGTTTACATGCACACAAACAAATAAAGGGTTGGATAGCATTTATGTGTGCCACATTATGTACAGTTAATTTGACCACCTGGTTTACATATGGCTTTGACATGACAATTGGGTTTAATTGGGTAACAAAACTGTAATCAAATGTGCAGTCATACCTGCGACCAGTAGCGATTGACAATCAGCAGGGTGGTGTCATCAGTGGCTTGCCTCTTCTCCAGCTTTTCAATTTTCTCTCGTAACTCATCCTCCATCGTCTGTCTCTGCTCCAAGCGCTCACACAGCTTCTTATTCTTGAACTGGAGCACCTTCATGTCCATTTCCTCCTGCATTGAAGAAATAAGAGGGATATTAGAAATGAGCTCTATAAGTCATTTGAGCAGAGGTGGTAGTAAGTGGACTGCAAGTCAAGTCAAATTTATTTATATAGCACATTTTATATGGCAAGTGTAAACTCAATGTGCTTAAAAACAAGTAAAGATCATACATAACAAATATATAACATTAACATTACATATATAAAACAACATTACATATATAAAACAGAGGATGATTTGTGAGGGCAGAGGCACCAAATAACTCACCGTAGAAGAGACTCCAGCGATGCGTATGGGCTCAATGAGAGTGGTGGTGGTCTTCTCCTCTTTTTTGCTCTTCTTCTCAGGGGGGCCAGGGGGGCTGTCCCCTCCTGAGGGACGTTTTCCTCCCCCAGCACCTGACATCCTTCCTTCCCCTACAAGAGAGAAAGCATTACATAACGTGAAATATTGTTGTTAACGTAATAGTTTTAAGTAATAACAAGTCGAACTCATTCATTTGATGTCAGTGGGCAACGACATTAGCCTTGCTTTTCATTACTAGAGCAGGACCATTAATCTTAGCTGATTATACTGCTGTTCTGATGTTCGTATGAAAATATGCGTTCCTGTACTGTTATTCTGCTACACACTGCTGACGAACCAATTGTTAATTTAGCATTTTTGCTTAGCTTAACGTACATTAGCGAGCTAAGCTAATGCTAACGTTAATTCACCCAGCTAAGCTAAACGGCGCTCTTTGTTCAGCGCATTTAATAACTTCTGGTGGGCCCTCTTATTCGCTTCCCACCGCTACACATGTAATATCATGTAAAAGACAAAATATGTACATGAACAGAAATGTATAAACCGTTTTTCTGACCAATATTAACGTTACAAACCTTCACAAGGAACGAATTAAAATGTAACTCATGACATCAGAGAAGCTACAAGAAATGACGAAAGTGCACTTCCGCTGAGTTTTTTTTTGTCGAGAAATTATTTTTAAAAACAAAACTATACATCTATCTGAGATATATTTTTCCTTAAAATGCAATTAATTCGTACTACGACGGAATATAAGGGCCACACTGAGAGGATTTTTTTAGATTGTGAGAATGAAGCGGTAATATTACAAGAATAATGAAGTAATTTTACATTTAAAAAAACGTAATTTTATGGGAATAAACTGTTATTAAGAGAAAAAACGCAATAGCACATGTAAGGGGGGAAATGAGAGGAGAAGTCTGTCGCCTGCTTAAAATGAGGAATGTGGAGCATCTTGTAAAGTTATACCATAGTAAATATGGGTTTCACAATTAACGAAATACTTAATCTTTTGCCACAGGAGCACCAGATTATTGTTAGTGTCAGGACTAAACAAATGTGTCTATTCAGAAGAAAGAACGACACTGATTTGGAAGAAACTGCCTCTTTTTGTGGAAAAGGAAAAACCTGGAAGTGATCGACCGCAAGGCTGCCGCTGGTTATATCTGACATTACGATTTTTTTCACGTAATCTCAAAAATATTTTCTCTCAGTGTGGCCCTAATACTCGGTAAATTCTGACTTATTTTTTATGTTAATAGAAGAATCCTGAAAATACCATTAAAATAAATAAATCCACCCATGCTGCAGTCCCCCCTCCGGCCTCTTGGCGGCAGCACCGACACACTCTGTAGTTACAGGTTTTAGTAATAAACTGTTGCCAGGAATGTAAACAGTGTTCAGATGCTTGCTAGCTGACTTTGCAGAACCACGCACAGTTATGGCTTTGCATTAGCTTCCTCGCACCGAGATGGCGGTTTTATATTGATCCATTTGTGTCCGTCATTTGTTGTTTGATTGTATACACGGTGAGTAAAACTTCCTGTACGGTCAGTGAACCAGCCGCTGCAGCAAGGCCAAAGCAAAGACAGAGCTAGCTAGCTGTCGAGATGGATCAAGGGCATTATCTGTAAATGACAGTAGACAGGAGAGAGATGAATATGAACTAAGCAAACCCTAACAATGTGCAGCTAGCCAGACTTAAACTCATGCAGAACAAAACACTTCCTTGTCAGGAGTTAGCTCAGCAGTTCCTCTTATTAAACAAACCATGCAGGATTGTCACAAAGTGAGACATGTGGCTGACAGTTTCTCGTTGTCATAGATTTATATGCTGTGACCATGACCAAAGACATTGTTGTTGGAGATGAATTACCAGACTGGGTGGGGGCCAAGGAATTTTACCAGAAATATGACCCCAAGGAGGTGATTGGCAGGTGAGTCCATCAACATAGCCTCGTTGACATAATCCTCTGTGTCCTAATAAATGTGATGAAGTAATGCTGTATTATGTGTCACTGGTTTTTCAGGGGTGTGAGCAGCGTGGTACGCAGGTGTGTGCACAGACACACGGGCCAGGAGCTGGCAGTGAAGATTATTGAGATCACAGCGGAGAAGATGACAGTCCAGCAGCTGGAGGAGGTGAAAACCTCCACACTAAAGGAGATCCAAGTTCTCAACATGGTGAAGGGACACTCCTCAATCAGTATGTCTCCCTTCTGCTCTTTTGGATCACTAACACTCTTTATTTGTCTGCTGCAGAAGATTCAAAGTGAGGAAACCATTTTATGTCTGTCATTCCCTTTTAGTTACTCTCATTGATTCCTATGAGTCCACAACCTTCATATTTTTGGTGTTCGACCTGTGAGTATGACGACAAATGAGATGTGCAATGGTCTGTCTAGTTCCTGTCCAAATATATGAATAACAATATATGTACATTTATTATTAGATGGTATGACTCTTGTTTTCCTCTTCAGCATGAGACGAGGGGAGCTGTTTGACTACCTCACAGAAAAAGTTACTCTGAGTGAGAAGGAAACCAGGTGAGCTCCGGCATCAACACACTCTATAAGTATTTAATTTGGCTTCATTATTAAGACAGTTTGAGACATTTTGTTATGGTGTTAGCCTGTTGTACGATATGTATGATGTATTCTTCCTTGTATTCCTGCTGAGAATTTCCCAAATAAACTGTAATTTTATGGTTTGATGAATACATATTTCCTTTCTTTCAAGCTGCTGTTACTTTGGTGCAGTATGAAAATCAACTTGCAGAGTCTTTAAATGTGGTTCGTGCATGATATTAAAGACTTTAAGCTCTGCATTCATGAGCTAAGTTGTGTTGTCAAAGATCAAACATATAAGCCTAACAATAAGCAAACATTGTCAACCCAGAAGCTTTTTGAATTTAAAAAGTTGCTGTGAGCAGATGCTCTTGAGTCTCACATCAGAGATGACAACAAGCATGTGAACACACACCTTTTTTCACGTCAGTCCACTTAGACATGTATTGCAATTCAATTTTGATTTAAAAAAAACTGAAGGCATCCCACATTTGCTGTGATCGATTACGTAACTCAAATCACATTTCAAAACACTGCAAGTTGATGTTCACACCGCACTAAAATGAACTGAAAATAGCTACAATAAACGAGAACACACTTGTTAAAATGTTCTTAAGCAAGTCAATGTAAAATATTTATATTTTGCACAACAGGAGCATAATGCGAGCCCTGCTGGAGGCTGTGCAGTACCTCCACTCCTTCAACATCGTCCACCGGGATCTGAAACCCGAGAACATTCTCCTGGATGATCAGGGACACATCAAACTGTCGGATTTTGGTTTCTCAGTGCAGCTACAGCCTGGAGAGAAGCTTCGGGGTACTCAGCTGGAGATCAGTGTTAACAATCTGTTCAGTTATGTTGTATCATATAGTTGTTATAATGATCTATTTTGTCTATTGTTATAATTAGAGCTTTGTGGGACCCCTGGTTATTTGGCCCCTGAAATACTGAAATGCTCAATGGATGAAACGCACTCAGGCTATGGCCAAGAGGTCGATCTGTAAGTCTTCGTTTTTGTCAATAACATTAATATGAAGTATCTCACTGTTTAAAATCATATTTCTAATTCTTGTTCTGATGTATCTGTTGGAAAGCTGGGCATGTGGAGTGATCCTCTTCACCTTGCTGGCGGGCTCACCGCCGTTCTGGCATCGCAAACAAATGCTAATGCTGAGGATGATCATGGAGGGTCGCTATCAGTTCAGCTCCCCAGAATGGGACGACAGGTCTGACACAGTGAAAGATCTGGTGAGCTGATATTCTGTTGACTGATAAACCTTTAGAGTTTGAACTTAAATCCTAACATGTTAATAATGTTTCCTTTTTAAGCTTTAGTGATCTTCAAAGTGGGATAAACAGTTGACAATAGTATGTCATTTTTAGACAAAATCATGCAGTTAAACCATCGCATATTTTACCTAATTTTCAAATGCTTGTGATGCTCAGATATCCAGGCTACTGGTGTTGGACCCAGCTGTCCGTCTCACTGCTGAGCAAGCATTAGCACATCCTTTCTTCAGACAGTACCAGAAGGAAGACGTGCGGCTCTTTATTCCCAGAAAAACATTTAGGGTGAGACTCCATGTTGGCTGCTTTTTTTTTTTTTTAGTGCAACTAATTTCAGATTTTTAAAATTTCAAGACAGACCGCCTGTTCAGCAGAATGTAGTGACGCAGATATCCTCTGCATCTGATTTCCTTTCTTGCCTCCTCAGGTGTTGATAGTCACCGTGCTGGCCTGTATCAGGATATACAGCCGTTACCGCAGGGCTCGTCCGCTGACTCGGGAGGTGCTGGCCAGAGATCCTTACTCCCTCCGTGGCGTCCGCAAGCTCATCGATGGCTGTGCCTTCCGCATCTATGGGCACTGGGTGAAAAAAGGGGAGCAGCAGAACCGAGCCGCCCTCTTCCAGAACACGGCTAAGATCATGCTGCTGGACCTGGAGGACTTTGAAACATGAGAAAATTGACCTCATTCCTAACCACATTGATCTTTTTTTTTTTTTTTAATTCATTTGCATGTGCTGTCATGTCAAAGTTTGTCTCATCGAGTTACTGTGTTTAATTTCTAAGATGAGGAATTCAGGGACCGGGATATTTGTATGCCTTAATGCGCACCGTGAGAGAAAGTGAGAAATTTCAAGATAAGCATGCACAACTCAATGTTCCTTATCTGCCTTTTAAACCGAGTTTGTGGCTGTTTTAAACTCTTCATGTCAGGTCATCATGTTTGCAGTGCGGTAGAGACACGCTGCACAAACACGTCATATATACGCACATTTATATGTATTTAGAATTCTAACTGTTGATCATCAGAAGATGCATCTCTAAGCACTGTGTGGCTGAAGTGGACATTAAAAGCACTGTGATTAGCTATTTAATAGATTATTATATAAACACTGTATTGTACTGTATTAGAGCTCAGATTTACAGATATTCCAGTGTTACAAATCAATACCAGAGTACAGGTGTGAGACATTCAAGTACGGTATTTGGAGTTTTTTGGTTGAAAAATCCTGTAGCTGTCATGCATGTAGACATTCCTTACATGGAAACCAACTTATACTAACTATGACTGTATTTCCTATTGAAACTAACCAACATCATTCCACGCTCAGTTCATTCTTCTCTTTTAATAAGGAGCACTTTTCCTGCCTGAGAAATGTACAGTACAAATGCAGCTATACATTGTACATTTAAATAAAAAGGCTTTATTGACAATAAAACTAATATTTAAGTTTGAATCATTGTATTTTGTTTGAGTGCTTTTTGGAAATAAGCATGTATGTCTGAATGAGAAAAGCTAAAAGGAACTCTTATCATTATTTTTTGGCCTTGTGGTTGGGCTGTAGAGAATCTAGCACGCAGTTGTGTTGATCTGCAATTTCTTTCACCCGCTGATCGAGTTGTCCGGACACAAGCGTCATCTGCTCTCTGACTTCTTGTTCTATCAGCGCCTTCAGTTCTGACTTGGAACCTGAAAATTAGGAAATGAAGCAGTTACTGTGCAATACACTATTATATGTGCATTTGACTTCTACGGTTATTTCTGCACAGTTACACTAAGTCCTGGTTTGTGATCCTACCGAGTGTGGCTCCCTCTGGCTCTGTGATGGATGTTTCATGTGTTTCTGGACACCTGTCTGTCTTCAGTACTGCTTCTGCTTCTTTTCCTATCACGTTTTCAGCATTTGGTACAAAAGAAAGTATTTCAAATTATTGATAAATCTAGTCCAAGTAGGTCTAAAATGTCAAAAAATATACTGTATATAAAGAAAAACAAAATAGATCGAATATGTTAAGTGCAAGAAGGTGGAAGTACTTTTTATATTTGTGGGTTTAAAGTGTTTACAGTGTCACGATGTCAAATGTAATTTTTTAATAATATTTTTCTATCATGAAATAAGAGCTTGAATGTCGATTAACTTTCAACATGCTGTCCCTTAACCTTTTTCTTAACCTTTTCCATGCTACCTTAAATAACTTCAAATAAACCTGTAGTAAATACCTGGATCAGACTTCATAGTCTGGTCATCCTGGTCTGGAATCCCAGAGTAAGTCAAAGACAGATCAAGTTTGACCTGTGATTAAATTGAGAAAAAAAATGATGATACTCCCTCAAAAAATCTAGAAACTGATCTCTATAACTGGTGAGTATAACATCAAAAATATACGGTAGCAGAATTTGCTTGAAATACTTTGTGTAGAATGATTGTAATTTCCCACTCTTACCTGTGGAGTGAAAATATATTTGTAGAGTTTGTAGTGTCTTATGTAGCTGTTCTGGATGTACTTAAAAATGCAGTTCACCTCTTCAGAGCTGAAGAGATTGATACTGAACGGAGGTCGCTGCAGTGAGGAGAGACGGGGAAACATACAGATGAAAAACAGAAATTTTCAATACAGTGATGGAGATTTACGAGTGTTGATTGCGTTACACACCCTGACTGAGTGACAGAGCAGAAGCTCCTTGCAGTATTCAAAACACTGTTCTATGTTGTTGAGCGGCGTTTCTGCAAGAGAGCAGTTTCAAACGGATCCCACATGAAATTAAAGCACATTTAAATGCATTATCTATAACGATGTCATTTTGTGAAAACTCTATACAGACTATATACACTGTATTCTGACTTATTATTAAATATTGAAATGTTCTGGACAGAAAATATTAGTATTGGTATGTAAATATATGGTGAACATATGGTCTCACATAATTGATTTTCCACATCATCTGTACTCAAAGCCTTTTCCCACCTTAACCTACCAGCCCCACTGCAGTGATAACATAAGCTTAACTTGCCTATGTTAGCCTCATGAATGGACTTGATGATGGACAGGAGAGCAGAAGTTTGTTCCTTTTTGAAGCTGCACTCCTTGCAAAAAAGCACAGTCTGGACATACAACTCCAGCTGAACTGCTCTTCTTGGTTCGGGAAGGTCAACTCGAAACACACCACATAGAGCGCTGTCACAGAAGAGAAGAAGTGTGACAGAAAAATACATGTCAGTGATGTGTGTGTGTTTGTGTATAGGATGTTTTTCTGCTCATAAATTGGGTCAGGAACCTCTCCAGGTCAGGAATGGACTGCATTTTATCGATCTTCTCCATGTCATGGTAGCTTACATCTGTCCTGAAAACACCAAGGGAAAGGTTTCAGGGTTAGACATGACATTAAGTTATTATGCAAGTCACAAGTTGTAAATCAACACAAACATAATGTGGACTGTGGACAGTTCTCACCACAGCATGACTTTAGCTTTCAGGGCCTGTGGTACCTGCAGAATAAAATAATGTTTGCTTTATTTGCAATGCCTTACAATGCAGTATTTTGGAAAATAAACTGGATTTAGAGTTGAAGCCATAATGTGATTTTTTAAAATAATAATTAACAGTTAAAACAAAATATATTAAGAGCCTACCTTTATCTTCGTATCCATTTCTGATTTGATTTGTAGTTGTATCATTAATTGAACAAACAAATTTATCCACTGGTTTGTTTGCCAAGTAGAAGTTTCTGGATGCGAAATGAAACAGTGAGCTAAAACAGGCTTCAGTTTAGCTGGATCACTTCCTGTTTGGCTCCCTCGCGGTATCTTAGCAACAATCCCTTTTTTTCTTTTTCCGGTTTACCGACACGTACACAATCATACAGAAACCTAATAAAATAATGACGATAATAACAAAAACACCGGACATCATTGATAACTAACTCTTCCTTTATATATATATTTTTACATTTCATTTTACTTGAGGCCTATTTATTCTCGGTCAAAAACTGCCTTTTTATTACTGTTACTGCTACTTATGTTATACAGCCTATTACTATTATTACAACCAGCCTAATTGTTAGCACTATACGTACAGCAGTGGTTCTCAAATTGGAGTCCAGGGGAGGTTCCAGGGGGTCCCCAGCTAAAAGGGGAATAATGTATTTTCATTATAATAATTCCATCCATAAGTAGAACAATGACAGACTGTATGGCTAGTTTGGTCATGGGTTTCATACACTTTCTGTGATAAAACATCTAAAAGCAAAATCTTATCAGATTAGGGACCCTAGGACAAAATCTTATCAAATGAGGGTCCGTGGTCTAATTTAATCAGTTTAGAAGTCCTTGACGTGAAAAAGTTTGAGAACCACTGACTTAGGCTATAGGCTACCATTTTTCTGCTATGACCTAACTTACATTTCGATTAGAACAACAATAGTACTATACTATTACAAGCGTACTTTGAAGGCCTATTATTAGGTATAGGTACAGAACAGATAAGGGAAATGAAATGATTTGTAGTGCGTCACAAAAGTCTCAATACACTTACAAATATGACGAATTTATATAAAATAGACCTATACAAAAACAAGGCTGTGCAAAATATGAAATATTAAAAATGACATAAATGCAGCCCAAAAACTTTGTAACAAGTCTTTCAGAACTTGTTAATTAATTCAGTGAGAAAATCAGGTTGAAAATCGGTCCTGTAAACAAGTAGGCCTATTTGTGCGCCAAATCGGGATGAAAATGTGTGCCAACACTTCAAAAGTGCACCAATACCAGCTGTCTGTCACAGGTACTGCACAGAACAACAAAACATTAATGTGGTGATTACGGTCTCAGACTTGTTGATTAATTTTCTCGGCTCTCTCCCCGCCGCTGTGGCAGCTGTATCCATGGCAACGAGATAAACCAGAGTGTCCAGTTAATCTGTTGTTGTGTTTGTTTATGTTTCTAGGATGTTTTTCTTAGAGATTTTACTGGCTCCTCAGGAGATGTGTTGTAATGCCGCGACGTTCAGTGATGCACCTTGGGTAAGACCCGGTTTTTCTCGGAAGCTTTAGGGCAATTTGTGGTGATAACTGCGGCTTCCGTGTTACACTGTTTACGCCTGGCTAAACGATGCAGACTGCTGACTTTTGGTAAATGGACCGGCAGCAGCAGGGCATCACCTTCCTGTTTATCTCTTCTCTCACGTTTCAGCTGTAACATTATAGGCCTGGCATCTCCATAAAGCAGTCATGCAAAGCTTGCCTTGTCCCCGAGACTGCTTGTCCATACTGACTGAGCTGTGCAGTGCAGTTTAAGAACATTATCCCCTTTTAATCCACTTTGCCTTCTGCTACATGCAGGTGAACAGACTGTCAGATGGAGCAGGGTGGCACAACCAAACACCCGCTCCCATGTTTAATTGCTCCAAGTGCTCTATTTATTTGGACACTGAATCTCTTCTCACTCTGAACACTTTCATCGTGCATTTCATCTGTTGTTTTTGAACATCCTTCATTATTTTTTGATTACTCTGTAATTAGCAGTGAGTCTTTGCTCTTCACTCAAAACATGGAGGAACCAGATATACGACAACAGAAGCTGGACAATCAGGTAAAGAACTACAATCATAGCTGTGTGATGTCATTTACACATAAAATATCACATATATGTTTATTTCGAAATTGTGCAAGAATAATTTCAAAATGAGTCACAATCATCTTTTTACTTTTAAGTTGATACGGTGCATGTTTACTCTATGTTTTCATTGTTTTAAAGATAAATACTTATGTTCCATGCTGACAGTGGAGCAAACATTCTGTTTTAAATTAAAAAATGATGCTGAGCTTTGCAAAGAAATAAAGCTTTCTTGAGTCTGATGAGGTCATGGCTACCTGTGTGTGTCAGAACCACCTGCTGTTTGGAGCCACTGCTCAACATTAAGTCACAATCTTGTTACAGTGGGTACTATACAGTATGTAGGCTATTATCTTCAAGTAGAGCACTTTATTAACACCTGATACCAGAAAGATCAACAGCAGTATACCAATACTGACAGTATTAATCCTAAATTAATAGGAATGGTAGTAGTAGGAAACAGTAATAATGATGCATTCCTCATCAAGTTTCTATTTAGAATTACCTAAATTACAGCAACCAACATAACTTAACTTATAACTTAATATAATTTAATGAATTATCTACTGGTCTGGTCCATTTTTCATTAAAATAACAGTAATAATGTTTAAATAATAGAATATTGGGTTATAGTTAGAACTTGGTTCATAAAATCTGTAGTGTATGTACCTTAAGGTCAGGTCAGTTTTTCATCATAGGCATTAAAAAAGTACAAGCAATTAAATGCTCTTGCTTGCACAGCTTTTCACCTAACCAACAATATACACTGTAAACGCGAATGATAAAAATACTGAAGTGAAAAGATTTTTAAAAAAAAAAAGAGTCCAGTTGTGGAGCTATTGCAATATCTAAAATCTAATCTCTCCTACAGAGAACCCTGTTGATGAAGAAGCAGCAAAAGAAACGGGCTGATTCTCAAATGGTGGTAGCCAATCGGGATCCTCGCCAAAAGAACCGAAAACACAAAGCTGTCAAATCAGATGAGACACCTCTCTTGATCTGCCAATCCCTGAGCAACACCTCCCTCAGTGGTTAGTATTGGAATAATGTCATGATCAAATCCCACAGTATGGCCTAATTCAAACATTTAATAAAACCGTTTGTTTTTTTATTTTGTGTCCTGGAGATCAAGTTGAATACGCCCATGATAACCCGCTGGATGAGATCACACTGGGCGAATGTGACCTGACAGCAACCTTGACGCTAGATGAGATGCCCTCAGAGAAGCCTGTTATTCCAAAGAAAATGAACATAGAGATCGACAAAGAGCCTGAGGTGAAATGTGAAGTGGAGAATGATCCCCAGGTGGAGGGGAAAAAGACAAAGAAGAAAGAGAAAAAAGAACAAGCCAAACGTAAGAATATGAAAAGCACAATACATACATGTACATTTTGGGGCCTTGGTGGTCTGGGACCTTACATGAACAGCAATTAGTCCACTAATGTTCTATGTTTTCATGAGCACAACACATAAAACGAGGAGACACTTTGTTTTAATAAATTATTCACTGCTTTTTTTCAGAAGTGGAGCAGAATGACGAAAAGGAGAAAGAGAAGGACAAAGACAAGGAGAAGAAAGAGAAAAAAACTAAAAAGAAGGACAAGACGAAGGAATCTGAAGATACACAGAAGACAAACAAGACGACAAAACAAGAGCGTAAAAGTAACAGCAGTGTTTGTGAATTTATTAATAATAAATCAGCTTTCTGCATATTAGAATGTATAGACATGTTTTTCCTGACTCACAATGTTTCACATTGAGCTTTCACATTAATCTGGCTGTTAGTATTACACACATTTCAGTTTGTAACCATATAAATACACAACATAAGTATGTAACAGCTTTTACAGCATTTAAATGTCTCTTCTTTCACAGAGAAACACTTACAGGAAGATTCAACCCTTGACATAAACTCAGGGGTGGAGGCGGCAAAGAAGAATAAACACGATGAAAGTGAAGATGAAGAGGAAGACAGCTCCCAGAGGCTTGTCGCTCAATCAACTAAGAGGAAAAAACAACTCGACACGTGTGAGTAACTGTCTGTGCTGAGACACTTTATGATCATGATGCTGTTAAAAAAAAAAAGAAGAGTAATATCACGTGTGTTATTTTTACAGCCAGGTGCCAAATAAGCGATGAGCACAAAGATGAGGAAATTCAGGAGAAGGAGAAAAAAGAAAGAAAGACAACCAAAGGAGAGAAAACTACGCCGAGTCTAGCTTCCCTTAACTCGAACTACAGGGAGACTTCATCTTCAAGCAGTGACTCTAATGACAGAGTGAGACATCACAAGTAAAATAATCTTAACTATTTAGAGTATAGTCAAAAGAAAATGAGGCGAGTATGCACCTTATTCTGATTCAGCAGTTAAAATGATGAGAGGTGAAATCATTCTCAGTGTGTTATACTCTTCGTCATTTCAGCCAACGTCTCCAATATCAGTGGAGGATCTTGAGAAGTTTGCCTTGCGTCCTGCCCCCAAAAACACAACGATCCAGTGTAGGGTCACCAGGGACAGGAGCGGTGTGGAGAAGGGCATTTACCCGACTTATTACCTCCACATGGAGAAGGAGGACGGCAAGAGGGTTGGTACTTTCTCAAAAAAGTTGAACAATCATTTTGAATTTAGATTTTAGCCCTAATAATATGGACTGCTGTCAGGTTTCTATCTAAGTTCTCTTTGTTGTTCTGATCTATTCTGCAATTTGTTTGCCATTGTGCCACCACCAAGGTGTTTCTAATGGCAGGCAGGAAAAGGAAGAAGTGCAAAACATCCAACTATCTCATCTCCACTGACCTGACAAATCTGTCCAGAGACACCAACTGCTACATAGGAAAACTAAGGTATGCGTCTGTTTTGTTTCTACCTTGTGAAAGAAGACTCAACTGATTTAATTTGTGATCTTTTTCTGGTATAATCTGGTATAAATAAACTATGAAACTCCAGATTTTTGGTAACTTTCACATTGTAACTGCAGGTAAAAAATTACATGGCCTCTCTTTGTTGTGGCAAAATTCTCCAACATCTTTAGATTATAAAAACCTTTCAAAATCCTTTTAAATACTGAAAAAAAATGCATTACTGCCAAGCAAAAACAAGCAGCTCTCAATCATTGATATTTTGACTGTTGACAGCAGGAAAAGCACAGGTGTAACCAATAACATTGATTGATGAGTTCATTTTAGAATCCCAGTGAGCTTGTCCAGTGTGCCAGCATGCACAACACCAGCACCCTGGAACTACAACACCTGGGATGTAATGCATAAGTCATTAATATGTAATGATGTGTCAAAATGTCTGCCGTGCAAAAAGCCTACCAACTGGTTAATTGCATTCATCTGTCATCCAGGAGGTGTAAACTGGTCCCTGATAGGCTAAACATGCTGTCTTCCTTTAATTTATTCCCTTTAGTAAGCCTACTTTGTTCTGTACAAAGTGCAGAAGAGGCCTTTAGCAAGTGTACAAGGGGCAAGAGATCAACTGATGTTGAAACCAAACAGTCCTCACAACTAACAGACATTGCTATGAAACAGACCTTTTTCACAGCAGACAGTTTGACATGTCATAGCAAGAAAAACACAGATGCTATTCATAACCTTAAAGATCCCCTGCAGATATTTATTGAGACATATAAAAATACTCTGCTTGAAACAGTAATGTGTGTCTGATATGGTTTTCCCACAATAAAAAGCATATGTACCACTTTAAAATCCCTAAAATGGCATCCACTCCCTCTCCCTCAGTGTTATTTAAGTGGGGGACTTTAATAATAATGCTACATGACATTTAGGTGTTCACTCATGCACTATAGACCCTTTTCACAGCAGACATTTGACTTGTCAAAGCAGAAAAAAGCACAAGTGTAAATAACAATATTAACGATGGCTCCATTCCATTAATTGTCCCAGTAAGCCTTGTCAGTAAGTGCCCATGCACAATACTGGGCTGCACAATACCTGTGCTTTTGCGGCTTTGACAAGTCAAAAGGGTCTGTTCTCTATATAATAGATACTAATATCTATATAATAGATATTAATATCTATATAATAGATATTAATTTACTGCTAACTACAGTAAGCAGTAAATTGAGATTTTGGACACTTGCTAACCCTCATCAACTTTGCACCATAACTAACAAGTGTCATAGTGTCTCACGACTGTGATTGTGGTGCATTTTATTGGGGGATGGATAGCAGAAAGTAGTGTACATGCCACAAACACTTTTTTTTTGTTGCACTGAGGGATTTTTTGAGGGCACTATTGTGTGTATAAATTCCAGAATAATAACTCAGTAAAATGGTGGACAAATATAATGATATATAATACGGTAAAATATAGTGCAATATGTAATATATTGGGATTTCAGGCATTCAGACCCAGTTCCAGTTCCTGGAAATATACCAAAATGGAATGAATCTGTTAATAATGTGATTATTTCCACCTGCTTTTCCTACTATGAAAGTCCAAATGTCTGCTGTGAAGATGATCTATGAAAGGAAGCTGTTGCCAAATTTGAAATGATAAAATTGCTTTCAGCCTCTATTTTTTCACTTCCACTTGTCCCTAATGTAACATTGTAAACTTTGGAGGCAATTTTGTTTTTTTGTAACCATGGTTCTTGATCATACTGCACCTACAGCTAATGACCTGTGCAAGTGGAACATAGCATTTTATAGGGAGAGAAAAAAAACAGGGAACAAGAGAGGATGTTACTGCACTTGCTTAAACTGGAACCAAATGTTTTCCAATTTTATTTCTTGTTCTGTAATTAAGGGACACATAGAAACAAAAATTTGCACTCCAAGGCTGTTTTTTATTCTTAATTTCATTTTCACCTTTTACCTGACACAGATGACTTGTTCTTTTTCTTGACTCAGTCATCTCTGAATCATTTATGAGATGAGTCTAATATGTTTCAGGTCCAATGTCCTGGGTACAAAATTCACAGTTTATGATGGTGGAGAAAACCCTGAGAAGAAGCCTTTCATCAAAGAATGTGAATCAGTGAGGCAAGAGCTGGCAGCAATTTGCTATGTGAGTCTAACCTCATTATATACACTCAACACACATACGCAGCATATCAACAAATAAAACCTGTAACACAATCAGTTGTCATGTTCCAGGAGACGAATGTTCTGGGATTTAAGGGTCCTAGGAAAATGACGGTGATCATCCCTGGCATGCTGGATAACGGTGAAAGAGTGTCCATTCGTCCAAAAAATGTACGTTTGAAAACTAATATTCAGATGATAAAACCTGTGAGGATGTAGGTTACGTTTGAAATACTTTAGGTGAACTGAAATTTTCTCCAGGATCTTGAGACCCTACTGGTCTGCCACGCCAACGGTACCACTGACAAACTGATCACCCTGGTGAACAAATCCCCAAGCTGGAACGAACAGACTCAGTCCTACGTGCTTAACTTCCACGGGCGTGTCACCCAGGCCTCTGTCAAAAACTTCCAGATCATCCACCCAGACAACGGTAAGATGAGACTGACTTGTTGCCTCTCTTCCTCTCTCATCAATAAAAATGGCTGCTTTGTCTACGTTCATGACTTCACCGCTATCCGTCTCAATTTGATCTCTTCCAGATGAATACATAGTGATGCAGTTTGGACGTGTTGCGGAGAACGTCTTCTCCATGGATTACAGTTTCCCCATGTGTGCTCTTCAAGCCTTTGCCATCACCTTGTCTTCCTTTGATGGCAAACTGGCCTGTGAGTGACCCATGCTGGTATGCCTCAAGTGCTTAACTAGATCCCTGATCTAGATAGAATAATAAAAAAAATGTACATGTTACTATACCCATAATTTTCAACAGGGACATTTTGAATGTTTTGTATCCTGGTGCATCATAATACTTTGTATATACTCAATAAGGACAAAAAATGTGTGTACAGACTTAGACTTCAGAGGAGACTTGTTTTATAGGTACAGTATTATTTTACCACTGATTTTATATTCAAGTGGAAGCAAAGTAATGTAAGTTAGTAAAAGTTAATCTAATTATCTTTCTTTTTTACATTTGCCAGATGTGTAAAGGATTCGTGCAATTAAAATATTGAGGACAACTGTGTAAACACTACCAGTGAAATATTAAATGAAAATAAAACAATGTTTGCAGGTCTGGGAATTGTTATTTCTTTTATAAACACTGCATGTGCTTCAGAGACTGTGTGTTTTAAAGGACAAGTTCACAATTTTTCAAGTCTGTCCTAAAACAATAATTAGGTGCCCAAAAGAACATTAAAACTTGCTGCAATCATTCCTCCTGTTCATACTGACCCCTCATAATGCACTTTCACTATAAGTGAATTGTGAACCTATCGTTTAATATCATATTATTTTTCTTTGACATGGACTAGTTTGCTCTTCTCCTTAAATGCCATCAGTCTCAGCAGATTCGCCCAAAATCTTGACAAACACAACATCTTTATCAGCAATCTGCACATTCAAATGTGACATCTCCCTATTATCTTTAGAGTCTTTATCACAAAGAAGGAAACATTTTTTTATCAAAGTACTAAAAAAATAACCTATCCATATCAGATATAGAGGAACTGCAACAAGTTGCAGATAGAGCCAGCCATGTCAGGGTTTCTGCTCTTGCACAATATTGACTTGAAAATATTTCCATCTCACAAGAGCTTCACAGTCACGTATTCATTGCTTCACACGGGGGGACAGAAAGTCATTCAGGTTTCAGCTAATAATAATAGGCCTCTGTTACGCTCTGTGGTAAAGTCAGATGATCACAAGTGTATGTAAGATATTTTTAATAGCAAAAACCCATATTAAACTGAAACTTCTGTTATCTCAACATGACTATCTGCTTAGTAACATGCAGTGTTTACTTGCTTCCTGTTCAAATGCTCTTGAAGACTAAACAAATTACCTTGTGAGAGTTGTGTTGTTTTGACCTTTGCTAGTAGCTTTTTGCAGCATGCTTCATGAGTGATGAATTTGGAGAGAACAGTCTTGCAAAATGCATGTAATAACACATCTTTTTTTTTGTAATCAGATTTAAAAAGCTTAATCAGTAGGCTTAAACTGAACTGGCATGCGGTGTCAGCCTGCTGATAATGTCTCTTGATTCAAAGCTGATTACTGTATGCACTTTGTACATAGCACGGTGAAATGTGGTCTTTGGATCAATAAAACAGCATGCGTTCACAATGCTCAGAGGAAAAGACATAAACTGAGCCTTCACTGTCAACTCTTATCTTACTGAATCACCACAACACGCGAGCAACATTCAGCTGATCTTGTCACTTGCTCTACACATTGCACAACACTCTTGTATATTGCACAATAATGAACATATGCCAATTTCAAGTTACGCTACCTAGAACCACCGATATGTTTTGTCCTATTGTATTTCACATTATTTATTTCTTTAGGCATTTTTAATCATTAAAACTTGTTTTATGTATACACACGATGTGTTTTGTCAGTTCAGTGTAGTAATAGTGCCACAAGGGACATTTTGGATGGACACACCTGGCTGGACTAGTGAGGTAAAATCTCTTTTTTTTCCCCAAAATAGTTTATAATGTTATGTTCAGAGCATTTGAATATAATTGTTCCTTATGTACAGTTGCAGTCATAAGTTTACATACACTTGTAAGAGACAGGTACATACTGGCAGTATTGGGATTGGATAATAAGTATTTCTGCCACTGTTTTTTCTGTTAACAGTGATTTGAAAACACGTCCTTTTTCACAAAAAACATTCACTAATCTGAGTCCTCAGACAATAAAACAAGGTCTAATGGGAGCACAGCTAGTATTTGGTTGCATGTCCTACCACCTCAATCAGCCATTTTTGGAAGCCATCAACATGCTTCTGTCAGAAATCTGGTTGGATCTTTGACTGCTCTTCTTGGTAGAACTGGTAGAGTTCAACCACTTAGTTTCCTTGTGTGGACATATGAATGCTGAGGTAATCTTCCTCATTATTCCATTCAGCTTATGCAGTTCTACCAGCGGCCCCAAAAGCAGGATACTGCCCTCCACATGCTTCACAGTAGATACATTCTTGGGGTTGAATGTTTCACTTGTCCTCTTCCAAACATGCATCTTGGCATTGTGGCCAAATAGTTCCATTCTTGTTTTATCTGAACCCAAAACACTCATCCACAAGGTTTCTTGTTTGTCCATGCGATCGGCGACAAACTTGAGTCAAGGTGCTGGTGCTGGTTTTGGACGCAGGGCCTTCTGTCTTTCACAGGAACTTTTCAGGCCACATAGAAGACTCACTTGACCAAGGAAAGTGACACCTGTGTTTCAGCAGTTTCTTATACTTTCATAAGACGAGAACAGAAAATGTACAAAATGTGTTTCTTTGTGACATTTTTTTGTGGCAAAAAAAGTTTTGTAGAAGTCATTGAAATCAATTAAGTGCCATGCTTCTTACATGCGTATGTAAACTATGCAACTGTATAGAGGCAGACAGTAAATAGTTGAAAGATCGATGATGTACAATATGGACCAATTTCAAAATGTATTGTCCCAAAACTGAATCTAAGCAGAAATCAAAGCTTCCTGTGAACTGAGTTACATTCAGGTACATAACCAATCTCCATAGAAACGACTAGGTTTGATGGTATTTCATGAGAATGAAGTCTATTTTAAATCATTGTGATTTAAGGAATATAACATTTAGCAGACATTGGTAGACTCTCTTCCCACTCTGCAAATTTTATTAGTGATTATAAAGGACATACAGGAGCATTTTTGTGTTATTTTTTTGTTTTTAGAACTTGAGAGAGAAACTTGTGCAGTAGTTTTTTTCACCGTTGCATGTGTATTTCTGGTGTTTTATCAACCCATCTATCAGTCAAAATCTATCTGACCACAGGACTTGTATGACATGAATGTTTTGCAGCTTTGCACCAAGGTTCCCTCAGACACGTAAAGAAATCTCATAAACACTGAAAAGAAAGTATTTAGATGTATAAAAGTTCTTAAGAGTGGAACATAAACGGACTCTAAACATTTCAGATTTATAAAATATTTAATTTATTTCATTTATACTTTGCTGTCTAAAGCAATTAAAATAAAGTTTGATAACAAAATTGACTTGCTTATCCAATTTTTATGTAAAGACATACCAAACTCAGAGCACAGTACGAGAGACTGTGTGGTTGTGAGGTGAGAAGCTGCAGTCTTATGCCTTTTGCACACTTTCCATTTACAACTGCTCTCTTAAAAAAACACATCCTCTCCCAGACATGTGAGTGATAGCTATCACCGTGAAGAGGCTGAGTGACACCTCCCACCTCTGGTCTTCATTAAAGAAGGTTCTTACTTCATCGAGACTTCTCGGGGCTGAGGTGATGTCTGAGTCAGCAGCTGGTGTGATGGATCTGACCTCTATACCGAGGCTGAACTTGATGCTGCTGGTCGTGTTTCTGCTCGTTTCTCCCAACATCGTCTGTCTCCATGGACATTCTCTTACAGGTTATGTCTCTACCACTGTTTCCTGTTTTTAAAAATCTGAAAATTATCCAAAAAGCTTATAGAGATGCTTTTGCACAGAGCCTTTGTTGACTTTATTGCTGACTTTAATTGTTTGGAAAGGACCTCAGCCATGGTCCATTTGACCTTCAACCATTTTTGGAGAAGGCTGACATGCACTATCAAGGGAAAAACCCTTAATTGTTATAACCAGAGAGTTCATGGTGTAATGTGTAAAAAACATATAAACATCTATTAATTTAATCAAACATGTTGGTAAGTCATTAATAAATGTTGCAGTTTTATTTTACATTGAACCATTAAAGGTATTAAGTCTATCTGAAAACAATACTCATATGCACATTGAAAACATTATTGGTCACTGTAATAAAACTGGCTGTATAGATATAAAACAATTTCAAATGAAGATGGTAAAGAAGTTTTTCTTCTGTGTAAAAATGACTGAAGTTAATATGAGGCTTCAGTCAGAAGCCGCGTAATAACTTCAGCTGGATTTTTTTTTTGTCCGCCATGAAATTGCTTTAGGAGGGGATCTCTTTGTGAATAGTATGACCAGGCCAAACCTTTTCAATATACATACGGGCATTCGAGTATTGTTTTAAGACAAGTGTGCAGCTTTACATGTTTGTAAGTCATAGTCACCCATAAAGCCTGCCGTTTTAGATGTTATTAAGTCTTCAGCAATGATTATTGGACTGAATGGTACAGAAGAGAAGGAAGTCAAAGAGTCCATGGAAGGTGTCTTTCTTGATATATTTATAAAATAACAATGAAGACAAAGAGGATATTCTCCAACCAGAGGCATTTAACAGAAGTCTATATTGTTATGCTGTAGACTTTATTGGAATTGTAGGATGCAGGTTTTTTGAAATTGACTCAAAATAGGGGCTAAAAGTCAGGATTTATCTGCCTCTACTGCTTTGAATCCATCTCTCACAAGTCCTCCCACTTTATGAAACTGCAATTCAAAAAGTTGAAACGTTTAATGGTTTGTGAATGATCTCTAATACATTAATAGATGATTTGTTAACCGTGAACAGTCATAAGTAACAACTTAGTGGAAAGATAAGTGGTATAATCAAAGTCAGTGTCTGGGCTCATCTTAAAGTTAACAATACAAAGTAACACTTTTGAAAATTGATAATTTGTGTCCGGATAGTTGTGTAGCAACTCTGAACAGTCCAAATGAAACATTACCTGTGTGTTTTCCAGTTGTGGACCACCATCTTCACTGTGTGAATGATTACCTGACCAACATCAGCTGCTCCCTGACCATCGCACCATCAGAAAAAACTTCAGACAGCAACAGCTCCTACTGGCTCAAAATCTCATATACCGAGTGAGACATTTTTTTACTGGAACAAATTATTGATGAGTTTAAATGTGATGATGACATTGTGTTTCTTTACTGCTTCTCCTCTCCTCAGATTCAGAACGCAGGACTTTGTGTGCATGCTAACAAACACCAATGGGGATTATTTCTGTACCGTTAAAGTGCGTGATGATGATGACTGTTTTACGGATATGGATGTCTTTGAAATATCACTCTGTCACAACCAAAGTAATGGGTCTCAAAGCTGCGAACAGCTGGATGAAACATATGAGCCATTTCAGAACAGTAAGGAGCATAATGACATCTGAACATACAAAACACACACATATATAGTATATATAAAAAATACAAATGTCTGCCTTTTTAAAAACCTGCATCTGGAGTTTCTTTACTGTGTCCTCTCATCAGTTAAACCAAACCCACCGTGCTGCCTCACAGTTAGCCAAAACTCAAGCCAACACCACTTCACCTGGAATAGCACCTATGAGAAATACGATCAGACCAGCCTGGTCGATAATCTGGATTATCAGCTCCATTTCTACAAAAGACAAGACAAAGATGATGTAAGTTCCCATTAACACATCGTTTTAGGAAACAGTTTTGGTCTATCGAAGATGTAAATGAGAAACTACCACGACTTCATCTGTGGCCACCATCTCAGTCTAGCGATGGTCTGTGGGTGATGAGAAACCCATAGGTCTTTCCCACCAAAGACATTTTGACTTGTCATAGATAAAGACATGCTAAACTAAGAACATAATGATGGCTTTGTTCTGCTTTAGTGTCTCACTAAACATGGCTGAATTATGTGAATTAGATTTTAAAATTCAATCAATTGAAGGGTTCAAGTAAAATACCAGTTGGACTGTACTTTTCCTGCTATGACATGTCAAAACATCTGCTGTTTAAAGTCTATGACAAGATAAAAATACTAATAAAGCAGTTGAGATGACTTTTTTCATTTGTTTTTTTAAACATCATATGCTCTGTGGGATCGATTTGTCTTTTTTTTTTTTTTTTTTTACCAGTAATTAAGAGGCACAAATGGGTTTCATTAGATCCTTTCCTTCCAGGTGGCATTTCATCAAATCAACACAGACAGAAAGAGCTATTCTATGGATGATCACATATTTGTGCCAAACACTGATTACGGTGCAAGAGTACGGTCCAGCCCCAACAAGGCTCATTTCAAGGGAGAGTGGAGCGAATGGTCCTCTGAGGTTCACTGGACAACGAAGGCACCCTTGAGCGGTGAGTCTCGCCCCAAAATAGACAGCCAACTCAATTTATACAGTTTCCCCACAAGTTTGCTCTTCTTTATTGTCACTCTGTTTCCCCACACAGATTTCTCAACTTTTGCCATTGTTTCTGGACTGAGTATGAAGGTGTTCATCCCCATATTTGTGATAGTGCCACTCATCTTACTTTTGTGCTATGCTCGAATTAAAAAGTAAGGTCTTCCTCCAGCTTTCTCCTCAGCACATCCCAAGCACAGTACTGCAAAAGCCATTTCCTAAAACCAGATAATCTTTATATTCCTCACACTTACAGATGGAGGCAAAATGCCTTTATCCCAACTCCAGCACCCTATTTCCATACCCTATACAGTGACTGCCAAGGAGATTTCAAGGTAAGGCTTGGCGCATGAAATACTGATGATTATCTCCAGGGAATGTTCCTAAACATGACTGTGATTACAGAGCTGGGTGGTTACACAAGAAAACACGGCAGACATGCTGAAAACTGAGGAAACACTCCACATTTACACCCTCACCAAGTGTGCAGATGTGCAAGAGGAAGACTGTCCACCCCACTTTCACCAGCAGCTTATGGAGGGCAGCGCATACAACAACATAACTAACCCAGGCTGCGATCCTTCTCTACTGGGCGTCCCGTACGCAGTGAGCACCATAGCTCCACTGTCATCTTCAGGGAGCCTGCTGAAAAATCTGACCTTCAGCTTTCAGCCCGAGAGCCCTGCTGAAGGAGACTCAGGGTGCTGGCTCTGCAGCGACACATCCCTCGAGAAAGACCCTCCCTGGTACTGCAATGAGTACTGTACCTTGAGCGCCTTCCAGCAGCCTGGTCCGGTCACAGCAGAGTGCCATGGGAGCCCCTCAACAAGATCTTGCTCAGCAGAGATTATCAGAGTGGATGCCTTTGGGCAAGCATAAACTGATATGTTTTTATGTAAAGACAGTAAAAGTATGTGAAGATGTAGTTCAAGCTGTAAATGACCAAATGCTTCACTTTTGCCTTCACAGTACAGGAGATAGTCGGCTGTTAAGAAGTGATTTAGTGGGCATGAATTTATAAAATATTTCTTTACCACCATGCATACTGTAGATAATATATAAAAGATTAATCATTAATATTTTTGCTACCATAAAATGCTTAAATTGCATATAGGAACTGTAAATATTTTTCAGATTTGAAGAAAAATGCATTTTGCCTACAAATTTCCATCACTGAATTGTAATAGCTTGCTTTGTTTATGATAGATGAAATATTAAGTAAACCTTACTGTATAGTTTAATCATTTAATAAATAAAATGCAAGACATTTGTAGAAAGTTTTATTTACGCCAACACATACATGAACAAAGCACCATATAACCTTAAAGTCTGATACAGAAGTAAGCCTACCTGCCTCAGTCATTGTGGCCATCTTTATTTAATCCATAGCAAACACTCTGAATAACAAAAACACAGCCAAGGCAGCAGATTCTATCATATATTACAGCATGCTGAATAGAAAACCTGGGAAAGAGAATTAGACAGAGCCATCTAGAGACACTAGTGAGATACAACAGTATAAAAGTGCCATTCATTATACAGCAGTTGAAATACTGACAATGAAATAAGCTAATTTTACATTAAATTTATGGAAAATAAAAAGGGGGAAACATAAAGGAATAGACCCTGTGAAAGAGAAAAATAAAACAAAAAGACATTTTTCTTCCTTGGACATTGATGACAGCCAGCTTGCATGGAGTTGATGAAACTGGTACCGAGCTGTGTCCCTTGCACCACATAAGACAATTAATGTTTAAAAAGAAATGACCAGGGTGCTGAAGCACCCCTCCCCTCCCAGCATTATGCGCCAACTGGCGATTAAGAACAAAAATTGATAGGTCAGAGGAGAGCGGATGGCACAGAATGTGTGGAGTTTAAATAGAAGTCTTTAAGCAAGTCCCGATGTGAGAGGAGCACATTCATTGAGACCGAGTGGGGAGGTGATTCTTGTTAAACCCATTCCTTCTGCCGCAGCGGAGCAAGTCTTCGCCCTTATGAGGGGGAGAATTTTTTGGCTTGTGCTCGAACTCTTTTTTCATATTCTACTCTGTTTTGGCTGGAAAAAGGGTTAAAAAAAAAAAAAAAAAAAGAAAAAAAGTGGGGGGGTTATCATGGTCCTCCGATCCTTTACTCAAATCAGAAAAGATACATTTCCCATATTTTGACTAATAAGACGGGTTGAAAATCTTTGCACACAGAACAAAATGCATAAAACCTCCCTAAATGATCTTATATAACGTTTGTTTTTCAGGTTGTAAAGCTGGACACGTATTTTTGACAGGTATTCTACAGAGCTCTTTAAAGGATTATATTTTTGTTATCTTTGCGCACAAGCTATTTTCTGTTTGCAGAAGATATTTATTGCCTTCAGGTTTCAGATGTGAGGCAAATTAAGACTGAGCTGGAGAATTTACAGCTTTTATACCACATCAATGCCTGACAAACACTTTATTCTCATACTGTGGATTAAAAATAAACTGTGAAACATGGTGTAGCATATGGTTAAAACACATCCTGACCTCTAGTGCATGCACACGCACTAACTCTACCTCAATCATTATTCTTCAGGATAATTTCTTCAAGTCTACATTTCAATATTTATAAGAAGCCTGAACTTTCAACTCCTAATCATCCTTGTCTGGCAGTTAAGATTGGCAGTAACAGTTGTTAACGACTGGTTGGTTATAAAAGACAATGGAAGAGAGGCACCAACAATACAACTTCTGCCTCTAGGTTTTGTAGTGTTGCTTTGGTAACAGCAACTGTCTCGTTCTCTACAAGCTCTCTCGATGACCACTCAGTTTGTCATGAACTGAGACCAGACTGAAGGTCTCTTGAACCAAAAGCTGATCTCAAAAAAAGTTATTACGTGCTACAGACCTGGGATGGTCCAGGTGTAGCCCGGGCTCAGGCCACCTTCTAAGCCCTGGCTGTTAGTGGTTGTAATGACGGTGTGTGACATGTTGCCAGTAAATAAAACCAGTAAATTAATTATAGAAACTGTAACGTCATCAGTCAACAGCGAGTCTCTGCTGTAGTTCATATCATTCAGTTTTAGAGTGTGTGTGTTACACACTCTAAAACTGGCTGTGGCTGTAATGTTACTGTCTGTGCTGCTGTGTGCATGATGCGAATCATCTTGCGGCTATGTGTGGCACATGTGTGTAATTTGACCGGCCAGCTGAAAACCGTCTGTTTTCAATCGGTGGCTAATTGATCGGTGCATCTATATTTGTAAACCTTCTAACAATTTTACATGTCAGTTTATGTATACAAAGATGAGAGATGAAAACAAGAAATCCAATGTCACTTACCAGTAGATTGTGTAAGCCTCTGCTTGGGCTGGATCCTGGATATTTGGCTCATTTAGGAGTTCCTGGATACCTAATAAGATCTGTAGGAAATTCAATAAATGAGAAGAAGCTGGTTTTATAGATCAGCAATTTATCTGGTTTGAGTTTTTTCAAATGGCTTTTTATAATATCTTTGGGCTGCAAAACATCTGGGTCAGTTGCTCAACACTTTTATAAAAAAAAAAACGGTCAGATCTTAATGGCAGATTAAAATGATACGTTGAATATCAAAATACTTGCTACACTCTGCAGGACATACGTCCAATCTTTCCTTTCAAATTTTAACTGCCAAGATAGCTGAAAATTGCCACATTATAGTAGCCAGTAGATTTTATTTCTCATGCTTCCAAAAATAAAGTTGAAAGTTGATATAAGGAGGTGGGAAGAATGAGTGTGTTTTTTATTCATGAATTTAGAGACACACAATGTGACTCTAAAGTTATAAAAATGAGAAAAAAAACAATGCTTGGCAATGCAAACCTGCTTTATTGTGATGGCTGGTCTCCAGTCCTTGTCCTCCTCTAGAATAGATAGGCATACTGTGCCTGATGGATACACATTTGGATGGAAGAGTGGAGGCTCAAATTTACCTGAAACACAACAAAATGTTAAGTGCACTTATGTTTGGGATCCATTACAAAATGTCAGACAACATAAACTCCAGAAATGTCACTAGACTTTTTCCCTGCATAAACTGACCGAACTGTTCCACTTAAAAGGCAACAGCTTGTGTGATGTTATTTTAATGTGACATTCAGACACCAATACTGCCCAAGATTCCTGTTGCTGGATATTAGAAGCATCACACGTCAAGAGTGTCCTAGTGTTGTGCGACCCCTTAGTGGTAACGTAACTCTCTGGATCACACAATTAGCCAGTACTGTATACAAGGTTACGAAATACAAGCAGCCAAACTGTCCAATTGACTTTCAAATGAACATTAAAAGGACGCATGTGTGAAGGCAACTACTGCTTGAGGCTGCAAACTAAAAATCCATCAGATATTATGAATCATAACAGACTAAAAAACCATATGCCCAACAATGCATCAACATTATGTTTGCTAGTGCTGTGTCAACACAGGTTATTAAACCCATTGCAACTGAGGTTTCAGACAGGTCCAACATTGCTTCCGCTTCAGTATGAGAGAGTGCATGTGTGTTATTCTAATAAACCACAGAGTTACCATAGGATTATTATTGAAACCCTTCAGCTGACTCTGGAAGACTTAGTCCTCGGCTATAAACGATCCACTTCATCACAACAATACTTTAATGTGTTTGAAGACATTTAAGATTCAGTTGGAGATCACAGACTACAAGACTGGATTTGGTCATCACAGTGGAGTTTTCAGAATCGATACATCCACAGGGACATTATGAAAGCTTGATGGCTCTTGTCTGGGGCGTCTCAAAGTTCCTTCAACTTCCTTGATGTTTCATTTAACATGGGCGTCATTGAGCCATCAAAACAACCCAGACAGTAACTCTGGCCAGCAGAAATTACACCTGATAATGAAAGATGCCCTTGAGGCTTTACATTCCAGATGAGGCCCTTTTCTGCCTAGTATTTGCTGTTAGAAACATCCAATTACTGAAAAATGCTGATAGATTTCTATTAAAAAAAAAAAAGAAAGAAAGAAAGAAAGAAAAAAAAAGGTACACCTAGTATCCACAGTTATTACAATAACACTTGTGGTTACACAGAAACACGGGCCAAAAACAATAACTCACATTTTGGAGGTGAAGAAGGATAGTCATCCTTGAACAACATGCGCAGTTTGAAAAGGCCTCCTTCCCACGGAGTCTGAGGAGACACACAGTCATTTGATTATCCTCTTAACAGAAACTCACATTCACACAAGCTAACACCAAAATGACTCTTAAAACCTTGTTATTATTGCCAGTATATTTGTAAAAGCAGGTTTAAGACTTGCTGTTCAAGCCATTATTAAGAATGATCAAGTTTCAAACCTATTTAGGTTTCTCAAATTTGAAAGCACAGTACTCTTGTAGGTGTTGGATACTTAAACTGGCACAAGATGACATGTAAGACATGCCTCTATAATTTTAATATGCAATAGAACTTTTATTTCCACAGATATGTCAAATCTTATAATGCTAGGAATCAAACTAGAAAAACACATTACCCCTTTCTTGCCAGGAATAGCACATTCCCAATTCATGAGATTCATGGTTCCATCTGGATTTTTTGTTGGTACAGCAACAAATCCCTGAGAAAATGAATAAGAGTGCAAACAGTAAAGATATCAATGATTACAAGAGGACAATACACCATCTAATGAAAGCTCAAGAAGATCAGCATAGTGAAGCCAGAACAGGTGCAAACTTACAAAAGGATGGTCCTTCCGCCATGCCTTGCGCTCCTGGGCAAGCCGGCTCAATGCAATGCCAGACATGATTTGTGGACTCCTGTAATGAAAGAGAACATCAGGTCAATTACATTAAACCACAACTGACATCAAGTCTGACTCCACAACATGGATTCACCCGAAATCCAAAACTTTGTGGAGAAGATGACTGCTTCGAAAACTTGACTGACTTTGTAATCATCATGCATGATGTTGTTTTGAGAGATGACACGATTATTCAATTGACAGAAAAGTTAATCAGCAACTAATCTGATAAATTGGTTAATTGATTAAGTTATTTATAAAGACAAAAACATGCAAAACATTTGCGTGTTCCAGCTGCTCAAAATGTGAGAATTTGGTGCTTTATTATATTAAAAAAAAAAAAAAAAAAAAAAGTTGGTCCAACAAAACCCACAGTTTAAAGACATCTTCCTTGGGCTATAGGAAGGACTTTTTTTTCTCCACCATTTTCTCATTTTATAAATTTAATGATTCATAAAGTTATGAGTAATTTTAAGAGGAAAAATCTTCAAATTCTTTGATTCCAGCTTCTCAAATGTGAATATTCTCTGCTTTCTTTTGTCATCTAGGATAGTAAACTAAATATCTTTGGGTTGTGGACTGATGGTTTGGACATAACAGGATTTGTGGACGTCACCTTGGGCTGTGGAAAACCACGACTGACATGTTTTTTTGTTGTTGACATTTTATGGACCAGACAATTCATTGATTAATATTGAGAATATAATTGACACATTAAATCGATAATAAAAATATTGTTAGTTGCAGCCCTAGATATAAGCACACCACAGCTTCTGTTAAGCAAGCACAGAACAGCAAGGTGAATATCATCATATTCTTATAAATAAAGATAAGTTTGGCTCTTCCTACATTAATGTATGAGTCTAAGTGTGAATATAAACATATTGTAAAGTGAGCAACAACACTAATATCCCTGCATTAGAAGTTGAAAACCTGACAATATGCATGTAGTAAGCACCAGTCAAGAACTTCCTACACACACACCTGCATCTACGTCAAGTGATTTAATTAGCTCCTATCCAGCTGAGGGTGTGATAAAACAGAAAATCACCTGGTTATAATTATGGCTGGGATAATCTCCTCCCCCTCCATGGCACATCATGGGGGGTTGTGTGATTGTGACCCAACTTATCCTATAATAAAAGCTAGCTTTACACCTAGTGTTGCTAGACCGTTTCAATGCACAACGTTAAACAGGGTTGTAATTAAGGCTTTTCATTAGCATATCTAATGATCTCTATAGCAACGATGCTTTGGAGGTTATGGCAACGAGGCAAAGCAACAAAACGGTACCGTTAAGTAGTAACTGTCCAAACAGCACTTACTAACTTCAAAGCAGCAGAGTTGTACTCTAACTAACGTTATATCATATCGTCAACATGAACCTAACATTAACTGGTTAAAACATGACAATAATATGGCTAAAAGTAACAGTTAAGACCGACATGTCTAGCACGTTAAGGGGCTAGCCAAGTTAGCCGGTGGTGTCATGTCCACACAAAACGCTTTACTGGTGTTTTGAAACTAAATGGGCTTAACATTAAATGTGTTTCATGCTTCAGTGTAAAGTTGCTGTGGACGCAAACGTTGACAAACTGACGCTTTCAAAGCTATTTGATTAGCAAAGCTAGCCGGTTAGCTAGACAAGCTAACTCATGTGCGCCAGAACCGTGCTAACGCTGTATTATTCCAACAGGCGCTGTTAGCGACGAACACGGCCTGATGCAGCACACAAATGCGCAAAAGCACTTGATTTGGATACATATCGGATGAGAGAAAAGTGAAAGCTGCCTTTTCTTCTAACGCTTAATAATATCTACTAGGGGAATAGCCAACAAGGATGTGAAATATCCTGCAGGAATAAACCATATCATAACCCATTAAAGAATAGAGACAAAGAACGCCAGAGCTAAAAAGGCGCACATTTGTGCTTTACCAAACTAGCGAAAATGGCGCAAAACGAAGCGGGTAAAATGTCATAATACACGACAAAATTAACATGTTCCGTAATGAAGGTGTCCTCCTACCTTTCAGTGTGGCTGCTGGCTCTGGTAATTAAGCGAAATGAATTAATCGTGATCAAATCCCGTTAAACCTTGTAAAGTTTCCCTCCTGAAAAACCACCCGCTCCGACTCAAGCCAGACAGAGACAGC
Source organism: Thunnus maccoyii (assembly GCF_910596095.1). Classification (NCBI taxonomy): domain Eukaryota; kingdom Metazoa; phylum Chordata; class Actinopteri; order Scombriformes; family Scombridae; genus Thunnus; species Thunnus maccoyii. The sequence goes on along the minus strand of NC_056552.1, from coordinate 17,437,634 downwards.
GGAGCGAAACAGTCATCCGCCAATTACTTCCGTCTTTGCTTAAGTACCCCTAGGAAGATCAGACTGCACGTTTATATGTTGACGGTTTGTGTCTTTTTTTAACTGTCACGGATTTGGCCAAAATATTTTATCTGGTTACTTTTTTATTAGTTTCCATTCCATTCGAGCAGCATAGCTTTTGCTGATAGCTCTCAGTGCATCACACAAGCACATTTCGGTTGGTGAAGATCATCTTGGCTTTGCGGTTGTTGCTCTTCGCTCATGCGCAGTGCGACTGCCTAACGTTACTTGTCCAGAAAGCAAGTAAAGGTCACACTTTGAAAACATACGAGAGACGCTTTTAATGTATTACTAAGATTATCTGCAGTTCATTTCAGCCGTCTATGGCTATGTGAAATGAAATATTAGTATTTATTCGTATTTCACACTTCAGGAACGTGCAGGCGAAAGATTTCCAAAGTGACGGATTTCTATCTTCTCTCACATGTAATCTTTGACCAGGCTCAAGACCGTTAACCCAGATATTTAACAAATCAAATAATATTCAGTGTACATTTTTACTTTAATGAGTTTAAATTAACCCTCAACCTGTTTTCTGGGTTATAGAAACATATTTTGGAGCATTATCTTGTTTGTCGTGTGAAAACAAAACGAATTAAAACTGTAACATCCACATTTAGACAGGCATTTTCTCAGGCAACTGTGTCTGAGCAAGTAACTCTGAGGAAACGACAGAAGAGGTCACTGTTCATCAATAATTATCATTTGGTAACATGACTTACCCATTACTATAATCTCTTGTTGGTATAGGAACACTTCCGTATTATATATGTAGTCTGATGATGGACATAAAAATTGAATCCAATGCTTATTGTGTAGAAAATCTATCAAATTAGATTAAATCATATATATACAGGCAGTGCAACAAGGTAAACATGTCTTTGAAAAATAAATGTACACACACAGATATGAATGACAACATTTTTATTGGTTTTACCTTATGCAAGACCGTAAAGATCCATCCCCTTAACCTCTTACGTAAGTTTTTACATTTTAAACATTGCATAAGATCATATAGAAGTGATCCATGTAGTGATATGAGAACCTTATTCATCAATGTAACTGTTAAGATTGAGGAAAAATGACACATTCATTCCCTCTGATTACAAGTGTGATCATCTTCAATCATGCATTACAGTGGTCTGTGGCTTATGACTTGAATGCAAAACAAACTGGGCACTTAAAAGTATTAGGCTACAGATTTGATAAGTTTGTCCATCACATGAAATGATTATCAATGCCAGACGCTCAACCAGACAACCTGTTTGTGGAGGGCATTAAGAGATGTATTAAGATAATGTAGCTGCAAAAGTAGAGAGGGGTTTGACACCTCAGACCAGAATATAACCAATGAGTTTACAATTAAACCAAGCAACAAAAAACAACAACAACAACACAAAAACAGTTTAAGTCTCAAAAAAAAAAAAAAAAAAATCTCCAAAGAAAGACCTAAATAAACCTCTGCTCTGAGCCAACGCAGGTTAAGTTTTAAAAATAAGCATCTCTGCCATCAGAGAGGGCGGAAAGCAAGATTGTCTGCAACGCTCAAGCATAGGCGGTCAGAAAATGGATGAGTGTATCTTAGCATCAGTCTGTGTGATTAGTTCAAGTGGAGTGGGAAGTGCTAGTTGCCATTGGTGTGGTCACACATTGTTAACGTGTGAGGGAGTGCAAGACAGTACATAATTGGAAGGCTTTCAGAATACTATGGCAAATGTAAACATAGCCTAGCTCTGGCAGGAAATCCAGTCTACTTTGATTGAAACTCTTTGCAGATTTCAAATTTTGCACTTTAAAAGCCCTTGTGTGTGTGTATATACGTGTATATCTATATCAAAAACATGCATCCATACTTGTATCCCAGACAATATAAAAATTGTTTTAGTCAAGTGTATACGTGTACATGTGAGTAAATGGAGGTTTGTGTATCGTTAACAATTCTATATGTACAAAGTGTGCCGGCATTAAGAAAAGTTTACTCGTCCCTGACACTAAGATCAATGTGTGCAATACACATAAGACATTGGATTTTGGTCATTGGGAGAAAGGCAACACTAAATGATTATTTGTGAATGAAATATCCAACCTATCAAAACCACACATCAAACCTGAAAACAACTTTCTATAAAAAAAAAAGTGTTCTAAAATGCATTATTTACATTAACAACATTACAGGCTGTAAGCAATGTGCACAGTGTTGTTTTCCACTGTAGTGCTTGTAATGGTGTGTACGAAATCTACACATTTCAAAATGCTTAGAAGAATCTATCACACTGCAGGAAATTTTTTTTTTTTTTTTTTTTTTTTTTTTTTTTTAAATGTAACAGTCAACTTCATAGCCAGCCAAGTATAGCTTTGTTATTGGTTATCAAAACATGTTCCAGGCATGTTCTCAGTGAAAGACACCTTATATTCAGCATCAGCTGTTTCAAACCTAACTCCGAAATCTCTAGAGTCCTGTACAAACAATGCAAAACAGGAGTTAGCATTGTCAAGGTTTTTTAAAGATCCAGTATAAACAACTTCCATTTCGAAGCTGTGTTTTCTATACAGTGTACAAAACGTGCAGTTTTTTTAAGAGTTAAATATTAATATTGAATTTGGATTATTTACATCAAAACAAAATCCTCTGGATATGAACAGAAATTCCTTCACTGCCTTCAAACAGTTCCAGTCCCCAAACCTCCCGCGCCAAAAATACTTTCTCTCAACAAAAAAGATCTTAATCAAATAAGATGTTCCCTCAAACATACAAAATTAACTAATTAAGGAAAACTCAGATGTATGTGGGAAACTTTTTTAAAAACTGCCTTGAGGATGTTTTTCCTGACAGGAAACAGGACATCGTTGAGTTTTTAAAAAATATTACCGTAAAACAGAATTCACATTTGAGACACCTTAAGAGCTTTTTTTTGGCAGTTAACTGAAGATTTATGAACATGAGGTCTCTGACTAAACTATAAGCTCAGAAAAATGTTTCTGAAGCTTCACATCAACTTGCACTTTAAATGATTTTGAGAACTATTTCAGGTCTTCAACATCCGTATCTGCAGGGTAACCGGGTTATTAATTGTCGGGTCGGAAGATATAGAGAATGGCGCAACACATTTACATCTCAAGCCAAGAAAGTTAATGATAATGACGTATCCTGCATCGCGACATTGCCACATGAGGCAGATTGTTCTGCTGTATGTCTAAAGTTAGCTTACTTAGTCGACGTGAAAATGGGACTTTTCTATTTCTGTTCATTACAGGTCATTCCCTCATTACCAATAAAAGCCTTACAGGTCATAAATTACCTAATGCCCCTTTACCTACACAGTCAAATCACTAACATTTTTGTTCACAAAGTTTTCATTCTAGTCTGAGAATATGAACCTGATGTTACTGGAAAAAAATGAATCTGATGAATCTGACAAATGTGTTTTATAGCTGAGATTCTCATGATCACAAATGTCGGTATAACTGTTTGAAATCTTTGGAAAACAAATTGTTTCTGGGATGAATTTCACATTTAATAGCCTAACTCTTTAGCATGCGCTAAGTAAATGCACAATTCCCTTCTTAACATCTCTAAACAATGATTTTGAGTTTGATACTTCTGAATTATAAAAGACCATACTGATCCCTTACCAGACCCTTGAGTTGGAGGATATAGGAATTAACTCAATAGATGACCCTGAGTGAAATCATTGGCCCTTATATGATGGTGGCCATGTTTCTATAGCATAAAACATTACAATTCCTTACTTTTTTTTTTTCTATTAGAAAAAAAAAAAAAATTGCCGCTAATTCAAAAAGGTCCAGTTTAAACGTACAGGCACAAATTGTCAGTAAACAGACTTATTTACATCAAGAAATAAAAACAAAAATGGAGGGAAACACAAAAAAGAATAAATGCACACCCCCCCTTTAAATCTCCATTGTGCCAAACGTTCTTCCACAAAGATGATATGTTTGCATCATAACACCTGGAGCTCATAATACTGAGTCCTCTTCACATCCGGGAACCCCTTTCCTGAAGAATCTGCAGAGACAAAAAAAAAAAAAAAATCATATCATTAACAAAAACACAGCATACCACAAGATCTGAAAGTCACTCCGTACAGTCCTGTGCATTTCAGTAGTCACTTTATTTAGGTTTTTTCCACTATTCCTCCCACAATGCATACTCTCTCACACTCATATTTACTCACACACACACTACACACTGAATAAAGTGCAGAAAAAAGTCAAAAGCCAGAAACTATGGAGTATGAGGCTCTAGAGAAAACTTTGGGTGAGCACATAAAGCAGTAAACCTTGTCAGGAGGGATCAACCTTGATACTGAAGTGAACCACAGCATCCTGAATGACTCTGAACTGCCAAAGATGTGAAGAGCCATAAACGGCCACATCTGAGACTTATCAAGGCAACAGCAGTGGGACTGTAATGTAAAATTACATCATACATTTCTGATTTAATGGATGGTTTCAAAAATGGATTTTAATATATGTGAATGTACAGAAGGTATTAGTAAGTACAATTCAATAGGAAAAAAGCACAGTATTTTTCTTCTTTGATTAATCATGTCAGTTGCTTATTGATTGCACTTCTGATGCAGCCATTTTCCCTTTTGGGGCTTTATGGACGTCACACATGTTGCACAGAGATACAGTAATCTGTGATGGTTTTATGTTGTCGCTTGATGTACACGTTTTTTTTTTTAACTTAAAATGCTCTTTGAATGTTTTATGTACCTTAGTCTGTGTTCTTAAATCTTTGTGTGTTCTATGTTTAACCTGGATGCAAAATAAATTTCCCCTCAGGGACAGTAAAGTTGAAGTTGAACCACACTGTGCAGTACAGAAATAAATAAATAAAACTTTCTAAACTGTTGTACCGAAAATGTGAACAATGGCATGGAGATGGATGAGAGGTGAAGAGGACCGCATACTTGTGCCCAGGTTACTTCAACTAAACCATTAAATTAAATTTTAAGGCGTTCCTTCAACGTGCTCAGTTATTCAGGTTATCTCTGGCACTTCAGGCAATCCATTTCCAGCACATTACGAAGACAGAAGCTGAAATCTGCTGTTCATTTAGTTTCATTTCTTCTCAGCTGTCAGCTTACCTGTATTTTGGGAGCAAAGACTGCCTTAAGATTCAGATTCTTGCATTAGAAAGTATCGATGTGATGAATCAGATTTTGCGAGTGGAAAAATATATATATACAGTTTGACATTCCTACCATTAATCATAGCATCCCAAAAACCAATCAGTATTTCTTTTAAACACCAAAAAGTTGAATTTGCCTTATCCAAATGCCTCATTAAAAAAAACCAAAAACAAACATGGTGGTGTTATAAAGTGTGAAATCAACTAGTCTTTCCTCACTAGGCTCATGTGTTATTCAAAAAATGCTGGAGATCCAAAGATGTGTTGTGAGGCCAACACTAGTAACACTACTACTACTACTACTTTTGACAATGAAATGGACAGAGGGGAGCGTAGTACCGCACCCTTCTCTTTCATTGGCATTGAAAGGCAGACAATGAGTCAAAATGCAGCAGCTGATGATTCAGCATGCCCTCCATTAACCAAGGCTGTAGGCATGACAATAATTACAAGGGTCTTATTTACACTACTGCAACAAATGGAGCTCTTCCCATCTGGTTTCAAAGAGAGCTTCACCTGCAGTATTTGACCGGTCTCAGCAGGGACCATCTGGTTTTTGATCTAGCTTTGGCTTGACTCTGAAGGTGGCAGGCGAAAGCTGATTTAAGCATATTATCAGCTCAAGTTGTCTTTGAAAACACATGAGAACAGTTCTCAGTAGCCTAAACTGCATCGAGGAGGCAGAGGAAGAGCGTGGCAAATTGGGGAGGCGCTGTGGAGGGGACTACGAGCAGTTGAGCGCTCACCAGTGAGTCATAAGTGCTCAATGCTAATCAGAGTCATTCATTTCATAATCCGTCTCTTCGTCCTCACTCTGAGTGACATGCAGCATGCAGATAGCACAGAAGGAGACAAGAGAGGCATGTTGTAAAATGATGGAAATGAATGGAGGTGGACATGTGGGGAAAAAGTAGAACAAGGAGAAAAATAAAACTAATAGGTCATTATCAGAGGGGATTATCATTAATAACTACATTTAATCTCTCTATGCAAGTGTAACTCAAATCACACAAAACAGCAAGAAAGTACAAATGTTATCCGAGGGCACCTTTCTATCACTTTTTCAAATTGGGCCATTTATCACAAATAACATACGCTTACTGTACAAATGTATATAATGTACAGAAATGACTTGATATGGTGCCACTGGAAACAATCTCAACAGTTTCTACTCACTCTCTACATTTGTTTGAAAGATGCACTGGTTGTGTTAAATCTTCCAATTAAATCAGTAAAATAAATCATGAATATAGTTTAAATGCTGAGCTTGTTTAGTGTAGCTGCCTTCTAGGAGCCGGCCTCCACGGGGACAAGCTGACAGGAGATTTTGAATTCCTATGGGCGTGCCTCCTGCTTTGCTCTCTAAGCCCTTGAGGAAAAAAATGACAGACCTTGCCAATAGCTCCACTAACATGCAGAACTCAGATCTCTTAATGCCCCTAGTGAGGATTATGCTGTTTAGACTTTCTCATTTCAGGTCAAATCTAACAAGAAAAAAATAAACCTTAAAGCTGGGCTAATTCTGTTAGATAGACCTTTGTGTAGTTCAGTTCAGCTTTATTAGTCATGCAGGTTACCACAGGGTCAACGGTACAATGAAATGTCTTGGACGAGAAAACTACTCAGCAATAAGAGCACTAGTCATAAAAGATTAAAAAAAATAGAGAAGATGGGATGAGATATAAATAAATTTTAACACTATATACATATATGAAAATAAGGATTTATGTATAAAAGCAAACGTGACGGGTGTATACACCAGTACTACACATTGGTTATGTAGCAGTCCTGGTTCAATAGCAGCAGTCATGGTTGAAAGTGCATTTTTATGTAAGCAGTGCAGTAAACAGTGCAGACAAGCAGGTGAGCAAATATGTGATGTGGAATATTTTGATATATGAGTTGAGAAGCCTGATGGCCTGGTAGTGAAAACTGTCCTTAAGTCTGGTGGTATGTGTGGCCATGCTCTTGTGTCGTCTGCCAGATGGTAACAAGGAGAACAGTCTGCGTGCTGGGTGGCTCTGGTCCATCTGCAGGCACCGCTGGTGGAAGATATCCTGAATAGTCAGTTGCCAGTAATGTGCTTGTGCCCTCTCCACCGCGCTCTGTAGTGATTTGTGGCTTTGAGCAGAGCAGTTCCCGTACCAGACCATGATGCAGCCTGTCAGCAATGATGGTGCATCTGTACAAGTTTGTGAGGATGCTGGTGTTCATGCCAAACTTCCTCAGTCTCCTCAAGAAATAGAGCCGCTGGCAAGCTTTCTTGACCATGGTGTCCGTGTGTAGTGACCAGTAGAGGTCCTTGGTGATGTGCACACTGTGGAACTTCAAGCTGCTGACCCTTTGACCTCAGCATCACTAATGTGGATGGGGAGGTGTCCACCCCCCTGCTGTCTCCTGTAGTCCACAATAATCTCTTTAGTTATAGTGATGTTGAGAGGGTTTGTTGTCCTGGCACTAGCTGGTTAGTGTCTCTGTAGGCCATCTCATTGTTGTCTGTGACGAGGCCCGGGATGGTCGTGTCATCAGCAAACTTAATAATGACATTGGAGCTGTACTTGGCAGCACAGTCGTAAGTGAACAGGGAGTACAGGAGGGGTCTGAGGCCCTGCGGTACGCCCGTGTTGAGGATCAGTGGCGAAAAGGTGTGGCTGGCGATTCTCACCACCTGGGGCCTGCCCGTCAGGAATTTGAATATCTAGCTGCAGGTAGAGATCTCCAGTCCAAGATCAACGAGCTTAGAGATGAGCTTAGAGGGAACGATGATATTGAATACCGAGCGATAATTATTGAAGAGCATTCTCACATATGTATTCCCTTTGTCCAGGTGGGTAAGTGCAGTGCATGTCGCCAAGGTGATGGCGTCATCTGTGGCCCTGTTTGGTCTGTATTTGTCTTATAATCTACATTAACAATGAAAGTTGTTCTGTTTATGGCCGAATCTAAAGCAGAGAGGATTTCTGGGTTATGAACAAATTTTATGTTTGTTTTACTACAAGATATCTTAGAACTTATCTTTTTTATTTGTTGGTTGTACAGGCAGTCTGTTTTTTTAAACCGAGGGAGTGAATATTCACAAGGTACTCCTTCATAGAGGTTTCTCATCAATAAACTAGAGGTGCTTTCAGTCCCACGGTGGCATGTTCTTAAATGCACTGCATTTTAAACATCCAGCACAGGCCATCATTCACAGACGATGTTTGCTGTGGATGGATTTTCAACCGGCCTTTCCACTCACTCACTCACTCACACACACACACACACACACTTACCTTAGCCTTCTCACTGGGCTCACTGTTTGTCCCGTATGATTGATTGTGCAGCTCCTTGGAGACCACACACAGGAACTCGGCTTGGTCTTCGTTTCCGTAGTTGTAAGAGGAGCCTATGCTGACCAACTAGAGAGAAACGAGAGCAAAGGACAGAGAGAGGATTAGCCTTAGCGTGATGAGGCAGAGGCAAAAAACTAGGCTGTTCACGGTGGGAAAACAGAAGTAGGAGAAAGTTAAAAAAAAAAAAATTAAAGTAGAAGAGATTGACAGCCACATAAGGAGCTCAGTGTCTACAAGTTCCTGCAGTTTAAACCTAAGCCTTCCAGATGTATTATGAATGGAGTTTTGGACATATTTCACCAATTTCGTTAAGTTCAAAATAGTTCATACAGATCAATACAAATATAGTTTATCTAACGTTAACTCTGATTTTTTTAGGATTACTTATGCTTTTTTGGCTTTATTAGATAGATGGCAACTGACAACGACATAAAATAGGGGTAGAGGGGGATTGACACTTGACAAAGGTCCTTGGTCAGATTTAAATTCAGGGTGTCATAGTTGCACGATTATATGGCACACCCAATAAGACCGCTAGGCCAACAGGGTGGGGGCTAGGGGGCTCAAAAACCCAATTTAAAGACTTAACGTTGCATTATTAATTTTACATTTATAAAATTCAATCCAAATGCTATTTTCAGGACCTGCAGACATGCCAGAATGAAAATCCAAAAATAAATGGAGATGTGATACATTCATGAAGATCAGAAAAGAAAATTCAAAACTCAAAGTGTAATCAAGGTAATTACACAGAAATTAAAGTAATGTAAGAAACCATAGACAGAAAATAATCAGCAGATAGTCACTGACAGAGAATAAGTGCAGGCCAGGGAGTCGACCACAGGAAGCAAACATGCTGGATCAAAATCAATGGGGAATGGTGGATGTGGCTTGGTAGAACCAGGCTTGTTTAATGTGAATAGTTGAAACTGAAGTGTTAAAAACGACATCATCTCTTACAAAGCAAATACAGGAGCAAACCACAAAGTAGCTCACTCCCATCCATCGAAACCACGACTATCGTTTAGCTCTGTGATTTGACTTTACAGCATCATGATGCAGACGCCGTGTGGAGGATTTTCTTGGGTGCTTCAACGCTTAAATCAAAGATCAGTACTTCAGGTGTTTTCAATAATCTGCTTTCAATCACTGTATTTCTTTATGTCTGCTAATGCTTGCTTTAGCTACATGACTCACCAGTCTAAAGACACAAGAGTTTACTAAAGATCTTACAGGGAACTGTGGGCAACCTAATTTCTACCAAACAAAAACACCACTGAAGCTTCTGCTTGTAACAGCGAGAGACTTTTTCCTCTGAGTATCATGTAAATTATGTCAATCAGGAAAATAATTGTTACGAAAAATCCTACACATGGAATCTTTAAATGTGACTTTTACAATAATCATAACAACGTCTAATGTTCCTATCCCAGTCAAGTCAGTCTAAATAAAGACATAAAAAGGAAACAAGAGGACAAATAAAGAGGCAAAACCTTTCAAATCTGCATGCACACCTTGAAAACATGAAATTTTTTTTGAGCAATTCCTGTCCAGAATGATTGCTTTTAACTCTGAATGTTAAATGTGTGTATACTGCAGGCTACTTGTATACCGTCTGTACCCAGGTGTACATGTTCAGACATGCTTCTCCTCATTAGCCTCTGCTGCCGGAGACTTGTTGTTGTTAAGCCGCTTCTCTCACATTAGGCATCAATGCAGCAAAAAATACTGAAATAATCTCAACTAGCCAGCATGGATTTCACTTGTCACACCGCTTAAGACTCATCATGTACCAAAATGTAAAACTCAGCATCTCTAGTTGTGCAAAATACACTTAAACAACACTCTGTCTACATTTATGGAGTCTTAAGGGTGGCAGTAGGTCATTAAAGCTCATCTCCAGAACAGACTCTCCTGGGCTGCCGACCGAGCTCTAGGTTAGTGTTTCTAGGTGTTTCTCATGTGACCTGTGTAAGGAGATTAGTGAGGTTTCAGCTTTGAGAGATTCATTCACACATAATTCACACTCCAATGCCCAAATAAGTGTGGTTTCTCATTACAGGAATTGGCAGTTGCAGCTAAACACAAACTCTTGTGTAAACTTCACGATTCTCTCTTAATTTTTGGATCCATTTAAATTACAAAGTAAAATACCTGCCGGGCAGATAAAAACATCTTTTTACACTTAAACACCAGCACTACAGTATATTACAACACAGACTCCCATAACAGCCAGGTGGCTACATCGAAGCAAAGCACAGAAGGCTGCTGACAAGCTTACAAACTGTGAGTGCGGTATGAATAAAATAAATAAATAAATAAAAATCACAGACAGGAAAAAAGGTGTCATGTTCTCTTAGCTTCACTGGTGAGCAAGCAGTACAAATGAACACTGAAAAGAATCAACTCAAAAGATGGCTGACATCTATGTGTCTACTTGGGACAAACAATGGCCAACGGGGTGTGTATGGACAACATGGGGACCATGCAGTGACCAGCCCGTGGACAAAAATTTGTGGGACACACCTCTCCGCTGTTGTTTGGCAAAGCAGACTCCTCTCCCTTCACCTCCCTTGACACAATCAGCAGAAACTCTGACTGGTGGGCCCGCCCGTAACCTATACTGACAAGCTGCAACAACCAATCAGAGCACAGAAGGGATGCTCGGATCATGTATGCGGACATTCAGAAAGACGTGATTTTGCTGTTTTGGCTTTTTATCCATTTCCAATATTGAGGATTGGACTTTCTGGGTCAATGTGAGCATAGCGGGGTGGGTGAAGCACATGAAAGGAGGATTGCTGCTGCAAGCCTGCCAGAGGAGCTTTACCTGTTCAAACTTCCAGCCGTCGGACATGGTTGACACCATCTGTGTCAGCTCCTCTTCCTGGCACTGCAGCACCCGGTAAACATGCTTCACCGGAACCTGAGAGGAAAGACATGAGAGAAATGGGACGTTAAAGGGAGGAAAAACAGATCTCAAAAATGGCACACAAACGTTAGAATTCAATTAGAAATCTTCTTAAAGAAAGGTAACACACCTGCGATGTTTTGCAGTCCCGTTCCCTGATCTTGTCCTTGATGAGTTTTATTAATGATGTGATGTTGTAGAATTCGGCTTCTTCTAGCACACCTAAGACAGCGCATAAGAAATATTTTTTCAGGCAGACATACCCTTCTGTGATTACTTAAGATCAGGTTTAACTAAGGAAATACATTAACTAGTTTGTTTACAATGTAAATTTGCAGACTTTACAGATGACTGGATATGGATTTGGGAACATATTCCACAGAGACGTTACCTTCCTCTGCCAAATCCCTGTTGAGCACCAGTTTGCCATGCCTCAAGTAGTTAAGCACTGGCCCAAAGTATGTGGGGTCTCTGTCTATGAGATAGGCACCAGTTTCATCCTGAAAAGCAGAAAAGAGGATGATGAGATTAATACAATTCCCCTGTATTTGCTGGCAGAGTTTGCAATTTAAAGACACAGAGCAACATTTTGGGAAATATGCTTGTTTATGTTCAAAAGTCACACTTGGAGATCATTTTATTTCTATGCATCCAGCACAGAGATGACAGTGATATCACATATTCTTATCTGACACTTGTTTCTTTGTCTGTTAAAATCAGTCAATCAATAAGCAGGTGTATACCTTAATCAAAACATAATCTGTGGGGGAAAATGAAACCCCCACCCTGCATCAGTGAGTAAAACTCGAGGGATGAGAATTACGAGGTCTGCTCCTGTGCTGATAATCTCTACAGAGCTTGAGAGGACATGCGCACACAGAGCCACACACGCATACAAAAGCTTTGGGATATCACTTCACTATTCCCACAGGCCTTGGGTTTGATCCTGATTCACAACCACTGGGTATTCCCCTATTTCTTTAAGTACTGTGATTAGATTGTCTTTGTCTCGAGGGGCAAAAGGAGGCTAAAACAATTAGAGCAGAACAGAAAAAGATTTGGAACAGCAGGCTGAATCCACCAAGGGGACCAGGAGAAAGCACCTTGGCTTACAACGACAATTAGCCTAGTCTGGTCTCTTACACAGTTGGCCTAACACATAATATGAAAGTCAGTTTGAACAGCTGCAGCTACTGCAGCTGACACCAGTTTACTACCAAAAAAAAAAAATTGTTTAACATGATGTGACATTTAGTGAGTCAAACGTGCATGAGATTTAGTAAAATATTCAGCATGGAGGAAAGGCCTTAAGCAAATTTTGTGCTAATCCTCAAATGCAACAGGATGTTTGACTTTGCATCAATCGAGTTTATGGCTTCAGGTGCAACCTTGACTATATTTACAGCATATCTGGTCGGTGCAACATCTTATGCCATTTACCCTTGAACATTTCCATACACTACAGGCCATGATCAAAATCAAACATACAGCCAACTCTCATGTACATTCATAGGTCCTCTTCACAAGTCCAGAGATGGATTCAGCTCAAAACCCATTAATCTTTCCAATAATGAGGAAGAGTCCCAGTGCATTTTCTTTTGTAATGAATCTCTGAACCCTCCTGGCTGGTTGACCTCCTTTCCATGGCAAAAATATCCCACCGGAGCCCAATGGAGTTCTATTCTGGTCTCATTGCCCTGTGTCAGTTCATTACACTTTCATAGTCACTGAAGTTTAAGCACAAGTACAGGTGGGCCTGCGTGGAGGAAACAGACAAGGTCGAAGTTTCACAACTCGCCTCGTTCAAACCACTCTGTTCGTTTTCAGAGAGAAGGTTAATCTACTCTTGGCCTCTTTAATGTGTCCAAGTTGGTAGAACACAGAAAAAGTGTATTGCTGTTACAGTACAACTTCTTTCCAATGTCAAGTCATTCATTAATTTATTTCTCATAAATGAACATATGGCATCCAAAGATTTCACATAGTAACTATCGTCCTCTCAACATAGAGGGAAAAAGGATCCTAAACATTCTGTGAAAAGCCACCATGCCAGTGTATTGGGTGCAACTTATAAATACAATTTGTGCTTTAAAAAACAAAACAACAAAAAAATGGAAATAACGCCTCGCGGTTTTATGCCTCCACCAACCAGTCAAGTTGCAGTTTTGTCTGTCCAGACTCATATTTTGTATTGAAGACTTTGAAGGAATTTAATAAAATCACCACAGTTTCAAGGTGGGCACCCAAGATTAGTGTCACCAATTCAATATCTGACCAAGTGAAATATGGTCACAATCTCCCCTTTTTATCAACAATATAGATTTGACTGATATGTTTTCCTGCTGAACATCACTTGTTTTTCTTTTATTCCCTGTCAAACATCAAGGGAAGAGGTTCAATATTGTATCCAATTGAAATCCAGTATTAAATCCACTTATTGAATCGAAATCCTTTTGAATCCCTTATTGAATCTTTTTAGGTTTACCTTTCAACATTTGCAAGTAACTAAAGGCTAAAATAACTATGACTCAAAAGATGTCTGATCACTTTTTGTTAGCTGAGAGGGTAGACACACAGTTTTCGGTGGCATATTCACAATCTGAAAATGAGAGTTAACAGCTACAGCCCTCTGTACTACAAGAGCTTCCTGTTATAAATACAAAAAATGCCCTGATTCAGAACTATTACATTTCTCATTGCTAATAAATAAAAGTGGAGAGAGATAAAAGGTTTGATAAAAAAAAGAATTTGTATTTTGCCGACCGGAACCAGGTACAAAAAGGTGCCTGCTGAAGAACACATCCCAATAAAATGTCTTGTACTTCACATGAGGTTTTCCTTTGTCAAATAAATCTTGCTAATCTCAATCTTCATAGTCTTCCCAGCATCAGAACACTGTTGTTTCCTCATTGAAATCTGTCACAGCAAGCATTTTGACCTGTCATAGCAGGAAAAGCACAGATGGAAGTAAAGACATTAATAACGAGCTAAGCCATTCAATGCATTTACATTGAACTCCACCCATTTTACACATCCAAGTCTGTTGAGAGTATTACTGCATATGTGGAAAGAAGTGGTGGCTTTTGTGGCTCCAGAGGGAGCGGCATGAAATCTTATACATTGCCTCAAGTGATGTCACTTGAGCCAAGGTCGGCTGGAAAGGTCAAGTTGCATTGTCTGTAATGTAGGTGCCAGGTTTTGAAAAGGAAGAAGAATGCATGGAGGAAAAAAAGGTATGATATCTCCCGCTCTGCTGCGTCCATTTTAATATTTTTTAAAAACTATCCATCATGTCTCCGACAATGTTATAGATGTGCCATGCTAAACTGACAGAGTGCTCTTTTAAGGATTACAACTTTCACTCCAGATTTTTCCTCTTGAGGTTGACACGGACCAGTAAAGCTCTACGAAGTAACGCATGAGAAGCCTTTTTCACAGAAGACATTTTGGCATCTCTTGGTTGGAAAAGCACAGGTGTAAACAAAATTAATCATTGCTGGATTTCAATTTAGCTGCTTTGGTTTCAGGGTTCCTGGTATTGTGCATTCTGGCTCATAGTCACACTGGGACATTTAAACAGAACAGAGCAATCGTTAATGTAATTAGCAACACCTGTGCTCATCCTACTATGACAAGTAAAAATGTCTGCTAGGCCAATTGCGCTATGCTAATAAACTTTACACAAACACACACACACCACCATCTATCAACAGCGTCAAGAAAAAAATATTAGTGTTGTGTGCGGCCTTGAACAACTCCCCTTGATCAAACACTCAGATAGCATGTGTGCTCTACACTTCTGTGAACTTGATGCTCGCTGACCTGCTGCGCTACCAAGCCTGTTGCTGGAAACCCCTCAGCCCGCTGGAGCTGCTCCTCTGGGTGCACACGTATCTATGGGGGGACTTGGGGTGACAGTGACCCAGTTCAGAGAAAGATGATTATAGGGGGCTCTGGTGTGGACCCATGCACACAAAGGGGACAGTGTTTTTAATTAAAAACAAAAGGCTGTGTCTCTGGGGGCCCAGGCTGGGGAGCATTGGGCAACAAACAGAGGGGTGGGGACTGTACTGTAGACAGGCAGGAAGAGAGATAGTAAACTGGAGAATTGGGAGAAAGAGGGTTATTGAATTAGGAGGGTTGAAATGCAGAACTAAACACGCCTACGAAAGTTCACCATCTTTAAGTGGCACTATAGTGACTGAAAAAAATCAAACTTTTTATGTATGAATTTTAAGGGAGTGAATGTGGTTTTAATGTTTTATTAAGTATAAGGGTGGGCGAAAAAATAATATCACAATATATTTTAATTGCAATCATGATTCACAATCTAAATTGTGATCCTTCTCTCAATTCTGAAATGCCTATAAGACTTGAAATAGAACAAATAAAACACAATATTGCATTAAAGATACTATACAGGTTTCAAAATGGTGATTAAAACCTGAGTTTAATTCGAAGTTGTAAACAGCAGCAAAAGATAATCATAAAATAACACTTTAAATACTCACAACTCAAATAGAAAAAGCAGCAAAATATTAACAAAACAATACTTAGTAGAACGTAAAAGACACAAAATTGCACTTTTCAAATTCTGAAAGTCTCACACTGGCATATAAGTCTTAAAAATAACGCAATATTTGAATAAAAATAAATAGGTACTCTCATTTCTGACTGTTTCCTATGATTTAAAAAACCAGCAAAAACATTGCCCAGCCAAATCATTCTCATACCACTGATGTTGAGTTCTTTCTTCCTCATCTGCCACACCACTAGCTATAATTCACGTTGCATTGTTTACAATATGTCACATGTAATTTGTAATTTGTCCCATCAGCATAGCCATCTTCTTGGCTACATCACTAGCGGATCCACTAGTCAACGAGGTTATGTGAAGTTTGGAAACAGAAGTAAGAGGACATTAAATACGGCAATCTCTATGATTTTCCTGATAAGTAGATTGTGGACGCCTTCAAGATCAATCACGATCTAAAATTGTGAGTTTGCCCTCCCGTAATTATGTATTTTATCTGCAGGCTAATAAAGCCTAAATTAAATAATACTAAATCTTAACTTACTCACCTTATAGATGATTATTAATGAAACAGAAATGGCAGACTTATGTGGGCTGAAACCAACCACTTACACCAAAGAGACCAGATGATATCAAAAAATACACTGACAAGTGTCAACACCACCTACAATAAGCACCAGAATTAGGTCAGTTCAGTGTAGGTCAGGCATGCTACATGGTGTTTGTGGTCGACTCTTACAGAAATACTGAAACTGCAAAGCCTTAAATACATACAGCAACTAGTGACAAGTCAAAGTAGGCCTCGTCGTGACTGGACTCAACCAGAAGACACTTTAAAATCAAAAGCCAATTAGAAGGGTGGGCTACAGAGCAGAGGGAAGTGTAGTGTATTAACCTTATCATTCTTCTGGTACACACAATACATCCTCCCACAGGAAATACCATGGTGACCCACCCTTCAAGCACATGAATACAGCTTTCTACAGACAATAACGCTGTAACTCAATCTTGAATTCAACTAAATTAACAAGTCGCTCTATGTTTACTTCAGAGTATCACAATGGGTGTGCGCCAAAAATTTGCATGGAACCATTTACTATTTAACACCATGTGAGTGTGTGTGGAGATATTCACTGCAAAATGCATATAGCCTGTCTAATAATAGGACAGACAGTTTAAAAGTAATTATTCAAAGAAACTGCAAGGCAAAAACAATTAACACCATCATGTGAAGATGTTCCAATTTGCTTGGACCAAGAATATAAAGAATGAAAGCATTATCGAATGCTGCCCGGCCTTCACTGCAGGAGGACAAGCCCCCTGCAGAAACAGCGCTTAAAGATGTTGCAGTAGAGCTTCTGAGTCACATGACTGTAGCTACTTAGCCAAGTGGAAGTCTGATGCGTGTAGAGTGGGAGCCAGAGTCCCTCTGGAGCACAGGCAGTAATGGCATAGTCAAATAGGCCGTCATCTCTTAAATAATACACACACCACAACTAGGCTGTATTATGAGAAACTTATCTCACATTTCAAAATATTTAGCACTGTCATTTGAAATGGAGTCTGACCTTTCACCGAGGCTAGCAGTGGCAACTTCGCCTTTCTACCATTTTCAGCTCTTTAAGGCAATATAATCAGTGCATTTTGTGGAACAATTTATGACAGGAGTGTTTCAGGCATTAAATGAACAGCTCCTTTTAAAAGTCCCCTAAAAGCTTTGCTTTCATGATGAGAGGCAGTTATGTAGTTCAACGGTTGGTGAGCCAGGAATTCACTGCTTGCCAGGTAGAGGCAGAAATGTGAACTGCGATAGAAAAGGAAGCTAGAAGTGAAATGATGTAGATGATGTAGAGTAGTGTTCCAGTTGGCATCATTGTAATTTACTGCAACACAAGGCTATGATCTATTGATCTATTGGCGCCTGGTTCCTGTGGACAAACTTTCATTGGGCTGATAAAGCCGATAAGATCAGTCTAGAGTCACACCTGATTTGCCAATTGCGCTCTGCAGTGTCCTGTTGAGTACTTACTTGTGAGAAGATGGAGCAAGAGGAGACGATATCAACGTTAAATATTTACGTTGCCTCCCACAGTGTGCTCAGGCATGACATACAACCTGAATCCAGAATTAAATGTGGCCATATTTCTCTCACACATGCTGCAGAGAGAACTTCTTCAGGGCAGCAAATGGATATGAATATGAAAAGAATAAGATGTTGAAGGAACAAGAATCCTTTGTGATGGGGTTGCTTGAAAAATTGATGCAGTTCTCCAAGCTCCAAAGCTGGATCTCTACTTAAGTGGTCCTGAGCTGAGCAGTTTGAGAGGAGGAGTCTGCCAAAGGGATAAATACCCATTGATGTGCATCTCTCAGCTCGTTGATAGGACAACAGATCATTTTGAGAGAGACATCTGCTTAGGATCTTGCAGTGTGAATTAGTCGCTTAAGCCTTACAAAACTAGTAACAACAATATCACGCGAACATGACAGCAATGAAAGGCATTGGTCAAGGCCGGGATAAACACTTAAAAAAAAAAAGACTTATGAATAAAAGACTGTCAGCTGTTATGGGCGTGCACGTGACAGCACTTCCTCCACTTTCTCCCTGGTTTGCCCAAATGTGCAAAACAGGCCCCAGTCAACAACATGAATAATGCAGTTCTCCTCAAGAGTCCTGCTGAAGCACGTCAGCCTGCGTGACTGAGAACTGAACCATTCATTTCCTTGTGAAATACAATAATGCGTTCGTCCAAAAAACAGAGCCCTTCAACGATCTGTCACTCTGACGAGCTTCCTTTTCACATGCAGCTTTGTGCGATGCAAAAAAACCATGGCCTTCTTGGCTCAGTTGTGAAAAAGATGAAATGATGTCAGTGTATATAGTTTGAGAAGCAGTTGCAGGTGAAATAATATCTAATAATAACCTGTCCTTTAGTGAGAGCTATCTGAAACCAGAATGCCTGCAGAAGAGAGGTACGGTAATGGCTTGAGATTCTGATACGCACTTAAGACAAGGGATTGAGATGGACTGAGCTGATGCTCATGGGAGGATAAACTGACAAAATAGCAAGCTGATTATTTAGAGATTAAGATATTTGCATGAAAATACGAGATGAGCCATGGGCTCAGCTTAGCACAAAGGGGAGGGCAGGGGTGAAGATTAAAATGTGCAAGTAGATGAAAACAATGAATAATGGGGCAGTAAAATGAACAACGAAAAAACAGAGCACATTACACTATGCATACAGACACTAATACATTGTGTTTGGCAGTGCTGGGGGGGGGGCTTTAAGCACACACATTGCTGTTAAAACTGGCAGATGGACAAACAAGAGAAGCCTGCTTTCTGGAGCATTGAGGCCATTCAGGGAGATGAGTGACTTCATCCCGAGCTCTCAGTTTGTCAGCAGCACCTCACCCCACTTGGCAATGACTTGTGTACTCATTAAGGGAGCCTCACCACCAGCACAGAGGCTGATTACTGCAGAGCAAACAGAGCCAAGTAACAGACTACTCCCAAGAGAGAGGGAGGAAAAAAAACACGAATTGATCGAGCAATAAAGTTTTATATGTGTAGGTCATTTAGTTGTTAATTATAGCACTAATGCCTGTAGACAATGCAATCATCTGTAAGGGCCAGAATAGGTGGATAGTCTTATCAATAGCATGCCAATATGATATGAAACTGAAATGCGTTTGAGATATTGGTTACTCAGATATCATGCTACTGCACAATTACTATTAAAACTGATAAAACTTTCTTCTTTGAGCTGAAATGCAAAGTGGAATAACCCACCATACAGTCCCCCACAGTTTAGATTCAATACTACATTATAGCACCAACAGTCATATCCAGAACTAGGTTTAAAGTAAAACATGTAACATTATTTTATGATGACTACTTAAGACACATTTGGTTGCTGTCACTACTTGACATCTGACACCTGGATGAGTGCAGCGCAATGCAACGGCCTCGGTTTGGGCAAAGTTTCCAACTACTGTGAAAGCTGCAAAAAACAGTTTAAACACTATAGTAATTTAGTTAAGATTCAACACTTTAAATAACATTCAGGTAACAACAAGACCGTATCTTATAGAGACACACATGAGCTAATAGCAAAGATCGTATGTCATGTGGTGACTGTCGGAATCTTGCTAGCTTAGCGTGCTAATGCTAGCTAGCCACAAAAAAACCGAGTTAGCCTCATTTATCTGAATAAACACTCATTTTCAGAAGGCTGGGGATTTAATTAAACAAGCTGTTAAGCGAAGTCATCAGCCAGCCTAGTTTACAAAAAATGCTGTAAGCAAATACAAAGTAATTTTGCGTAAAATAAAATTTTAGTTAACCAGCTGCGCTCCTAAATAAAGTGCTACTGCTAACTAGCTCGACTAGCTTAGCATTTACCTTGTCGGAGTCGAGCTCGGGGTCAGCTTGGCTCAGTCTGTACAGAAATGATTTTGGATCTCGACACAGCGTCTGTCTCGTTGTTAGAAAATACGTCCCCCCGACGTTTAGTCGGATCCATTTCGATGCACCGACACCGGATGAAGTGTTTCTCTCCGCCGGAGAATGGGTGAAACATCTCCGGTGAACGGAGCCGCTCGTCTCGGAGCTGTTCTCTGCCATCTCCTCTCCTCGTCTCCTCCGCCCTCGCCTCGGCTGTCTGTCTGTCTGTGCGGCTGACAGGAAATATCTGAAGCTGCAGCCTCTAAACTTGGGAGTCCACGATTCATGCAAAACAGGCTGCCAGCTCCTCAGCCACTCCTACTAACTAACCTGCTACAGCGGCGCTGGCTGACACTTGCATAAATTATTTCAGAGAGAAGACGTCCTCCTCGGGTTCATCTACAGACGCCTTTCCATATAGAGCTATGAGCTCTAGATTGTGAGAAACTGGAAATGTCATGAAAGCTCCTTTAACAAGACCGACCAGCTTTTTTAAGGCGCTCTTCTGTGCATTTAAAATGTGTATTTTGGGAGTAGTAATTTCCACGACACAAAAACATTGATAATGGGCCGGTACTTTATTTACATGCTGCAAAAATGTGAGATGCCATTGCCACTGAATGCTGCTGCTTTTACTGTGTCATGACTGTGGTTGTCAACAGAAGACAGGACACGTGGCTTTATTTGTATGCCTAAATCCCTACATGCTTTAATTACTGGACTACCAAGCATTAAGTGGAAAATTCATCATTCAACATCTACTGACCTAGCGCACAAATAATCAGAGAGAGAATGAACAGATTCATTAAATTATCAGAATATGATTAAATCACTGAGCAAATAGAAAATGTATGATATAGTAAGAAAAAAGCTGTAAAATATTATAGTTTACAATAATTATTCACATTCAAAGGCTTTACATCTCAATACATACACAACATGGCCCCTGAACATGACTTCAATCCAAATATGATTCATATATTAGAATTTAAATAACACAGAATGAACTAGAGGCTAGACAATAGCCATCAAATAACCTTATACAAGAATAAAAATACAAAAACTGTATCCTAATATCATTGCATTACTTGCTTCAGATTTTAATAATACATCATCTGTACATCACAGTTCTAGTCAGTTACAAGCCAGGTAGAGTATTCCATACACAATGTAACCGACTGCCATCAACTTGATTCATACAATTTTTCTAACTAGAGGCAAACGCTTCTCATGAGCGTTTCCTCAACTTTATAGACAGATACAGCAATTTCATCGGTTATTTGGATCAGATAGATATCCTTTAACTGACATCCAACCACATTGAGCCCTGGGCCCCAGGGCCAGAGGGTCCTATTCACCTATACTCCAGTCACACACTGCACACACAGACTCAGCTGAAGGAAGAGGACCTTTGGATAGGACCTTAAGGTAATATGTCAAAAATTAAAAGCATTATGATAATACATATTGCTAAAACAAGAGCACAAGTTAAATCAATCGCTTTAATTTCTATTGGGCCAAACATCAGAATGGAAAAAAAAAAAAAAGACGACGAGCCAGTGAGCCCGATGAGGCAGTTCTGCCATCTTGTCCAGGGACAAAAGCTTTACTGTGATTGCTTCCGAGAATGATAGTATGTGTATGTATCACTGTTGATGAAGGTTTTCTGTTCAGCATGGGGTGGTCAGCACATAAGATTTTGTTTTCAATAGGACGTACTGAAGATGAGCAGACTATCCCACCAAAAAAAAAGAAAAAAGAAAGAAAGAAAAAAAAAAAAAAAAGAAATTGAAGAATTCACACCACAAAGAAATAGCCAGTGAATGGTACAGAACAGCCAAATCATCCAATAATATTCGCTATGGTTGCCAATGCAGTCAAAAATACCCACCTTTAAACTTGAATAAACTATATCTCCAGTGCCCTAGGAGAGAGAAGCGGACAAGGCTGAGCTACAAAACTGGCCATGCAGGAAAGATAAGCAAGTTATGATTAGGAAGTACAAGCTAGTGGCATGTTTACCCGCCCCCTGTTAGCAATACATCCTCAGTAACGGCTATGGAAGGCTCACACTTATACAGAGACTGATTCAGACCCATGTCTCACTGCAGACCGGCACTCTGCTTTGTTACATCGAGACCTTAATTGGACTGCAATAAGCAAGTACCAAGAGACTAAAAAAACAACTCAAATACCGTGGGAATATTTGGGCTCTGACAAAAATATATATAGGATTTGAGTTTGGTAAACGTGTGAGACTGAATCAGCTTACAGTATCTGTTACAACTATGGAGTATATGCAGTAGAAGTGGGGCTGACTACAGCTTGCACATATGATGTAGGATTAGGATATGGTTTAATTAAAGATATCAGGATAGGCTCTGGTTCACAAAAGCTAGATTTTGTGTTATGGTATCATTGAAGCAGGAAACCAGTCCTTGCATTTGAGATAGTCCTAGCGGTACCCAAGCTTGTGTCCCTCTACACACAAGCTTGCCATTCTCTTTCCCCCCTGCAGAATGTACAAAAAGCAGATGTGCATGGTGGTAGTCTTATCATCCATACATGGAAAAATGCAATAGAAGCCTCACAGAGAGCACAAAGAACAAGCAAAGCAACCCTGAATCCAAAGTTGTATTTTTCCCCATGTTCTACTCAGGAAAACAAACAAGGTCTAGATGCCAGCGTCTCTAAGAGTTTGTTTACATTGCGGTGATGAAGGGCACTAAAGAGGGTGTTACTCTGCTCAGTGATTGGCCTCAGAGCTAAAGAGGAGTGGCCACAGGAGGAACTGTGCTCCTATAGGCCGGGGTTTTGGTGCCTTTGATAGATCTTTCTCCACACTTCCTGGATCTTCTTGCACCATCTGTCAGCATTTCCGCTGGGGTCCATCAAATAGTATGTTCGGTTAGGCTACAAACATCACAAGAAAGGAAAAAACAATATTAAAAAAAAAAGTAAACCACATATGAGGAGAGATTCTAAACTTTGGGCAAGTATCAGCATGTTGCTGGAGAAAAATATGCCGGACAGACATCGGAAATAGTCATGTACCGTGTGAACAAAGAAGGTTTTGAAGTTCTTGGCCTCAGGGCGTAGCTCTAGGGACCAAGGAATCTCCCCTTTCAGGACCTTGTTGACAGGATCCACGTAGTACAGGTGTGGTCCTTCAGTGAGAAGCAG
This sequence comes from Thunnus maccoyii, assembly GCF_910596095.1. Lineage (NCBI taxonomy): Eukaryota > Metazoa > Chordata > Actinopteri > Scombriformes > Scombridae > Thunnus > Thunnus maccoyii. Next base: position 17,414,006 of record NC_056552.1, on the reverse strand, counting down.
CTGTCTCCGTCGAGCAAACAGACCCTGCAATGGAATGCCACACGTCTCGAGACATTAGTTCACCAACAGAGGGGGCTATGAGGCCATGACACTTTCCTCTCCACAGCAGGGAATTCCCCTTTACTTTCTATATGCCAGCAGTCAGAGCAAAACTCAACTGATGAGCCAACTGGAAAACCTGTCCACATTGTACTTTGAAGCTATCAAAAACACAGCTACTGTATAGTCTAGTTGGCAGAAAACTCTAAAGCTATAAGTTTGAACTTCCTAAATTTTTGAATATACAATAAATATGAAAAAACAAATTATATGGGCAAGAATTCACCCACCTTTCGTTTGTCCACTGGGCCCATTTTCAGGATCAGGTTATTCTCAACAAACTGGTGCCTGTGTAATTAAGCAAAAGCAGATTACCAACAACCCTCTCCTTTACACTCATTCATCAACAACAAATATGCATTAACAGCTACACAAATACTTGTCTATAACATTATAATTAAAGTTAACTTAGTTTCACATTTTTTGGACATGCACAAGACTTCAATGCGAGAAGGATTCAGATATAAACGGACACACAAACAGATCGTCAATCGTCAGGGGTTTACCAGGGGTTTCCAGTGGTTTGTTTGTCCAGCAATAGCAGCTTCTCCTCTTCAGTGAACTGCAGGTCCAGCTCAAAGGAGTTGTTGTCCAGGTCGTGGATGTACTGCTCAATGTTGCTGCTGGACCTTTGTGGGGGCGTGGATTCGTGTGGTGACAGGGAGTGTGATGAGCTGGACTGGGCCACCTGCATGTTGCTGAATTGGCTCAGGAGGTCGTCGTACTGAGGTTGGAAATAAGATAGGTGATGTTTGACTGAGGATCTGTGGTTTGTAGAAGGTTTATGTGGGAAACGTGTGTTTCAACAAGACATCCCAACTTATGTCTGCCCTTGAATAAGCAAACAATAGACAAAAAAAGAGAAATAAAATATCTCACGTTTCCATAGCAGTCCTCATCATCCTCAGACATGGCTGGCAGGTACGGGGTCAGCTTGGGGGGTGTCTGTAGGTGTAGGTCACTCCAGGAGATGGTGTCAAAGAAGGGGTGCTGCTTCAAAGGGTCATACCCTCCCATCTCCTCACACCCAATCCGCTTTGAGGGGTCCAGTGACTGAAGGAAAAACAGATATGATGTGTTTTCATTCAGTGTAAAAGCACTTCCCTGTAAATAACACTGGCACAGATAACTCATTTAACAAATAAATTTCCAAAGTTACATTTCATTGTATCTTACATGTATGAATTATTGCATATGACGACCTACCAAAAGCTGTTTGACAAGATCCTTGGCTCTTGGGAAGAATTTCTCTGGGAATTCATACTCCAGCTTTATGATCTTCTGGAATATTAGGTACTCATTTCTACATAATTGTATGAAACACAAGAGGAAAGGCAAAAAAATAAAACTGTTAAGGGAGGGTATCAAGTGAAATGTTGTTTACTAGACTGATAGAACTACAGCAAATTTATTCTCAAGTCTAGTATTTGTTGCACTTGAAATAACACTGAAAATTAAAGTTTTTCCCCACAGTTATTTTTGGGTGTTTGTGCCTTTATCTGACAGTCATCGTATAGAGAGACAGGAAGTATGGGGAGAGAAAGCGAGAGAGACAAGAGAGGAACGACATGCAACAATGGTCCCTGAGCCGGAATCAAATGGTTATGTGGTATGCGCCCTAACACTTTGATTACCAGAGCACCCCTGATTGGCCATTATAAGAGCATGAATTAATGACCATTAACTGAGCTGTGACAACAACATCCCTTTATACTTACCCAGCTCTGAACGGTGGTAAACCAGCCACCAGCTGATAGATAATACATCCCAAGGCCCAGAGGTCAGAGCTAAGAAAAAAAAAAAAAAAGGAACAAAGTTAGAGAAATAAACTTAGTGATCTGATGCCAGGCTTATCTGACACAACATGAAAACAATGATTAGCAACTGTATGAGTTGCAGGATGACTAAACCTGATTACCTCTTGCAGGCTGATTTCTCCGTTAGCAGCTCTGGAGACACATACTGTGCTGTTCCAACAAAGGAGTTTGCTCTCGCTGCCAAACAATGAAAATAAATGATAAAAAGACATGAATACATTTATACTGCTCACAAAAGGTAAAATGCCTAATTCATGGCACTAATACACCTGTTATACTTTATGTTAATGGTAAATGGCTGCATTTATATAGCACTTTTATCCACAGCACTTTACAATGTTTCTGTTCACCCATTCACACTCACGCGCACGCACACACACACACGGCGGCAAGCTACCATGTAAGGTGCTGGAACAACCATTGGGAACAAATTGGGGTTCAATATCTGCCCACACTTCAACATGTGGACAGGAGGCGTCGGGGATCGAACCCCCAACATTCTGACTGTGGTTGTACCTTGCTTACTGTCTGATGATAACTGTTTTGCTGTTCCAAAATCTGTTATCTGGATGTGCATCTCTTCACTCAGAAGAATATTCTCTGGTTTCAGATCTCTGAAATGAACAGAACGGGTTGTAAATTATATGAAGGAAAAAAAAAAACACTTTACAAGGTTTGAAAATTATATTAAGAAAAATGCAAAAAGTCAGAAAGTCTTACCTATGTATTATCCCCTTATTGTGTAAGTATTCTAGAGCACAAACTATTTCAGCTGAGTAGAATCTAGTGCAGGTCTCATCAAATGAACCAATTTTGCGAATGTATTTCAGGAGCTCTCCATTCTTAGCGTAGCTGAGACCAAAATCTAAGAAAAGCTAGTTAAGGATCACTGTGATTACAAGACATCTATGCAAAACAACTGGTAGGTTATTAATATAAAACATGCCTTGACAAATTGAATTTGTTAAAGGATACACAACTTCTCATCATCTTGAAATGTGAAGTAGAGCTTGACGAAGAATGGGTGTTCTAGATTTGACATCAAATCCCTTTCTCTTTTCACGTACTGGGCTTTGTTCTCCTTCATAATATGCCGCTTCTCTAAAATCTTAACTGGAGAAGAGGAAAAAGAAAGAAAATAGAGTAAGTAAAGTAGTAAGAATACACAACACAACTTTTCAATCTTGATAATTAAATGTAATTCGCCACATTAAGCAAAAGTTGGTGGATTACTACTTACTTGCAAATTCTTTCCCCGTTACCTGCTCTCTTGCCAGGACAACCTTGAGAGAAAATAAGAAAGAAATACAACATGGTATATTACTTTCATGTCAGACTTAAGAGAAAACTTAGTAACTCTTAAGGTCTGTCTTGTCAATTCACCTCAAATGAATCGAAGATGACTCATCCAAGTACATTAATCAAAGGAATGCTAGCATGTAGCAACATCTATCCAGGTATAATTCAAAAGCTAAGTGGAATGCATGGTATATACCGTCGAGAAGGAGCCCTCTCCCAGTATCTTGCCGAATCTGAAGTCCTCTGGTTTCTTCTTGCGTGGCTGAGGGGCCTGAGCGGCCGGCTGTGTGCGGAGGTCTGCGCCCTGGCTGCTGGCAGACGCTCCTACAGCACGGGCCCCTGAGGCCGAGCCCTCCATGCTGGGACAGTGGCTACTGCTTGCGCCTGGGATAGCAAGTGGCGAGCAGGAGTCAGGGTGGTTTCTTACCATTGATGGATGCGAGCAGGAACAAATGACAACGCTGGGCTGAATGGGCACAACATCATACTGGAATGAGAGAGGGAGCATTCATAAAACATCAGTTAGTAGGGTGATGCAGTTAGAGTTCTTGTTTAAAGGCCATGCCCACATGTGGTTTAAACAGTGAATCATCACTTGGGGACTATTGGGGACTGTGCATCCTTGCTTCAAACTATCAAAGAGCACCATTTAATGCACCCAAACACTACTACTGTAAATGCATGATTTGTCCCCTTCATCATGACTAACAACAGGTGTGCTGGCAAGTCAACAATGTCCAGCAACTTTGAGGCTAAATATTGGAATATACCAACTGTGATAACTGCTTCCAATATCAATGTGTACAACATCAATTTATAGAAAATGTCATGTTGTCTAGTTGCTGTTCAGAAATTTGAACTGCCATGTTAATGTATTTTCACCATTAATAAATAAAATGACAATAGTGATAGGCATTAAACAGAAAATATTAATATTTCAATATTTTCAAAAAATAATATATACAATTTCTTACATTTGCTGGTACAGCAGAATATAAAATAAAAACGATATAATGCTCTACAAAACAAACAATCACCCAACCTTTTTACAGAAAATGTGTACATGACAGTAGAAGAGATGGGGTTTAGAGGATCTGGACCATATAGTGTAGACACACTTTCCAAGGTCGCCAAATTAAATTTACTGCAGCTAAAAACTCTTGGTGGGATATCAACTTTGACATGCAATTTAAAGTGAGACCACTTAAGGAACATAGTCTAGAATTAATAAAGACATGCAACAACTATTGAAGAAGCCGCTTCTGACCTGGTGGTCCCACCCTCCACCCTCAACTATGTCCAAGTTACTGTTTTCATGTGACAACTGTTCCTACTACCTCAAACTGCACTGAACTTTGATCATGTACATGATGATTGTATGTACATGATCAAAACTGTCATGGCAGCTAACAAAATACTGGTGAGAAACCCATCAAATAATTGCTGAAGACTCAAAAGATAAGCAGCGACAGGTTGTGCTTTCAGATAACTCGTTTTGTGCTTCTCCCAACTTTAGTTATTTTTAACTTACTGAACTACTATAACACTCTGCTGTTCGGGTTACAACTCAAGTCAACGTTAGTTCAGTTGGCCTAGCTTTTTCTCATTCAAAACCAAGGTGTGGCCATTTAGCTGCCTTTATCCGGACTTGACTGTATGGTTGCCAACTGGCCATATAACTATCTCCTGACCATTTACTATTAGTCATCCGTGTAGTGTTTGATAGAAAAATGCCAGCTAACGTTAACATAACCCTGAGTACTCGGGCATCATCAGGCCTGTGCGAACTTTCTCTGCTAGGAAGCTAACGTTAGCTCCTGCTGCCTTGTCAAATAATGCCGGCCATCTCTGACAGCGAGTTATAAACTTACAGCCTGCAAATTAGCCAGCGTTAACGTTAGCGAGCCAGGTAACAAGACAACTAACTTCAAAACCCGTATCGCCACTTTCATGGGGACGTTACTTAGTCATACGCAAAGTTAGTGTGCTGTCGTTATTTTCGAAATGTGACAGGTAAAAGGTTGACAATTGAACTGTACAACGTTAACTTTAAAAGCTTTCTAACCGAAAAGGTGGGACGTAATACGGCTAGCTACTGTTAGCTTAGCTAGCGGTGGCATCGCTCGGGAAAGCGCGAAGCTGTTTAGCTCACATTAGCCAACAGATACTGAGCAAAAGGAAACTGTTAATACATCCTATAAAACTAACATAAAGTGCTACGTCGGCGCCAAATCAATTGAATAACCTCTAAACATCGATAAAGCCAAGTGTAACGTAGCAAATCTTTAGTGTTGTGTTAGCCAACATTAGCTGGGAGCTAACGTTAAACGGTCTTTTGCGGCTAGCAGCGCTCTTCAACATGAAGGCCCGAGGTAACTATTTGTTGTCAAAACAGCCGCCACACTGCACATTTAGAGCACCGGCTTCGAGCTGATATTCACGTTAAAGCTGCAACACTTACCAGCTGACTTGTAGCTCTTGCCATGGGAGTTTTCCACGAGTATTTATTTGGAATAAAAATAATTAGAGAAGCTCCAGTAATGGCTGCCTCTGCGCCTTCATTTTCGAGCTGTGACGTCGTTCCACAACAATGTTACCGCAGGACAGCAGAGGAGAGTCCCGCTGTGTCCGCCCCCCCTCCGCCACATTTACAACATACTCTACTTCATCTCACTGATGCAGATGATCATTAAAATACACACTGTACGATGTATAAACATTCTTTGCGCCGCTGTGTTTCACACTGACTAATAATGCTCTGCATCGAGGTTCATCTATACGACGAGTATTAGGTCCTCAATGAGAGAGAATAATTTTTTTTGAGATTACGAGTCATAATATAACGAGAATAAAGTTTTAATTCTATGAGAAAAAGTCATAATATTACAAAAAGTTCTAATTCTACGAGAACAAAGTCGTTACTCTGCCAGAAAAAATCATAGTATTACCATTAAAGTCATAATTCTACAAGAAAAAAGTCATAATATTATGAGAATAAAGTTGTGATTCAACGATAAAGAAAAGTCAATGTTATGATAATAAAGTTGTAATTCTACAATATAAGTCATATTATTACAAGAATAAAGTTGTACTTCTACAATAAAAAAGTAAATATTATGAGAATAGAGTTGTAATTCTACAATAAAAAAAGTCATAGAGAATAAAGTAATTCTACGAGGAAAAAAGTCACATTACAAGAATAAAGTTGTAATTCTACGAGGAAAAAGTCATATTACAAGAATAAAGTAGTAATTCTACGAGAAAAATTACAATTTTTTGTTGTAAAATTACCTCTTTATTCTCATATTATAACATGTTTCTCATATTACAGCTTTTTTTCCTCACAGGCCTAATATTATGACTTTATTCTCTTAATATACGTATAATCACATTTTTCTCAAAATGTAACAACTTTGCTCTTGAAATCTCTACATTTTTTTCATCTGTGTGGCCCTAATACTCTATAATACATCTACAAGTCTTTTCTGCAGTTTTAACTTATGTAGAAGCAGCGTGAATTCACACAGCTCCAAACTCTGCTTTTACTGATCAAGAGGATCACAAGGCTTTATTGTTGCATGCACAGCAACACAGCAAATAGCAACACTGAAGGCAGTGGAACTTGGCTCCTTCAAGCTCTAGTTCCAATTAGAGTATATAGTAAAATGAAAGAGGAAGAGCGAGACTAATTAAAATATATAGAAATAAGTGGTAAATATATAAATAAGTATAAATAAGTGTATCATAATTACAATAATTGATGATCTCATTATTGATCAAACCAGCCAGCTGAAACTGTGGCAACACTGTATCCCAACATGTACCTACAACTGAATGAAAGTTAGAAATATTCATTTATTTCTTCTGCAATTAAATACAAAAACATGTGTTTATTCATTTACAATTTTCATATTTTTTGGATACTTGTACAAAACCGTCTAGCCCAAAATAACTTTCATTTTATGTAGGAGTGATGTTGAAAAACATTCACTAGTCCTTGTATTAAAAGGATCCATAGTTTAAATATGCTTTATTGTGTTGACTTTGATTCTGTCTCTTCCTCTTCCTCTTCCTCTTCATGTTCATCATGTGAGACTGTTGTTGACTCATCGTTGTTTTGCACTTTTTCATCTTCTGCTTCTTCTTCATCGTCCTCTGATGTGTCAGTGTCCTCGCTAGAATCATCATCTTCCGGTGCACTAAACACAGAAAAGACAATTTGTTGATCTCAATAAACAAACTCATCTAAAACTAATTAGGGATGCACAGATTTGTTTTATAAGAGTCTACAATATTTTTAATGTCTACTTTTTTACTAAAGGTCACGACAGGTCACTCAGTTGCAAATTTAACAGTTATATGAAGTGACATAACACTAGAAAAACACATCTAAAAATGCTGATTCTTCACTTGAGCAGTTGGCAGCAAAATACGGGATCAATTCTGATATTACATTTATCAAAGTACACGTCACTAAAAGATGTATCTGTATAGAAGAGTGCATCCAAGAGAGTACCTCACTCTGATAGAAGTTATATATTCAATGCCGTCATGTGCAATACTAATCACTTACCACTGACGTCTGTTGAGATTCATAAATTCTACTCCCGAGTCAACATCAAATGGATCTGTGAACAAGACCTATGATTAGCTTTTGTTGAGAAGAAAATTATTTCAACAATAAAGGTCATAACTCGGACACAAATTGCATCTCTCTCAATGTATGGGGCAATTTTCAAGAGATGCAGAAAACAATGAGTCTGGTTCCAGACTCGTGAATCACTGCCCAAATCTCCAATTTGTTCAGTGATTCATATAGAATTTAAGTCAAATGAACAAAGTGAAACACAATAGTAATCCAGTCTGATAATCAGGCTAGGAAACAATGCAATTTTGCTTAATTATGTTACTTTTAGGTAATTTGTGAAGCTTAAAAGCCTCAAGAACTGTCTTGTGTGATTTTTACATCCCAAAGGTCGCACATGAAGCAAAACCAATAAAGACAGATGTGTGACAAAACACAAAATGACCCCAACCACCACTACAACACAAAAATATTAGCAAAACACACACTGGATGGGACCCCAATATATTTCTTCCCCATTTTACCTAACTCTTCCTCCTCTGGTTTAGCCGTAAGAAAGTCCTTTTCTACAGAGAGCAGCTCTTCCTCTGACTGGCACGCAGCATAGCGCTGCAGCAGAACTTTATTGAGATCCAGGAACACTTTCCCCCACTTGAATTTCTTCAACAAAAGCAATGCCAGTTCTTCAAAACCTGGAAAATCAAATATAGTGTATCAGAATTTCACTGCTATAACAGCGATCATTTCAGACTAACTACAAAGAACACCCACCAGCTCAAACCTTACCTACAATACAGAACGTGGCAGCAAAAGCCTCAACGCAGGATAACTTGCAAGGCTTGCCGTAGTTGACAGGGTTTGCAGCTACAAGGTACGGCAGTAACCTGGGATGACTTCCAATCATCTTACTGAAGGGAGTTTCCTCCAGTTTGGCCCAGGAACAATCGATCACTGCTAACCCACTCTGGGCCACAATCTCTCTGTGAATAAAGACCCCCACAATATTTTTTTTAACTACAATTTCATTCAAATTAGATCACAAAACAAATTGAGACTTAAGAGTCACACACAAAACCAATGGATAGATTCATTAAGTGCATTTTTTAATTATTGTTTTTACAATTAAGATCAATTCTGATCCTCAATTAACCATTTTAGTCAATATCAAATAAAAAATACTTTGCCGATGAAACCATGCTAAATGTTAAACATAGCTAGGGTTTGATGTTTCATTGTTCATGCATGTGCATATCTTAACTCTTTCTGGCTGCTCAGTAGACTTTGAAAGAAATAGACAAAATCATTAATTGATCAGTCCAAAAAATGACCATTAGATGAATGTTATCTGTGGCACCTTATGACTTGTCTTGTGCATCATCAGTGTGTGTTACAATAATAAAAAATTGTACAGATTATTTTCAGTCCGGCAGTGATTTTAATGGGTTCAGCATGGAGGACGTAACTCAACATACCTGTCTGCTGGCGTCACATACTTTGTGCCCATTGGACTCAGTATGAGTCCGTTAAATCTCTGATTTAGGCGCAGGTTCCGTACAAATCCCTTGCGCACCAACTTTCTGCCAGTGCAACGTTTGGGATCGCAGTGACCCAGCTCCCACATGGCAAGTGGACAAGGCAGTTTCACCTGAGGGGCTTCTGCTCCCTCCTCCACATGAAGGCTTGCTGAAAAAACACAGTGACAGTGGTCAGACGTACGTTGTGATGTCAGTGTCAACACCCCTCACTTTCAGGGTTTTCATTTTGCAATTTTTCCTCAAAGGTAATTATCATTTACTCATCACATATATGGTTGACAGAGGTGGTGTGCTGTCATATGTCAAATCAGCTAATTTTAAAAGAACATGAACCACCTACATTACAACTATTAGATCATAACAAATTTTATATATCAATGATTTATGGTTACATTCTTACTTTAAGTAATGTTTTGTAAATGATGTACTTCTAGTTTGTATACATTGGTACATTTACTTCCTAAAACATATAATTTTGCAATTTTATACTGGAGAACTATTTTACTTTGTACACTCTTGGTTTTGTAGCACACACGTAAAATTGGACATGAGCACAAAACAGTAGAAGCACATTTTCAGATGATCAATATTCAATGCATCTTTACCTTCAAATGCAGAGTGCATTTCTTCTGTAAAGGCCTCTAATGATTTCCCTTTCATTTTATGCGCTTTGGCTTTGCCCTTGTTGTCACAGCGCACAAATTTGCCCTGTTTTTTTCGTCCCATATTGCATTCAGTGGACTGCTACTTATCAACTGTCAGATTACTGTCGGTTTTAAAAATGACCCGCAACTGTTTACATATTGCACGCCATTAGCCAACCAGCTACCACGAGCATGTTTGACAAAAATAATTCGCAAAAGCAAATGTTTCGTATTTTATCCTTGCGTACACCCTTCACAAACTCATAGAAGTCATCACAATAAACGGACACCTGCTTCTATTTATCCTGTCCTGCTTTTTATACAATTTAAAACACAGTTTAGTTGGTTCTCGCTACTTTGTATCGTGGTTAGCACGTCGTAAACCACGAAGCAGAAAGCGCAGGCGCACATCTTATTTTGCTCACGTGATCTGTCATGTGACGAACGATCATCAAGTAGCTAAAAAACTATAACCGGAAACACATTTTAGTCATTGAAAAATCAGCCATGCACTGTTTGTGTAACGAAATATATGATTTATTAAGGCTGTGGATGGTCTGTGCTTCTCTTTTCAGTAAGTACTTCTACACTCCGCTGAGTGTATTTTGTTTTTATGACAGTAATATTAAACCAGGTGCGCCTCATTGTGCAGAAATAGAGTTGAATCGAGTCTGTTCTTTTTGTTTACACAGTAAAACATGGAATTGCCGGTAAAATGAAGATTGTGGAGGAGCCAAACACATTCGGGTTCGTTACATATGTATATAAAGTAACGTAATTTTTTAACCATTTGATATTTATGTCAGCACTCTTCACTACTCTGCACTATTTGTATCCCGTTTACAGTTCTCAAAAACTGTTTCACCTGTACATAGTGTCACAGTCTTTTGTGTATGTATCTGAAGATTGTTGTGTTGTTGTGTGTTAGTACATTGGGAGCCACTAAACCAGAGTCAAATTCCTTGTCTGTATAAACATAATTGGCCAATAAAGATGATTCTGATACTGATTAAGCAAAATGATGTCAGTCACAGTGTGCTTCTTCTTCTTCTTCTTAGCCCCCTTTCTATTCTGACAGATTGTTTTCTCTGTTCAGGTTGAACAATCCTTTTCTGGCTCAAGGAAACAGACTACAGCCTAAAGTAACTCCAAATCCAGTGTCTGGTAAAAAAAAATAGTTTGACATTTTATAGCCTACAATTTATTTAATCCTGTCTTTGTGTGTTGTGAAAGTTTATCAAGCAAATAGTTGGTATATTTACTTCAAGTAATCAGTAAATGTTCTTTTGATCATCTAATCAATGGATCTACTAATCATGTCAGCACTGTTGTCTTTCTCAAGGTCCTGCACACCTTCATCGGTTGGCCGGAAAGTGCTTCAGTCTCTCAGAGTCAACGTAAGTATTTCACTTCACATGTCATGTGTGCATTATATTGTTATTCTCTGTTTTGAATGCTGGTTAGTTGATGTATGTTATATCAGTGTATCTGGAAAAAAACAAACATCATGATATTTGTGTGACTGGTCACTTTTCAGGTATAAATATGAATTCTGCCCATTTCACAACATCACCCAACATGAGCAGTCATTTAGATGGAATGCCTACAGTGGGATACTGGGGTAAGATGCAGCAGAGACAACCTTTTATTATTAATGCAAATGTGAGTATTTGAATATTAGGCAGTATGTTGAAGTTGTGTTGTAAGAGGAGCCTCTTGTGTAACAGGATCTGGCAAGAGTGGGAAATAGCAAACAACACTTTCACAGGCATGTGGATGAGAGACGGTGATACTTGTGGAACCAGAAACAGAGAAACAAAGGTTAGTGGGGTTTTAAATGTTTAAACTCATTCTGGTAGTTATTTAATGTAATTTAGGGGCTCCTAGTTGCTTCTGTCAGTGTCTGACTCATAACAGTTAATTTGACCCCTTTAAGTAGTCACCTCAGAGCCATGATAGCTTTAAATCAGACAACTATCCAATCAATACATCAACCTAAAATCATTTTCACTGATAAATCAAGAATATGAACAATGGAAAGTTTGTTGTGTAACTTGTGTCATGTCACTTTTCTGTAGGTGAGTCTCGTCTGCAGTGGGAGCAGCAAGCTTGCTCAAGTCTCAGAGCCCAGCACTTGTGTGTACTCGCTAACCTTTGAGACCCCGCTCGTTTGCCATCCACATTCTCTTTTAGGTAAGAGACAAAAGAACTGTATCAGAGCACAAGTCAGCAGCCTAAGTCAGTGGTAATTGAGATTTTTATCATTCATATGCTCTTTTTAAGTGTACCCAAGCCTGACTGAGAACCTGCAAACGGAATGGGATGAAGCTGAGCAGGCTCGCTATGAAGGTCTTATTACTGATCAGGTAAGGAGCAGTTTAGCTGAAAACAGCATGACTCGTGCTATCCTGGTTACTGAGTAGTTCATATTCCATTTACATTCAATTTCACTTCACTCATTTGTATTCTTAGCTGTCATTTTCATGTAAAATGCTCCTGTTTATGTAATAATCTTGTGTATATTTGCTGCAGGGATATAATAATCTTCTGAGGGATATTTTTGAGGATGCTGGTTTCCTGAAGAGCCAAAAAGTGAAGGTGAAGCTGCCGGAGGTTGTAGCCAATCCAGAAACGGACAACTCTTTACAAAAATGTACAGAGGTGTGTATATTTATTACAAAGATTTGAGTACTTTTCCAAATAACAGCATAAATAATATTTCAATGCTGCTTAACATGTAAGACAGGAAGTTGTTTACACGCTCTACTTAATATATTTTTGTACAGGACCTCCAAAAACAGAGAGAAGAGATTAAGAGACTGCGCGCTCTCCTCAGTCAACACAATATTCCCTTTGATTCAAAGCCAAGTAAGTCACTGAGGCTGTCTTCACTCAGTTGAGACAATCTTATACAGTATGTAGTAACAGTTTTGTATGTAATGTGTTCTGCTGTTTGTCACAGATGAAGCAAAAGGCACAGTGAGTGTGACGGTTAAGGATCGACACTTAAGAGGAGATGACGGCCTTTTTGATCAGCTTTGAAAATCACCCGGGACGAGTCACTGCCTCCACTCTCCATTCATATCTCCATCACCTGACTGGATTTGAAGATTTTGTTTGGTCAGTGTGAGTGACCGCGAAACTGGCTGGACAATGTTGCTGTCACTGAGGTGACAAGACAGCAGCGCAAATATACCTGAGAAGTGTGAAAGACAAAAACTGAACTCATTTGTGGATTGTTACACTTTCCAGACTCTACAGCAGAAGTAAAAAACCTTTCAGAGGAGCTACAGAATGACACTGGCTCCTTTTTAAGACATTTCAACAGAGAGGAAGATCTTGTTAAATGATAAAATTGTGTAAACATGCAGCATATTGAGAAATATGAAAAGGTTTTAAGGGGGGAAAAAAAAGTTGTATTCATGTCTCAACACTTCAATGTCTTCAGCCGTTTTACAGACTTTTTACAGGAGAAAAAACTGTTACGGATGAAGAATTACACTAAAACTTATTTCTTTCCTACCTTTTTTTCCCCCCAAATGGTACACTGAAAAACTGTGAATGCCTTGTACCAGGTGGAAGACATTTTGAGAAAATATCTACAAAGGGTGCAACACCTACAAGGGTATATCTACAAAGCAACAACTCTTTCTCCTGTTGGACCAAATAAAGAGCAGGACCTAAAGCATTTGATTAAATAACTGTTGTTTTCATGTGTATTTGTGTCAGACCAAAAGGCAAAAGTGATATAAAAAAAAAAAAACAGCTCAAATAAAAAATGTAACAGCCGCCTTCACCTAAACTCTCAGTTTCCTTCCTGTGAGAAGTTTGTGACCTCAGTTAAAGTGTCAGTGTCTCTCATAGTGCAGTAAACCTACATTTCCCCTGTATATATATATATATATATAAATAAATAACAGTGTGGTATGTAGAAGTTGTAATTACATTTTGGCAAAACCAAGCACATAATGAGTCAGATTTAATTTGAGAATGAGTTACATGGGATACATTAATCCAAAAAAGAAGTAGAGAAACACATATCTAACACACACAAGTATGGATCATAAACTATTCAGTTGGAATGAGTTTTTGTGACAAAACCAAAAGGTTTTTTATCATGATTATAACCTTGAGTGTATGAGAAAAGTTATTCTCATCAGTGACTTCACAGATTATGGGCCTTGACACGCACAAACATGTCTTGAGTACAAACATTCCTGAGACTTTTAACTGCAACAGTCTCTCAGCTTTCTGTTTCATCTGTGGGGAATTATATGTCTCCTCATCTGTCCATACTGGTGAAACTGGCCGTTGACTTCTGAATTCTTAATGTTTAGAGATGGAGAAAGTTATGAAAATCAACAATTGCACTCCTGTGCTGCTGGTGTAACTTGTAAAAGAAATGATACTTTTCAGATTTTTTTATGTTTTGTTGTTTTCGGGATAAGACTGCAACAATACACACATGATTATTGTCAATCTATGGAGGAGAAAAAGACACATGTACATACAAAAGACATGTCTGACACTGGTGATATCATCAAAACCTCTCCTATCCCTATGAACCAATCCAAAAAACAACATATAAAACAACAATTTCAGTTCAAGCTTGCGATCAGGGCAAACTTTCAGTCCACTGATGTTTCAGTCTTTTTCTGGTGAATGTGAGGTCTTCCTACATGCTGGAAGGTCAGGAGAGCAGTTGGATAACTTCTCTGGCTCTGTGCGCCCTCTGCTGGACAACTCTGTCCTCTGGTGCTTGTCCTGACTCTTGGACCAGTACTAAGGCTTTCTGCACTGTGGTGTCCTTGGCTCCTCCACGTAGCCCCTCCAGGTACTGGAGCAATATGGAGAACTTCTCATCTGGAACCTGAAAACAAGTATTTTGAATTGATTGTGTTGCTTGTATCCTGTTGTCTGTCCATTAGTGTTCATATCTTAACTACTCTTTAGTCTTTAAAAAAGCAAGTAAATACATAGATACTAATGGATAGTAGCAAATATTTACTGCAAATAAAAGATAAAGTAATTGTAAAAGGAAGCATATCAATGTATTTTTAGGGCGGTTCATAAATATTGGCAGTGCAAAGATGACACATCACATAACAAAAATGACTTGAATGAATTTAGAACTACTGACAATGACTTTGTGGATTTACCGTATTTGGTACACATTTGTCATTATTTATTCCACACTTTAATTATGACACAGAAACGGTCAAATGTGTCATGAAGCCTTTTTAAATGGAAATTAGGGAGCTGGTGTAACTTACACTAACCAAACAGGAAGATATTGCTGTGAAGTTAACGCCTCTCCCGCTCTAAACCTCAGCTAAAAAAAAACAAAAAGAAAAATTCCCCCAATCTGAAATGATCACATTTACCATTTCGGAGTCAAACATATGCTGCAGTAACCACGTCTGCCTGGTCTTCTGGAACTTCCACTCTGTGCGATTTTCAGCCCAGCTGCAAAGACATATGCAGATCAAAAAGAAGTTGCGGGTAAGGGCTGAAATATAACATCATTTAACTACCCACAAAAGCACATACTGCACGTATAGGGGGTGGGACACAATATCATAAAGACGAAGACCATCCAGAACAATAGCCCTGCAACAAATACCACACTTCTGAAGCTTATAATGCTCAGTCTCTCTTGAGAAATGATCATAAAAGGTGTTGATTCAACTCAATGATCATTTGTGATATGCTTTGTATTGTTCTTGGTATTTTGTTCTCTTATATACAGTACCTGTCAAAAGTATATAGACATGCCTTCCTTTTCTCTTGAGTGAGAAAGTGTGTCCAAACTTTTGACTGGTACTGCACTAAACAAAGGGAGGACAAAATAACAGAAAAACTTTTAAAAAACACTTTCTTAAAGTTGTGTAACTCACAAGAGAACGGACAAAATCAAAGCCCTAGAGGCAGAGATACTTCCCACAATACAACTTGGTAGTATCTTTCATTTGATCCTGATTTTCAGGATCTTTCATCATACATCTTTCAAACTCTGAGCCCCGACACAGACTTTGTTTAAAAGTTTTAGTCTTTGGTCGAGATAAGAGAAAATGCCCCTGATGACATCGTCAGGGGCATTTTCTCAGACTTTAGAAAGCTTCCTTCAGAGTGACCAGAGCTTCTTTACACTGGCTGCTCATTATGACTAGTTAACTGAACTTTACAGTTGTAGGCAAAAGTTTGGGCACCACTTAATTGAAAAAAAATGTAAACACAGCCTAAGATATGGAACATAAAACACAATATTTTCAGCAAACATTAAGGCATAGATACTTTTTATGTCATAAATTGAACAAAAAAAATAAAAACATCATTGTGGCATTTACAAAAGTTTGAGGACTTTACATAGTACTTAGTAACACCCCCTCAGGCAGATATCACAGCTTGCAAATGCTTTTTGTAGCCAGATAAAAGTCTTTCAATTCTTGTATTTGGGATTTTCTCCTGTTCTTCCTTGCAAAAGACTTCTAGTTCTGCAATATTCCTGGACTGTCTTGCATGCACAGCTCTTTTAAGATCTACCCACAGATTTTCAATTATGTTTAAATCAGGGGACAGTGAGGGTCATTCCAAAACCTTCAGCTTGCATCTCTTGAGGTAGGGTTAGGGTTAGGATTTTGAGGTATGTTTAGGATCATTATCCTGTTGTAGAAGCCGTCCTATTTTCAGCTCCACCCGTGCAATGTTTCCTGTGCCACTGGCTGCAACATAACCCCAAAGTATGATAGATCCACCCCCATGCTCAACAGTTTGCAAGGTGTTGTTTTCATCAAATGCTGCTCCTTTTTTCCTCCAAACATATATTTGCTGATTGTGGCCAAAGAGTTCTATTTTAACTTCATCAGTCCACAGCACTTGTTTCCAAAACAAATCAGGCTTTTCTAGATGTTCCGTTGCATACTTCTGACGTTGGATTTTATGATGTGGACGCAGGTAAGGTGTTCTACTGACTCTTCCATGAAGGTCTTGTTGGTGTAAGCATCGCTGCACAGTGGAACGGGGCACCACCACTCCTGACTCTGCTAAATCTTCCTGCAGGTTTTTTTGAAGTCAAATGGGGGTTTTGATTTGCCTTTCTGACCAGCATACGAGCAGTTCTCTCTGAGAGTTTTCTTGATCTTCCAGATCTCATCTTGACCTCGGCAGTTCTCCTAAACTGCCATCTCTTAATTACTTTTTGCATTGCGGAGACTGCAAGCTGACATCATTTTCCTATCTTCTTGTCGCCTTCACCTGCGTTGTGGGCATCAATAACTTTCATTTTCAGAGTCTTACACAGCTGCTTAAAGGAGGAACCCGTGGTTACTTAGTGTTCACACAAGGTTTGAAGAGTCAGATTATTTGTAAAGCTTTGAAATTGGCACCAGCTGACATTTCCTAATGATAATTGTTGACATGCCTCAGGCCTAACGGGCTGATTAAGATCTGAGACCTTGTAAAAAGAATCTGAGACTTCAGAACTCTCAGGGTGCCCAAACTTTTGCACATACCACAATGATGTTTTTATTTATTTTTTAAATTTATGACATATATTTTTGCTGGAAAAAAATGGTTCATATTACATTTAGTGCCAGTGGACCATGTGCATAAAGAACCTTGTGAAACAGTTTTAATCTTATATCTATATCAGTGTTTAAACACTTGAAAAGTACATTTAAACTACTGTGTTGTTTATGTGTGGACACTGACATTGAGCTGCTTTGGACCTGCCGTTTCCTGTGTAAGCAGTGATGACGTCATGAGCAGGAGACTAACATGCTGATTCCCCTGTTCTTTCCTGAATAAGAGTGTTTTCTTACCAGGTGAGGTAATCTAACGCCAGCTGAGACGCAGTGGGTCCAGGTGCCTCAGCTTTCTGTGCGGTCTTCCCCTCATCTTTAAGCCTCTTCTTCTCCTCCTTTTTTAGGATCTTCTTCATCTTTCTCTCCAGGACCCGCCGCTCCTCGGGACTCAAGTCCTCCTCTCCCTCCTCTCCCTCTTGCTCATGTGTCCCTGCAGGGTGACTGGGTGGATCTGAAATCTGTCGCATCAAAGCAAAACAAAAAGCTCGTGGGACTTATCTACATTAACAGACCTTCCTCTGTAGACCCTTATCATCTACAGTGTTCGTGTAAACCTTTATCAAGCATCCATAAATAACTCACACTGATTGTGACTGAATAAGACCAAATTAGAACAAGTTTTTCAGATTTATATACATTGCTATTTCCTGCCAATTCATTTTACAGTTTTCTGGCTCACTTATTTGGGGTTACTTTTTATATGCCTCCTTAAATAACGTTTGATTTCTAATGACTGTAAAACTCATGTGTTTGTTGTGCAACAGAATAAAAGACAAGTGAAAGATACATGCACTTTGTCTGTTTGGATCGCTTCCTGTTGCACTGCAGTTCAGAGGGACGTTTCCTGTGTCTACAGCCTTATGAGATCAGCATCACATGCATTTTTAAGGTGTGGTAAAGTTTTCTGTGGTGCGCAACATCCCTTCTGCACTGCATTTGAAGCACTACTATTCACAAGGTATGCTTGCGCTGTTTAAAAATAACCGCCTGTTTTTGCCAAATCATACAGAAGAACCATGAAAAGCAGGTGTTCTATGAGTGGATTTTTTTCCAACACTTTCAGTTTCATGACTGAGACACTTTGCTGGGAGACAACACTCACAAAGATAAAGAGAGAATGTGTTATTCTCACTTTGTAACAGAGTGAAATTGAAAAACCAAGCGTCTGCAGAATAACTGATGCATGGCAAAAGACTGACTCTGAATTGTTGAACCATATTAAAGCAATTTTTAGCTGTCGGTGCCCACAGCACAACTTATAAAGACTGTATTTGACTCTCACGGCAAGTTAAACAAGGGACACAGTATGCTCTCTGATTCAACCGACCTAACTCTACACGGTGATGAAAAAAAAAAAAAAAAAAGAGGGAGGGGAGGAAAAGATTTTGATCACATGGCCACGAAGTCATTCTGAAAGTATGCTGGTGGGTTATTGCCCACAGAAATATAAAAACCCTTCATAGTGAGCGGTCGTGTCCATGCTACGAGCATCATTTTCAGAGCTTTTTGGCTTTGAGTCAGTCGGCAGCGTCGGGCTGGTAGATACAAACAGGAGACGAGAGGGTGACGAAAGCAAAAAAAATGGTAAGTGGAAACATGTGTTTTCACTGTGCAGGCAGTTCCTTAAAGGGCTTGCAGACAAAGACTGGCCAACAGGGACAAGTAGCCGTAGAAAAAAATTCAGAAACTAACTTTGTATTATTTCTACTGAACATGAACATTTCTGATGCTTAACAATAACCTCCAGCATTTCAGTTAAACTGAGTTAATTTAGGAAGGTCCAGCAGGTTATACCAGCTACCTGTACACTTACTGCACATTTATGATGAGTTGACTGGATTTCTGCTCATCCCCTGAAGGGAGGAAATGCTTGACAAACAGTGGAGGGTGATGCTTGCTGAAGCCGACAAGATTTCACCAGTGGGTGTGTTCTCTTTTGTTTTCCAGTCAAATCAAAGTGCAGACTTGTCGACTACTGTGGGGAGCACCACATCACCGTTAGCCGACGCCTCCACCCCTGACACTTCCACCACCACCATCATGGTCAACTCCACTTCAGCGGTCTGCTTAAGCTCTGAGTCTGCACCACAAGAAATTGCAGCCAATGACATCATCTCCAGAGCAAACTATGTCTACGGTTTCTTGGCTGCTGTGGGCTTCATCGCAGGCTGCTTCCTGCTCTACAGCTTCATCCAGACCTACAGAGCCCAGAGACGGCTTGCCTGGCTTGACTGCCTGCTTTGGGTCTTTTCTTGCATCCAGCTGCTGCTCCTTCTCCTCTCTCTCTACGCCGTGGCCTACAGACCGAAATACCTGACAACTACACATTTGGGCTGTGCTGCTCTCTCCTTCACCATCAACACGGTCTCTCTCTGTGGCCTGTTTGTCTTAGTGCTCATGGCTTATGTCCTAACACTTGATCCGCCATCCCATGCCCTGCTGAGGAAGCCTGGGGTCTGCTCGGCTCTAGTGATCCTGACCTCTGTTCTGATCTCTCTGGTGCTGGCTGGGATTCGTGGACCCAAAGAGGGGTTACAGGACAAGGGCATGTGTTCCATGGATCGAGTCTGTCCCCTTGTTTCGTATGCAGCAGATAAGTTGTATGCAGCAGCTAAGTTGTGCCTGGCTTTTCTGATTCCCTACATTCTCCAACTGGGACTTCTCATATGCGGCTGCGTCCGGCAGTGGAAATCTAAAGGACGCTTCCTTTCCGGGTCTGAGGAGGGTCCAGTGTTCCTGACAGTCACTGCTGTGATGTTTTTCTGCCAGCTCTTCTACAGCGTGGTGCTGCTGAGAGGAACCCAACTACAGACGGAGGGGAGCAATGATCGAGTGTTTCTGAGCGTGGCAGAGTTTGTACTGTTCTCAGGGAGCAGCATCAGCCTGCTGCTCGTGCTGTTCATGCACAGGCCATGTCGAGAGAGTCTCCAAGGAGCGTTTAGGCAGCTGAAAGACTGCTGTCAAAGCTGTCGAAGCCCAGGGCGCACACAACCCAACAGAAACATCATAGCTCCCCACATTGAGATCTCAGATACTCTGCAGGACATTGAGTCATAGAGGAATAAAACTCTCTCATCTAGAGGACAGAACTCTTCTGATGCGTCTCATCTCATTCACTTTTAAAATGCTTTTGCCTTTTCATCTTCTGAAAGTACCCGTAATTTTTTTTAAACATAAATGTATTCTCTTTTCTAGCATCTCCAGTGGCTGAAAATTTGCAAGCTATAAGCTATTTTTCCTAAATGTAATTTTTTGTACATTATTTAACAAAAAATAAATATGCAGAATTGTGCAAAATGCTGGCAAAGTCCTTATTTATGACAATATATTTATTCAAATCAACAGCTATGAATATTAATAACATAACATAACAATAACAATATTAATGACATAACAGATTTTACTCATCTTAGACACATCTCTCTTCTCAGAATCAGACTCATAAACATGATTTGCACAAAAGCCCATCTAGACAAAATGCCTGGAAAAACATCTGCAGCACCCAGAATGCCAAATAGGAAACATTAAGTGTAGGAACATAGAAGTCAGTTTCTAAATTCAGTCCAGCTGCTGAAATGCCAGAAGTGTTAATATTCCTCAGGGAATGACTTTTTATAACTGTTAAAGAACTAAAAAAAAACAGAGGAGTCATACTCTGAACTTTCCAGCTCCTTTCAAGAAACTGACGGGCACCTGTTCTAGGAATAACTGATCTGAATGGATCACACATGTCAGCACAGAGTGGCACAAAATCAAGGACCAGAAGGAAAATTGAGACGGGAGTTGGGTTGCATAAGATTTTGGCGTCATGTGAAATGTCAGACCTGATAGTTTAACTCCATGATTTCATAGATGTTACTCCTTTTTAAGAAAATCCAAATGTCATAAAATCATTAGATGAAAATGTGACGCACTACAACACCAACACGAGGAATCATCTACAGTCTCAAACAGCTGCCTGTAAAACAGAATAAAAAGCAAAGATTCTGTAAAATAAAACACTAAAAGAAAGCGTCTTTTGGTGTTTTCGGGAGTCTGAACAAAGAAAAGATGATCAGGCTCTATCCATGTCTGTCCTTCATCTTGTTTAGTGTAAACATGCTGTTAGTCTGTCGTTGCCAAAAATCCCCTGACTCCCATATTTACGTATTTTAACATTCGACAATCGTGGTCGTGCTCAGAGTTCAGTGCAAACGTTGACAAGTTGGCTCCATGTCCAGACTTGACATAATCATTCATGAACTAAAATAATATGAAAATGCACAGAGGCTGTTCAATATGTCTACTTACAGTACTGTTAATAAACTGTAGTTAAGATGTAATGTTTGGTTAAAACATCTGATTTGCCTGTGTGCACCTGCATTGCGTGTGTTTGTGTGTTTCTTGATGCAAGTGGTGGGTGGCACCACGACACTTCTCTGGCTTTACAGTCACTACCAAAGGACAGAGAGGTTTAGAAAGACGGCGAGCTGTGCAACAAAACTCAGGTAAGTTAAAGCTGTTTTACATTGACGTCTTCAGTGCTGATCACAGATCATTTTAAAGCTAAATGTCTAGTTGTGTCTTATAGTTTCCAATAGAAAGTCACTGTATTTGTCAAAAGTATCACAAATTTGATCAATTATTCTAAAGCAGCATAACTACTGTTACAATTTGTTGCATTTTTTGGATATTTTATGCCTTTATTAGACTGTTGACAGTAGAGAAATGACAGGAACAGAGGGGAGAAAGACAGAAATCAGGAGCAACATGCAACAAAGGTCCTTGGCCTGATTTGAATGCCAATTATATTTCATTAATTTATACCGTGTACAAAATGTCTGCCTACTGGAAGTGTATTCTTTAACACTACATTTAGCTTTTAAGAAGCTGAAAACAACCTCTGGACTCACTGTAGTTCTCCTCTCCGTCTAGAGCAAAACCTGGGCATCAACTCTTCAATCCAACTAAGAAGACAACAGCTCGTAAAGACAAAACAGATGGCACTGTCATCCCCACAGGGTCTAAAAACCCTTGGAAAACTAAGAACTATAGCAACTTAATGGTTAGCTACTGCTACCACCAGCTCATCACCAAAGTGTGACATGGACATGACAATGTACGTGGACTATAAAGTCATCACTGAGAATAACTTCACTGTTCCACTGAATGACACAGTTGTCTCAGATTTTCTGCAGGCAGCTTCAGAGAATCATCAACATTACATGATCAGCCTCCTCCTCTCCAGCCTCTACACAATATTCTTGTTCCCTGTTGGCTTCTTTGGGAATATCCTCATCCTCATTGTCAACCTGGACCACAGAGGCCAGCTGACAGCCCCGGACCTCTACTTTGTGAACCTGGCTTTGGCCGACCTCGCCCTTGTCGCTGACTCTCTGATCGAGGTGTTCAACCTGAAGCAGGGCTACTATGAGAGGGTCAGCCTCTGTACCTTCATGAACCTTTTCCAGCAGGTCAACATGTACAGCAGCGTCTTCTTCTTAACCTGGATGAGCTTTGACCGGTTTGTCGCACTGACCGGCTCCGTAGGTCGCAGCATGCCGCGCGCACGCCTCAGCTGCTGCCTCATCTGGGTGTCCTCATCCTTGCTCACTGTGCTCCCCTTCGCAATCGCTCAAGCGCAGCACGCTGGAGAGCTCCACTTCTGCTTCGCAAACGTGTCCCAGATTCAGTGGCTGGAGGTGACGCTGGGGTTCTTGCTGCCTTTCTGCGTCCTGGGTCTGTGCTACTGGAGAATAGCGCAGGTGCTCCAGCGCAGTCAGAGGGAACAGCAGCAGAGGCCTCGCAGGCAGAAAGCCCTGCGGATGATCTCTGCAGCGGTGTGCGTCTTCTTCCTCTGCTGGCTCCCAGAGAACATATTTGTGAGTGTTCACCTCCTGAGAGGTGACACGAAAGGCAGCACACTACGGCAGGACTACCCCCTGACAGGTCACGCAGTCAGGCTGGCGGCCTTCTCCAACAGCTGTCTGAACCCGCTCATCTACAGCTTCCTCGGGGAGACCTTTAAGGAGAAACTGAGGCTTTTTCTCCAGCAGAAGACCAGATGGGCCAAAATGAACCAGTCACCCTCAGGAAACTCCACCTATCAGCCTGCTGCAAGCTCATGCAGATGCGCAACACGCGAAGCAGCAAACCAGTTCAAACATTCAAGCTCTAACAACCTCCCACAAACTGTTATACTCCCCTCAAATAAAAACCAACTCCATACAGTAGGCCACACAGATATTAGTTAACAATATATCTGTTCCACATGTGTAAAGACAATCAACGGACAATATAAAAGCAGCAGCACTCCTACTGTTCAGAAAACTCCTCTGTTAAATAATTTACTAGGCTTTATGCATAACATTTATTGGAAAGTGGGGATCAGTTACTTTAACCTCAACTGTAAGAATATAATGTGAACTCTCACTTACTGGTCTGAATGATGACATTTTTAAGGCTTCAAGAATTTAAACTGTGGTTTTCAGTGCCTTTAAACACCTTGTTTTTAAGAAACAATAGAGAATGTGATGTACAAGACTAGGTTATCACCAAAAAGTTTTCTGTATGGGGCAACAGAAATCAGTAGTCTGAGTTCAGCTGGCTGCCCACAGAGACTAGAAACATAAAATGCTGGGTACTTTTTTAAAGGAAACAAATCTCAGCATTCTTACCTCAGTTTGTTTTGTCTTCTGTGTTTGCTCTGTCAATTGTTTCCTTTTGCGTTTCTTGTCTTTTTTCGGTTTTTCATCATCTGCTGCAATTGTTTCTTCAGGGATCTGTACTGGAGCCTCCTGAATGAGATAAAGAAAAAAGATTCAATATATTATGAGTGATTTTTTGTTATGTTGTGAAAAAAATAGTGAGAGTAAAGTAATGATTTATTGTTTTACTCACCTCTACATCCATCCGTTTCCTTTTCTTTTTATCTTTGTTGTCCGTCATTTCTTCCACATGATCTTCACTGTCGTTTGAACTCAATTTCTTCCTTTTGGGAGGATTTGATTTCAAAGATTTGTCTTTGGCCATGATAATGATTAAGTCCTACAAAGAAAAACAAATGTGCACGTTATTAACAGACAGATAAACAGACACAGGGGTATTACACACTTCCTTTGCTATGATAAACCTTTGTTAACTATAACAAGAAAATATTGACCTCCACTGCAACTCAATAGTTACATGGTCAACACTTAAATTTGCTTGAATTTTGACTTTATTCCCCGAAGAGGAGTAAATAAAGAAATACAGGCTATTCGATTCTCAGGCAAACTTATGCTGAGTCCCGCGATGCCCACATAAAATATTTTAACCACCAAAACTTTATCATGGACTAAATATTACTTTTATCTGTTCTTTTTTGTCATTACTGTTCTTAAAATGTTCAAAATGCTAAACTTACTTGTAGGGAGAAAGAAACGTGTACCGGAGCACTCCACAACAAGCATGGGCGCTCAACCAGGAAGTAAAATCACCTTGGTGAAGCGTCATTGGACAGATTTCTTTCCCTGCTTTGTGATTGGTCAACGGGTGTGAGCGATTCAAAGAGCCTCGATGAGAAAACTACTGAAGCCTTCAGCATCTCTGGTAGAGACACACGATTAAGTTATTCAGTTATTTAGTCATTAGTAACGCAGCATTAATAGTTGGACACAATTAAGTATTATTTTTTATTTTATTAGTTTATTTAATAGATAAACATAGTTACAGGCAGTGAAACATATATAGTGTACACAGGGCGTCTTTTGCAGCCAATGATGTTGCAGGATTTTGTTGCAGTGCAAAAAAATAAAGCATGGTGATATGTACTGAAATTACAGAGTCCAATGTCCTTTTTAATTAAAAAAAATAAATAAATAATGATATTATATTGAGGTTCAAAGGTCATTCTTGACCTTGAAACGACAATTTTGACATCAAGGCTCGTTTAGTAGCAGAGAAAAAAAGAACATCTAGTGTACATTTATTTGACAATTGTGCAAACTCCCTCTGCTAATGAGGGTCATGCGATATGATCAAAAGCTCCAGAACAGCTACTAAATGTTTGGTCGAATTATTTGTTATTGTTTATTGGAAAATCTTCACATATATGCGACTTTAATCTTTAATCTAATAGTCATATTTGGATGTAACAGCAAGACATGATACATTTTGTGACATACTCTAGTGACACATTTAAGTGACAAGTTGCTGTTTTTTTAAAATTATTAAAACTTTATTGAGAACATGAATGAACATGAATGAACATATATTCTTGTGAACAAAATGCCGGAGGTGGGGGGGGGGGGGGGGGGAGTTTTTTTAGTTGGCAAACTTACACTAATGAATATGAAACTAAACTAAAATAATAAGATTGATGATGTAAGCTTGTTTCGTATTATTTCTGTTGTAGCTTAAAGAACCAAACAGAACATGTTTTTACAATAAAGAAAAATCAGCCATAAATGTAACATTAATAAACTTAGAAACCTCATGCCACAATCTTTTAGTGTAGTAACAATCCCAAAATAAATTAGGCACAGTTTCAGTGGATTTTAGTGACAAGGTGGGAACCATCTATTGTCGGAACCAGTGTTGAGTAGATGATGTGCACCGGAAGGAATTCACGGTTGCTCAAAGATGTGTTACATGACCTAACCAGAGAACGTTTGATAAGCAAACCTCCAGCTTCATTTTGACCTAACGACGTGTGTCCTAAGATGACCAGTTGTCCGACATGTCTACAACAACAGGACGAGTTTTTGCGGGTCTGACTCGAGTCGCTCTCAGTCGACGGATATTCGTTAAAGACGTCACGACGACCGTTAGGTGAGTGTATATATAAATCTGTGATGTGCTGGTTGAAGCATGCCGCCTCTCTAACTGTGGTTGTGGCTCACTGACACGGTTTTACCTGTAAAGATCCCTTCCACACACGTTTTAAGACTTAAAAATACTATGCTTGCCACAATAATGTGTGTCTGATATTGTTTTTCCAGAAATAAAAGTATAATTAGCACTTAAAGATCCGTAAAATGGCATCTTGGCTTCTCCCTCATTCAAAATTCATGAATCTATAAATATGTCAATATATTTCCTCATAGACGTTTAACTGCTGGATACAAGATGTCTCCTACTTCACTGTAAAGTCCAGTATCACTGTTAATGCACTGGAGGCTTCAAGATTCCTCATCACACTGCAATATTGGACCAAACTAGTTGTGATGTCACAAATTATGCTTGTTGGCCCAACACTTAAAATCAGATTTTTAATGAGCACAAAGAAACTTTCCACTTTCAGTTGACGAATGTTAAAACATAACAAGAAGAAAAACACATTTTTGAGTGAAGGGGGACTTAAATAATTGTGCTTTTCTTCCACCCATTATATTTTGTTACCTAATACGAAATTACAGCTCTGTTTTAATCACGGTCACATACTGTAACAAATGTGCTTTCATAGTATTAAGATAGTAGATAGTGTAGTAACACTTCACACACAAATGTGGTCATCCCATCAGTGTTTGTCCTTCACTTTATCTGGTAGCTTCACTGAATGTGAAGGTCACAGATTTCTGCAAAACACCAGCAACAATGAAGCTAAACCTGTCATTACATGACTGGTTGGGTAACATACTGAGGACATCATAGACTGGGCTGCCATAGTCCAGTATTTAGCTAAAATGTTTTTTCATGACAACCTGCTACTACATGTGGATTATCACTCAAAGCAAATGCACTTTTTCCCTCCAAAACTTTATTTACAACAAAGAGATACAACAACAGTTAAAAAAAAAAAAAAAAAAACTTACAATGTACAAGCCAGAGGAGTCCAAAGTCCATTTATTGTGAGTCCTTTTAGAGTTCAAATGAAATCTACTTCCTCTAAATTATTGAAAGTTTTCTGAGCGTTTTTGGTTTTCACAGTAAACTGATGAAAACAGGTTTGAAGCCAGACCGTTTAGATTTCCGGATGTGGAATTTACCAAGAATGATTAGTAGCTGAATTGTATAGCTGATATTGTTTCCAACCCACTGACATCTCATCAAATAGGCTACATTAGTACCCATGTTCCTATTTATAAAGTATTGCACATCTAACCAGGCCATAACATGTTATTCTAGTGACCAAATCAGCATAGCCAGTACATACAGACTTTTTCTCCCTCAAATGTTATTGGCCAAATATTGAAATACACACTACGCACAAGTAATACACAAACATCTCAAAAAACAAATTTCTAAAAGGGCACAGAACAAAATAAGATTACCAAAAAAATAGAATCATATATTTAAAAAAAAAAACCCCAAAAACCAATAAAAATAAGAGAACAGGTTTCTAACAGGTCTACATAAGTCGGTGCTGAGTATTGCAACAGTAGAACGGCAAGTTTGTGGTCGCTACAAACTGAGTCATTTCCTGTAGGACCTGATGATGTCATCAGATGACGCATTTAGTGAACCGCTTGACGAGTTTTTTGTTTGAGATACTCCATCATTAGTTTCAATCGCATACTGTGTTTACTGGTGTAGCCGAGTTACAGTACAGAAACTAAAGGTGCTGCTATTGTCTCTTTGCGGTGGTTTTTTATGATAATTCAGTCGAATGATTTGTCTGATGGCATCATCACTGTTTCTACAGCCACATCAGCTTCAGGGGGCATCAATTAAAGGTGTAAACAGTGGTACTCAAGTCCTGTACTTAAGTATAAGAACTTGTACTTTACTTGAGTAAAGTTGAATTGAGTTAAACTGAAGTATTTTCACTTTATGCTACTTGATACTGCTACACCACTCCATTTCAGAGGGTTGTATTGTACTTTCTACTCCATGATATTTATTTTACAGTTTTGGTTACTAGTTATTTTTAGATTGAATTTTACATAAAATAACATAATGATGAGTTTATAAATAACAGCACATTGTTCAAGATTAAACCAGTGGTTCCCAAACTTTTTGGCTTGTGGCCTCTAACAAAAAATCAGTGTGTAGTTATGTCTCCTTGTCATGGTTGCCGGCAGTCCCACCAAAGAGACATTTCCCCTCACATAGTTTCAAATAAATAAGTGTTTGAGGTAAAACTCTCCAATATTTCAAGAAAATGCAAAGATTAAAGAAAAGTTATGAAAAATGAAATTAAAATCAGTAGCAGAACTACTTTCCTACCCAAACTATCATCTCATGACCTCTCAGATTTCTGTTGTGACCCTTTTGTAAAACACTTCAAACTAAAATGCTACTGATGTATTAAATGTTACATTTACTTAATTTATCAGTCACCCTCTATTTTCTGCAAAACAAGTGTTTTTACTTTAGTGCTTTAAATATATTTAGCTGGTAATACTTCTATACTTTTACTTAAGGAGGATTTTAAATGCTGGACTTTATAATTAAGTATTTTTACACTGTGGTATTGATACTTTTACTCATCAATCTGAGTACTTCTTTCACCACTGATTATAAAATTATTATGAAAATTAGTTGACTAGATAGATACT
This sequence comes from Thunnus maccoyii, assembly GCF_910596095.1. Lineage (NCBI taxonomy): Eukaryota > Metazoa > Chordata > Actinopteri > Scombriformes > Scombridae > Thunnus > Thunnus maccoyii. The sequence goes on along the minus strand of NC_056552.1, from coordinate 17,384,985 downwards.
AATTATTTTTTTGGCCAATATCAATATTTGAGTTTTAAATATCAGATCAAAATACTTTGTTTTATATAGTAATTATATGTATTGTTTTTATGTAATGTAAAGTCTTCAAAGTACTGAATTGATTCTTTTCTTGTCAGCAGAGTGAACAGTGTGCGGTCCCTAACGCTGAGCTGTCAGAGGCTGGCCCGGTCCAAAAGACCCAGCAACAACGAAGAGGTGAATAATGAGCCCATCAAGTTCTCCACCAGTAAAGCCAGTCACAGGACCTGGAAAGTAGACCGCACCATGGGGAGCCAGTTTAAGCGGCGTGGGTGGGACGTCCTCCCCTTCAGCCTGTTTGGCATTTGCTTCCTTTTGTGGTGCGCACTGAGAGGAGAGACGCACATTGATGGACAGCTGGAGAAAGATCTGTATGAGCATTTACCCGGATTGCTTCCAGATGAAGAGGAGGAGCAAGCCGAAGATAAACCGAGTTAACAGCTGTGGGACTCGAGATGTATATTTTTTAGGTTATATTTATTGTCAGATGTGTTTCTAATAGTCTGCAGTATGACAGGCTGTTGCATCAAATTATCCTGCTTATCAGCGCTGAAGGTGTGGTGTGTAGTGATGCCGTCCAGTGCTACAGAAACTTTTTTTTTTTAATCAAAAAAAATGAATTCGATTGTCTGACCGTGCTTTGCCTTTTCAAATTTTTTTTGACCAGAACATGTGAATTAAAATGACTTTGTTGGAGCCACTTGACTTGCGTTTATTCAGCCTTCATACAGTATAATTGCTATACTTTTGTCTCAGTGTGAATAAGTCAGTGATTACTATAGTGAGTATTTAATTCAAGTTCTGCTGGTTTCTCAGTGTAAACCTTTAACTACTCATCCAACTTCACAACATTATTTTTTACATTGTCTGATTAACTCTGCAATCAAAGCACATAATTTACAGGTTAGTTAAATCAACTGTACTATAGTGATTTAATACTGCACTTCACATTAAAGTTGGACTAAACTGAAAAGTTGCGCTCTTTTAGTCAAGTCAAATTGGCAGAATAGAACTCAAAACGCTTTCATTGACCCTCCCCATCTGGCAAGTATGTCTTTGGCATCTTTTGGAAAACATGCTTTCTATTACAAAAGGTGAAGTCTCAAAGCTGAAATAACCCAAATGACATCACAAAGGTAACTTGTAACTCTTAAATCTAAATGTTATCTTGGTGTAAAAGAGGAGCTCTTCAGGCATTTGCTCGTTACCTTCCCATAAAAAAAAAAAAAAAAAATTTTTTAGAAGTCCACACACCTACCCCAGAAAAATTACAAGAATTACAGAATTTGAGGTAGCGGATAGTTTATTTACAGCACAAGAAACCCTATGACATGCACACAGGATTAAAAAGGTACAGATTCTAAAATAGATTTGCAAACCTGAGAAAGACAGTGGAACATTTGTTTTTCAGCATTTACACAGATATGAAGCTCTATTCTACAGTGAATAGGACAGATGAAGTAAAGAGTGAAATGAATTGAAATTAACAAGTAAAAAAAACAAAATCCATGCCTAAAATAAATGACAAATTAGGTGGTACACATGCTGGTAATAGTTCAAGATTTACAAAACAAACCCCAGTCAGTCCATCCCACCCACCCCCCCACTAAAAAGAAAATCCAATCATTTATGCACGCTCTCCTCTGATTCGCCTGGCCAGTTGAATGTCCTTAGGCATGATGGTAACCCTCTTTGCGTGAATAGCGCACAGGTTGGTGTCCTCAAACAGTCCGACCAAGTATGCCTCACTGGCTTCCTACATAGGGGGAAAAGGGGAAAAAAAAGTTATACTTCAACAACAACAATTTATCAGAGCAGAACCAAATTCAACTCAGTAAACCATCCAATCATTAAAAAAAATAAAATAGATAGATAATGCCATCTCACCTGCAGAGCGCCAATTGCTGCACTCTGGAAACGCAGGTCTGTCTTGAAATCTTGAGCAATTTCCCTGACAAGACGCTGGAAAGGCAGCTTCCTGATGAGCAGCTCAGTGGACTTCTGGTACCGACGGATCTCACGCAGAGCGACAGTACCTGGCCTACAACACCAAATCACATGCTGCCTTGTTAAGACCCCCAAACCACACCACACAAATATCCACTGTTTTTAGTGCAACGTTAAAAAAAAAAAAGAAAACAGAGAAATCTACACCACACCAAAAAATGTACAGCAGTCTTGATAAGTGTTTGTAGCAACATCTTTGCACCACTTAGAGAGAAATGTGAGCACTTGTGAACATGTGTACCTGTATCTGTGGGGCTTCTTCACTCCGCCGGTGGAGGGCGCGCTTTTCCTGGCAGCTTTGGTGGCCAGCTGCTTCCTAGGCGCCTTTCCTCCGGTGGATTTACGAGCGGTCTGCTTGGTACGAGCCATACTTCACTTGCAGGTCTGGAAAAAAAACAAACAAAAGACTAGGTCAACAACGAATTACACTTCATTACCCACTGTCCTCGGTATTACCCTTTCCTGGGGCCGACTGACCGCTTTAGTTAAGTATACACTGTAGCAGTTTTACTGACGACACTAAGGTATGAGTCACATCCTCAATAATGCATTTAAACAGTTTTAATCTTCAATAAATCATAGTTACTGACGTCTCGCGTAGATAACACGGCTACATTAGCGGAAACTCCCCCTAATTAATAGAAGGGACATTACTCAGAAGGGAGCTAAAGGTGTAACCTATGTCGACACAGGAGTAGTTTTAGTTTAAACATCCCCGGAGTACAAACCTGTCGGTAGCGCCGCCACCATTAAGCCTCCGAGGACACACACGTTTCTTTGCTCGTTGTTAGCGAGCTAATTTAAAGCTAGCGTGGACGGTTGCAAAATGGCGCCAGCTAGCCACCACAAGAGGTTTACATTGTTTTTTAAGAGACTCTTTGCCTCTAAACCAATTCGTAATCCAACCATATAGCTGAACTTAACTCACATGTGATTGCTAAAAAAACTGTTTTTAATGGCACGCAGCGCCTCAAATGTAGATGGTGTTAGCCAACTGGCTATGGCGCGCTCGCACCGTGTTGTTGTCAACGGACCGCCGGTTAACGATTTTAACAGTATTTAAACGTTTCTTAACAATTCGAAAATCGAAACGTATGTCATGTAGTAAATCATCATCATCATAATAACAGTATTCAATCATAATAGTAGCCATAAACGCTCACACGTTACCTTTTGTGTTTGTTTCCCTGGATATGTGTTTCTCCTATGCGTGTCTGTTGACTGTTGTGACCGAAGCGAGCAGGCGGAGGTATTTATAACCTGAGAGGAGCGGAGCCTGAAGTACCGCCCACGAGCCTTCAGGATTGATCCATCCTCAAATCCTGACGGAATCTGATTGGTAAAAGAAAAAAAGGTGGGGTCACTGCCTCTGTTTGAAAGAGAACGAGAGCCTCTACTCTACTTTTGGCTCCTTAGTTTGAAAGTCTTTGCTTTCATTCATGAAACTGGATCCGCTTCTGGACAAAGAATGGCGCCAGCTTGTGTCCTGGGAATTTTTCCAAATGACTATCTATTAAAATATGTTTTTTGCTTACCGATCAAATCCCCTTTCTTTTTCATTAACAGCAACATTCTTATGGAACAATATAGGCTTTGTAATGTGGAGAAGTGGATGCCTTCATTTAGTGATGGGTGTAGAAAATATGAGGTTAATGCACACATGGGCTGATGAAAAGGGGATAGCCCGATGGAGTATATATTGGCGCCTTAACCCTGCTGGAAATGCAGTTACAAACCTTCAATTTGGTTTAGTGTAAAAATACTGTCTTCAGCAGAAGCCAGGTGTTTAAATCCATAGAACAATATGTGGCGTGAATCAGACAAGCTATAAAGAACCCCTATAGCTCCTCTACCACCTGTCTGTGACAAAATCAGCTTGTTTCTTTGTTCAGACATGTCCCAAGTAACACATGACTAATTGGTGACGTCACCTATAAGTTATTTTTGGTAAATTTCTGACTTATCTGATGACGTTGTATTTACGTCGTATATTGGTAGTTTATTCACTTTTTTACACTAATTACAGGCTTCTTCTTCTTCTTCTTCTTTTTTTTTTTTTTTTAAATCAATGCACTTCTGTTTACCTTGTTTACTGTTGTCTTCCTTAATTTTCTCGCCTTAGCTTTTGGTGCCACATCTATACATTTCCCCCTTTTTTCCTTTTTTTTAATTCAAATTTTTAATGTTCTATTTAATTTAATATTTTTAATTTGTTTGCCTCTATGTGTTTTTGTTTAACCACCAAGCGGAACGACCGGCTCAGGGAAATGTTACCAGACGGACTTATTCTCAAGTGACTCCGGTGGTAAGTTTCTGAACAACATGACTTCAGGGAAATACCGAGAAAATAAAGCGTATTTGAAAATGCTGGCTCGTATTTCGCTGAGCTTTTATTTTAGAGGAGTGAGGCTTCTTAAATAGTTCAGTCGCCTTTCAGCTAAAAACAAACCTTCATCACTGAAGAACCAGCATGGCCGAGCAGAGGCTGCTGTTTATAGGTACATTATTACTTAAAGCACATTATTACAGGTATTACACAGCAGTGTGTGGTCTTTGATACGCTACATTTCAGGACAAGATGTGGATTTAAGTCGTTTTATTGTTGCAATTCGTCTGAATTTATTTTCCCAATGTGATTTAATTGCAATGAGCTATTCAGTGTTGTGTTAAAATGGTGTCTGACTTCATTAATGTTAAACATTTTTTGTTACAATAAGGTCAGAGTAAGCTTAAAAGTTTGTATTTTGTCCTGTATTTATATTTATATGCATGCATGAATGTGTTCATTTTTAAACAGATATTAAACCAAACAGCTCTTCTTCTGTGGAGGGCAGAGCTGAGAAGTCCCTCTGGACTCGAAGCGACAACACCTTCAGATTCAACTTCTTCGCTGGAGACTCACCAGCACTTCAAGAACAATCATCTCCATCAGACAGGATCGAAGCAGCGGCGAGCCGGGTGTCCTTTACCGGACAGGGCTCTGCTTTTGCCTTCAACTTCCAAATTCCTGCTGTTGTCCCTGAAGAAGACATGATGACAACAGAGGCTTCAGATGTCGCACACTGTGACCAAGAGGAGAAACCCTCAGCTCTGAAGGAGGTTAGCTCCCCTCCTGAACCGTCAAAAACAAAGAAGAAGAAGAAGAAATCTGGAAAGAAGAAAGCCTCAGATAGCACTGAGGCACAGCAGGAGCCAAGTTCAGCTGAAGCGAGTCAAAGAGGCAAAGACGCAGAGCTGGTCAGTGTGAAATGTTTTCCTTTAAAAGTAATCATGGTCATCAGTTTGATCAGTTGATTTGATGAAATGTGACTACTGTGTCTTTCAGAGTGCTGAAGAGCAGCTAAAAAGACAGCTGGACTGGTGCATCGAGCAGCTGGAACTGGGAATGAGGTCCTCGAAGGGAACCACGAAGCAGAGTTAGTGTGATGTTTACCTTACACACACAGCATAAGACTTGTTTATATGTGGCACTAAAATGATTCTAGGGTGATCTGATCAGGAGGAAAAAATTACTTGCTGTCTCTTCTTCACAATTTCCTATGTGTAAAAGGAAACGTGAAAATTAAATGCATTTAATGCAATCAGATGTGGTCTGACTCACAGTGTGATTGGCAAAAGGTTACAGACAGTCTCGTCTTTAGTTTCTTTGTCGTGCTTTTTGATATCAGGTGTAACTGCAAAGGCCCATGATTAAATGTTATTATACAAATAAAATATATAGATGCAGAAAATGTGTAAATGTGGTCTTAACTGGGTGGGGTTAGTAGGTATGTGAAGCCTTTGAATCTGTTTTCCTTGCAGAAGAGGAGGCGTCTCGTGCCCTAAAGACCCTGCGCAGCTCCAAAGCTCCTCTGGCCAAGAAGAGGCAGGTGATGAGAACCATGGGGGGAGATTACAGGAAAAAAATGGAAGAAGAGAAGAGCAAGCAATTCAAACTCATTCAGAGTGGTGAGTAGTTATTGCAGCGGAGCCATTCAAACATTAAAAATGACTTGTAAAATGTGTCATGAAGTGACTTGATTTCTCTGTTTCCCACAGAACTGGCGTCAGCTCAGGTCAAGGCGGTGCCAGATTCCCCAAAGAAGTCCGTTTTCCACCGGAGAGCCAAAGTCAACACTCAGACTGAAGCCTCAGAGGAGAACCTGCAACAAACTGAAGTCCAGGATACAGAGCAGAAAGCTCAGGAGGAGACGTCAGCTTTTGTCTTCACTGCATCTAAGGAAGAGTTTCGCTTCAATTTTCTCTGATTTGTATCCCGAGGACAAACTTTTTTGCATGCAGTATGTTGAAAAGAAGTGCCACTTGCTGTGTGTGCTGGACATTCTGTGTGTTGGAGGTGATAAACAGCACACAAAAATAGGAACTGTACCAGAGAAAATGGGAAAGAAACCAGTACAATCATTGCTAATATTCAAGACTCTTAATTGCTTGTACCATATTTCTAAATAAAGCATTTTGTATATTTGTTTGCATTGTTCTTTTTGTAGGAAGGTATGAAATTGTATCATAAAACAGTTATTAATGAAGTGTGGTTTGATATAGTTTCACCAAAGTAAACAAACTATGTTCAGTATATCTTAAAGATATCATCATTGGTATAATCTGAATGTGCAGTTAACAGTCATTTTTCCACATCAGCAGCTTTTAATATGTAACTTTGTGAGTCCACAGGTGAGTTTTTGTCTGCCTCAGACTGTAAGAGAAGGTTTTGTTAATATGTCCCCAATAACAACTCATCATAACAGTGATTCACAACCTGTTTTTTTGGCTTGAGACCCCTTAAAATGAGGGTGGACAGAAGATGTGAACAATTCAACCAAAGAGAGTTTTTCTCCTCTTATAGTTTCACTTGAAGGATTTATTGAGACAAAAAGTGGTGATTTAGTGTCACAAATACATTTTCTTATTACTTTCTTATCCCTTTGATGACACTGTGTGTGATTACATGTTTTTTGTTACTGGGTAGTAAGTGTTATTTCCTAATTGCTTGTGCCTAAAAAGTATAGAAAATGGCTATTATTCCCTTCAAACTTTGCTTTTATGACCAAGACAGTGATAGTTAGAAATGCAACTATTTCCAATGGGTAAAAGGGCGAATTTGCACATTTTCATTCACATAATGTCAGAACATATGAATCACTGGATATGATGATGTGAGACTATATTTGGGGGCTGATTCATGAGAGTGATTTACAGTATAATCGTAAATCTCGAAAAACAATTCGCCTCTAAATCTTTTGTGGTCACTTTTGTATAACTCAAGTATAACTATATGTTAACTGATTCATATGTTGCTTTTTTCTGACTTTATGTGAATTAAAATGTGTAAATTTGCATGTTTTCCCATTGGAAACAGGAGCATTTCAAAATATTGTCCAGGTCACAAAAGCAACATTTGAAGAGAATAATAGTCATTTTCTATACTTTTTAGAGATAAACAATTGGTAAATACCACTTACTACCTAGGAACAAAAATTGTGTTACATAGTGTTAAACAGTGACCCGGAAAGGGCGGGGCATGGTTCAACACGAACACAGTTGAGCGTGACACCCAAAACAAAAAGTTTTGACCAACCGCTGAGAAAACAAGCTAAAGTTACCTGTTGACTGTAAGTTTTTAACTCCTGACATTTGACTGCAACGTGCAACATTAGGTTGACAGTTTGGAGAATTAATTGTATTCATAGTTTTTAGGTAACTTGATACCGCTAAGATAACGTAAAGCTAGCTAAAACAGCTAATTTGGGAGTTACAGCTAGCAAAGAAATACATGAACACTTTCTCTAAAGGAACATCAAGTTAGAAGCTAGTTTTTTGACATTGTTTATATGTTCACTACAACCTAAACCCCACAGAATGAACCAACTCTTGCTGTGTTGTATTAAGGCGACATGTCTTATAAAAGGTATAACTTTGGTGCTCAGCCATCACTGTTTTCAGGTGAGAGAAGAGACGGAACATGTCCGAGCTGAGTGATGAGGCCAGTGAGTCGGAGCAGCTGGGCGCCAGTCTCTCCATGTGGCTGGGTGACTCTCTGGTGCGACCCGAGGAGCTGGATGTCCCTCTGGACCTGCACACCGCCTGCTCCATCGGCCAGTACGACGTGGTGGCGGAGTGCATCAAAAAGTGGGAGCCTAAAATAAGAATAGATTTATCAAATGTGTTCCTTTCCTCCACAGACGACGCTGAAGTTAGTTTCCGATATTTAGAGTCTGGTTCTCCGTTTTTCACAACGTACAGTTATAAAAAAGTGCTTTAACGCTGTTAAAACCCACTTTCAGATTTGTGAAACCTTTATTCTGTTTGTGAGAACTGAAAAAAGGGCGATTTCACTGCCTTTTTCCCCATCCAGACCGCATTAGACCGTGTTGAGACTGTGTAAGTGGTGAAAAAACAGAACCAGCTGCTAAATATCACTATTTATGTCCCTTAACTTTTCCCCTCAACTTCCCTCTTAACCCCAAATTGTAAGATAACTTAAGCATCATCCTCCACAGACTTTATATACATATGATCTTGTTTGTTTTCAGAAGGGAGGTGGACCTGAATGGCAAGAATATTGGAGGATGGACCCCGTTAATGTACGCGTCTTACATCGGTCACGACAACATTGCAAATCTCCTGCTTGAGGCCGGTGTGAATGTAAATGCCACCACTGCTAAAGGACTGACCCCCCTGATGCTGGCAGCGAGCTGTGGAAATGAAAGTATCGCATACTTTCTGCTTCAGGTACAAATCAACCCTGAAATATTTTTGCTGTGCTCTGTTGGTGTGTGCAGAACTTCAAGCAGGACGTGTGTTCAAATCAGTTTTATTCCTGAACGAAAATTCACATATTGTTGGAATATCTCACAGCAGCATCATTTTAACAAAAAAAGACAACATGTTAACTCTGATGGTGGGATTACTTACAGTATCTCCAGTTAGTGTTCACATCACATCACAGATTTTCATACTAGTAAATAAATGAAAGACACATGCTCGAAAGTTGGATCTAAAAACCAGCTGTGTCCTTTTCAAAATCTGCGACAGTGTGATCCTTAAACGTGTGGAGGAGAATTAACAGTGGCATCGTGTACGTGGAGGGCACATGCTCGTAAATATGGCACAAGACGGTCTAATAACAAACAGCAGTGCAAGCTTGTAGAGTATTTTATGTTTGTATGAGTAGCTTTAGGTCAGATCTAGTTAGGATCTAAAACTTTCTTGAATCTGATCGAAGCAGCTGTATTTTGTATCAGCTGAAAACCTTTGACGCTCAAATTTAAGTGTTCAGAAAAAATCTAGATCTAACAAATTTGCAGGCTGAAATTTCAGCATTATAACAGGGATGGTAGGATGATGTTTGTGTTGTCTTCTTGATCAGGTTCTATTTTTTTAACTCTTAGTTGTTTCAGAGTATGGAAGGCTTTTTTATTCTTGCCCCAAAAGCAAGGTGCTGAGCTGGAGCTGAAGGACTCTCGAGGCTGGACCGCTCTGTTCCACTGTACGAGCACAGGTCACCAGCAGATGGTGAAGTTCCTGCTGGATAACAATGCAGATGCCAACGTGAAGTGAGTGTCTTTTTGTTCATCCTCACACACATACAGCAATACTTTCAGATTCACATATTGAGCTTTTTTATTGCTTTTTCTCTCATCCACAGGGAGCCAGGGTCTGGTTTCACTCCTCTGATGGAGGCTGCTGCTTCTGGGCATGAAATCATTGTTCAGTACCTGCTTGATCATGTGAGTAAATGACCGTCCACAAACTTTACTGATCTTGTTGTTGAGCTACACCACCAGGAAATGTACACAAAATGACTTGTACACCACTAAGAATGGGTGATGATATTACAGCAAAGATGACACAGATTCTTCTGATCCTGATGTCTGTTTTGTTTCATACACTTACAGAAAGTTAAAGTCGATGACCGCAATGCTAAAGGAGAGACTGCACGTGCCCTAGCCATGATGTACGGCTACACCAAGATCGTCAGCCTCATTGACTCCCGTTCTCCAAGGTTCAAAGCAGGTAATTGTTTTAACTTCCTTCTTTCTTTAACAATTCTTTCCTTGTCTGTTTTTTTTCTTCTCATGTGTATTTTCTGTGTGTGATCCAACTTGTCAGGACCCTTTGAAGACCTGAGCTCCTCCGAGGACTCGGACAGCGCACCACCGAGGATAAGGCCGAGTCGTAACCGAGCTAAAGGCGCTAGCATCCATGATGGGCCCCAGGCCATCGCCAAGTTCCGAGTAGGAGGCCCCGGCAAACTGTGTGGTAGTGTCATATAAGATATCTGGTCTTAGATCTGCCAACCTGTGGCCATACCAGTGTGATTGTTCTAGTTGTTCAGTCAAAATTACACAAAAGATTCAGCTTCTAAAAAAGGAAATAAAATCAGTTTGTGCATGAAGCAGATTGACTGACACGCAAATTATAGAGAATGTCACAGAAAAATCAGGATAGACACTGTATTTGTAGTAAAGCAGAGATATCTATTCTGGTACAGCATTCAACTTCTCAATATCACTCCTCACAGAGCCTCCCGCCGTGCCGCCGGGCTACATGACCTTCCGTGATATCGGAGAACAGAGTGAGGATATCTGCTATCGTGACGTGACCTCACCCATCAATGAGCTGGATGGCCAGAGCAACAGCAGCAGAGGTGAGAGTAGTATCTCTCTGGAAGAAAGGAACCACCAGAAATGCTGCATTTTGTGTGATCAGTGATTAAAGTAAAGTAGGATGGGAGATTGTAGAAATCCTCTGACAGCAGTTGCTCTGGGCGTCTGCCAAAGCAATTAAATATTTGTTGTGATACCGCTGCAGACGACAGTCCGTTCTTTGACAATGACATGCCCACCATGAGGAGCAGCAGTAGCAGCAGTGAAGGCCTGCCTCATGGGATTGCCGTTAATTGGGAAGGCTCTGTGGAGAGTAACGAGGTAAACACACAGAAGTCTCTTTTTTTAGAGATAAATGCCACATTTTTTTATTGCAGTAACAGACACATGTCCCTTCCTCCACCAGGACTCTGACCAGAGCAAAAAAAGCAGCTCTCGCAGAGTAAATAAGGGTCATCACTCAAAAGGCAAGAGTCGCCACGGAAGCAACGATGCGGCTCACACCAGTGGCACAGGGAACGGTGGGATGCGGTCACATGTTGTTGTTCCTCCGCCCTCCTACTCTGGTCCAAAGGCATGTCTGTGTTTGCACTCTTTTTCAGTGCTCATTTCACAAAATGTGTTTGTGTGTGGGTTTTTCTGAGGATCAGTTTATTCTGGACTTTACTGGGTTCTGGACCAGACCTAAAATCTTTCATTTCTATAGGATCTGTCAGAGTTCTTGGAGCAAATTGGCTTCTCCAAGTATCTGCCCTTACTCGAGGAGCAAGACATTGACCTGCGGATATTTCTCACCCTGACAGAGAATGACCTCAAAGAAATAGGGATCACGTAAGAGACTTCAGACCCTTCTTTCACATTAACCACAGCACATACATTTTGAAAACCTTGCAAATCCATTTTATAGGACATAAAACATTGAGTCTGTTGCTGACTCTCCAGATTGTTTGGACCAAAGCGAAAGATGACCTCAGCTATTGCAAGGTGGCACAGCAGCGCTCGACCTCCCAGCGATGCTCTTGAGCAGGCGTACGCTGACCAGCTGGAGGCTGAGATGCAGGAGATGGCCATCCAGCTACACAAAGTAACTACAAGGCTGATATACTCACCGTAACCTCACATAATTTCTGATTTTCTAGACTCAACTGGAAACCTTTTACACACAACTGACACTTACCTGTCATTCTCTCTGCCCGTGTAGCGCTGTGAGGAGGTGGAGAGCCTGCAGAGCCAGGTGTCTCAGGAGAAGGAGCTGCGTACTGTGATGGAGGGATGTCTCATGGAGGACAAGATGGCATGGAGGAGGGTCCACACTGAGCTGGTGGAGAACCACCGGCTGGCCCAGGAAATGAACGCCACGCTGACCAATGCCAGAGCCTGCCGCTCTGAACTGCTCTCCTGTCTCCCCGCTGACGGGAACGGTAGCTTTTGTACTGCTGTGGAAGATAAAACAAAAGGTGACACCGGTGTTAATGGTGAGTCAAGGTGTCCTGTGCCGAAGACACATTTTTTTACATTTTGCAGTTAAAAAAAAAAAAAAAAAAGTAAAGTAAATGTGACTTTACTTCTCTTTGTAGCTGTGGGGGTCCCGACTCGCTCCAGTGTTGTAGAGCTAATGAAGAAGTTGGATTCCTATCAAGAAGAACTGGGTAAGACTGTTTAATACTCAGTGATTAAAGTGGTATTGTGTCATCAGTGGAGTCTCCTAACATTTGTGTCTGGTTGTTTCATCACAACAGCAGGGACCATGCAAACTGTACTTCAGAGTCTGAGGCGACTGAGTGCCCCTGAAAAAGTCTCAGATAGCTGGGAAAGGCCTTAACAATTTACAAGGTGAGTATGACAAGAAACTGATTAGATTCACATAACAGGTGCTGAAGAGGTGTTCTAACTTCCTTTCTTTGTCTTTTTTTTAGGGGCTTCTGCTTATGTTGACGGAGGGTGAGTTTACCACCCTGAACAATCTCAATGAAATGGGAGAAGGCCAAAGACAAGGCCAGCCCTGCCGGACCAGAACAGCTCGGGGAGTGAAGCGGCTGACCAGCTGCTCTTCGGGGATTGGCTGATGGACCAGAGCTCGCCAGAGGCAACGGCAGCTGCTGCAGGGAAACGACAAGCAGGCAGGAAGGGTATCTGACCCTCAAACGCTTGTGCTGGTGTATACTGGACTCCTGTAGCTGCGTTGTGAAAATGCACAGAGAGGAGGAGGAGGAGGAGGAGGAGGAGGGACTGATCGGCGCAGCTCTCTACTGTGGATCAGAGGCTGTAATACTGTGAAGTGTTTCTACAAAACTGTACTCTCTTCTGATATGAAATACGGTTTAAATTATGTTCACGCCACCAGATAAAGAGGTACGCTTCTTAACAGTAGTGTAGTAGTCTGCGTAGTTAAAATAAGTTCTGCTGAGCTCTACTTTATGATTTGAATGAAATCTTATTTGTATGCTGTTAATAGGTTTGAAAATGTCCTGCTGAATGCATTTTGAAAAGTTGAGGAATCCAGATAAGAGAAATGTCTGAACCCTGTCAGTTTTTCTTTTACAGCCAGGTCTTCTTTATCCTTTAATTCTGTGGACATTCACACATGTAAATGCAGAGTTATGATTAAAAATAAAGTATTTTAATCTCAGATTATTGGCCACAATTTCAGAGCAAAACTTAAGCATTCCCAGTTGTATTCCCACCTGAGCAAAACCAACATTTTCTATTTGTTTTAAATCGACAGATACACAACAGTTCATTTGTCTTAAATTTGAATGTATTTCAGGTTGTTATCAGACATTAAAGCAGCAGATTATTAAAAAAAAAAAAGTCAACTTTTTGTTAATTTTGATTTATATTTTAACCACAAATAGATGATCACATGACAAAAACAGACAGAAAATGTGTCAATACCAGAAACCATTTCCAGGACCTTAAACGGGAACCCAGGAATCTGTTAATTTTGTGGAAGTGATATTTGAAGGTTTGAGAAGTAAAAACTTAAATAAAAGTATAAAATTAAAACATGAATCTTGTATAAGAATTAATATCCATTGTTGGAGCTTAAGTGCAGCAGTGGGCAACACTAATATTTTACACTTCGGTTGAGTTTAACATTTATAAATGCTTTATTTTTTACTTGCTCATTGGGCTCTGCATTAGATCACTTGACACGTGTGGAGATTTATGAATGATATTAAGAGTGTGTGTGATTCCTTGACACTCCAGGGATGTTTGATCTAATCATGTGGTTCAGATGAGTCTCACTCTATGGGTTTGGTCAATATTTAATCCACTAACACCACATGGTAGTAACTGTGCAGACTGAGCCTGGGGTCAGGGATTCCCCTCCCGATTGTTGGGATGTCCTCACGTGGAGTACATCTGAAAATGCTCCATTACGCCCGGAGCCTTGGCTGTAAATCGATGTGATGACAGTCGCTGCTCAGTAACAGCCTTGGCATGATACGGATGTTGGCTGACTTTAGCTATCGCAGCTGATCCAGATAAACCCGCCTCAGGCCTGCAGGTCTTTAAATGAGCACATACTCCGCCCAGCTCATACATCACCGCTCTGTACTTATGATTGACAGGACAACTGCAAGTGTATTAATGACTATATTAATAACTATACTTCTAGGGATGATTACTGCTGTCATTTTATATAAACCTGACATAAGGAATGATGAGGAACAAGTGACAAAGTCTTGATCTTTTCTTTCAGATTAGCATTTTAGTTTGTGTCCTGTTCAATATTGAGGGAATATCACTCATTTGAGCTTTGAAATTTGAAGTTTTTATGACTGTGCTGCTTTGTAGGGTTATAATTTTCTAACTTAACATCCATTCTGAAATCTGAAAGCACCAGAATACAGGATGAATATGTGTCACTAAAACAAAGATGAATTTCAGTGTTGACTGTCCAGGTGCCAGAGGATTATAATCTGTATCATCTGTTGCTGATTTACAAACACATGAGATGCTGAGTGGCATCTGTGCCCAAATAAACACAATCAGTGTTGAAAGTGAGACTGGCCTGATGAAACATTTTGCACCTCTCAGTGATAATTTACACATCTCGTGTAAAAGTCTGCCAGTGAAACTGACAACCAGATTGTAAAATTATCCATCCAGTTGCCATCAGGCTACACAGTACTGATGAAATCCCAACACAGAGCTTGTTCTGTTGAGGTTTATCTGGACAGAACTGGTCTCCAGAGTAGGATGACTGTTGGCTTCTACATTTAGCTGTTGTCTGTCTCACCACAAATATGACAAGCAAATCGCTGTTACTACAAGCAGCACATGTTGTGTCTAGCTGCTGGTCTAGAGGCTAGACATGTTGGCAGGTTGCCAGTTATGATTTCTGAGCCCATGAGAGTAAAATGTGTTTGGGGAAAATGAACAAGTAGTGTTCTCTCCTCTCACTGAGGTATCCTCGAGCAAGACTTTCTACCAGTACTGCTCCACTGGGACTGCTCAGAAGACGACAGAAGACTGGATGCACCGGGCAGCTGCCAGTTGTGAATATGTGCATGAATGTAAGGCTCAGTGTAAATTCAATTGACCTGGATTCAGTGACTAACAAGGAAGTTTTTTTTTTTCTAGACAAAACCGACTTCAGTGCTCTACGACAACTTCAAGTGTCAACTCAACATGTATTGCTTTAATTTTTTGCTTCAATAGAGTTATAAACCATATAAATTATTTCAACAGTATCTACAGTCCTTGTTATGTACAAACATTAACAAGCCACTTAAGATGAGCAGTTCTTCCTGTACAGCCTTCAGGTTTTTACTGAGGGCTTTAAAAACAATGTAAAATGCAGCAAGTGTGACTTCACAAAAAAATATTGTTATATTCTTTTAATTCAGAACATCCGCTTATATACAAATTCACCAATTCATGATTGTGTTTGCTCTTGAATGGCTGTCCAGGAGAGCACATATAAACCTCTTCCTCTTGAACTAATCCCACGTCCGACACACATACATACATACACACACACACACACACACACACACGCACGCACGCACGCACGCACGACCGTCCTTCTTTCCACTGTGGCAAAAGCCTCCGAGCCCATGCGGAGGGATCAAGACATCTCATTTGTTGTGCGTCTGATCCGGGCCGGTGTGAGGACTGATTCCCGCTCCCACAGAGGACCAGCTGTGTGAACAGTGGTTGTGAAGAGCTCAGGTGTACTCACACAGGTGACCGCAGCCGGCAGGGCAGTGGGCGCTGCTCTTGAGCCAGTTCATAATGTGCTCCAGATGTCCACCGTGGCTGCAGCCCTGACACCACACAAACAGTCCCTTCACCACGTGGTGGCACACCGCACACACACTGGCACACTGGTGGCACCTAGAGGACGCAGGACGCTTGTTAGTAAGAACTATATAATTATTCAGGGTACAGTACATAGATGTTGTGTTTAGGAAAATATGGGAAACAGACAACACAGGAATGACACTTGAAATACCAGCTTCTTTAGAAGTGAATTTTAGCATTTTTGCACATTTTACAACAAAAACAGCTTATTTTGACAAAATTAAAAGGACTTAAATAGAAGTAGACAAGTAAAAAAACACTATCCTGCAAGAAAAAGCAACAGGGTTTATGTGAAATGTGGAAAAGTAATCGCACAATCATACTACAATTAATTTAACTATGATACACACAGGGCACTCTTGAATTTAACTGGTTATATAACGTTCCTACCTGTCACAAATCCAGCCCCTGTTGCTCATTGGCCGTTTGCAGTTGCTGCAGTTGATGTGCAGTGTGGTAGACGCCTGATTCAGGCAGGTGATGGCGCTGCATGTACTCAACTTGATGACCTCATTGGACACGTTCCACAGCTCGAATCGCTGCAGCAGGTCTATGTAGGACATGTACCAGTGCTCCTAAAATGGAAACACAAGTAGTTGAGGGTTTCCTATTTTGTCTGCTTAGTTTTTTAAAGCGGCAATGTCATAGGTGAATTTTAATATTTGGGAGTTTTGGTAGTGAACAGGTAAACTATTTGTACTTAAGGCCAACAGTATCCTCAAACCTTAATGGATTTTTTTTTAATCCACATGAATGATAGCCAATGAATCTGTCTGCACAATTGCAATTTGAGCATAATATAAATATTTTTTGCCAACTAATAAAAAAAATCTAAAGAAATGGTGTAAATGCAGCTTCTGTATTTCATTGCAGCTGACCTGGGTGAGGTCATCAATCTCTTTACGGATCCGATCCCCCAAGACGATAAGCACAGATACGGCCATCTGCACGTCGCCCTGCTCGGCGTAGTAGCTCAGCATCTCCCGCACGATGGGGCAAAAGAAGCTGGCGGGAAGATGAGGGCTGAACAGCGGCTGGGAAATGGAGATGAGAGAGAAGGACTCGATAGGCGTCAGGCAGGTGACTTCTGCCTCGTTGCCGCTGACGTGTGGGGAGTCGGCCTTGTCTTGCTGAAGGTGCTCGGGAGCGGACGGGTTATCCATGATCTCATGGCGCAGCTGGAAGGCCTCCTGGGGCAGCGTGTACTCCTGCTCTTCTGTCATGACAAAAGGAGCCAAGATAATATTAGACAAAAGAGCGCTGAGCATGGAGACAGTTATAAATAGCAGCTACTGATGTAAGCAACTCTTTTGTTTCATCAGATACGGGAGTGTGACTGACCTGTTTGGTTGTCGTGTTCCATAGAATAAAGGTCGTCGTCATCTAACTCAGCATCGCCGAACATATACTCAGCCTGTCCCTCACTGCCCTCTGTCTCCTCGTTTTCTGAGGGGAAATCGAATGTTTATAGGTTTTTTATACCAGTCATGAATATTAGACAAACAAAAACGCGAAATCAAGATCTCATCAGCATCCAGATTGGCCTCTAAGCGTCTAAAGATGACACTCACCTTCATTATTATTGCTGATGTGCGAGTTTCCAGGCTCCAGGTGGATGTTGTCCTGCCTGCTCTCACCTTTACTGCGCTCCAGTCTGCTCTCTGTACCCATCCCTGAGCCCATTTCCTTCATACTGAAACTGAACACGTAAAGCACATCAACGTTTGTCTGTAAATGACTGGTATTACTGTTTTGTAATGGTGCCATAAAAAAAAGGCTCATTTACCTGTTCATTAGAGGCAAAGTACCCAGTTTACTGAGGTTGTGGTTAGGACCGGGTGTTGTGAGGTTTGCTGGGTCAGAGAACATGATTCTCAGCATGGTCCATGTTGTAGAAACCTTTGTATCAAAGAAGAAAAGGTCTGGTTATTCAAAGCACTAGATTTAAAGTTACAAATTTTGTTACTTTTTATTAGTTATTATCAAATTTATATTGACACTTTTGCTTGTTTTGTCTTTTTTATTATGTTTTACTATTTATTATGTTGAAAACTGCTGGTAATGTACGTGCGCCATCACAGCACAGTCATTTTAGGGTGTTTCTGAGTAATACACTCATCGCTCACTCACATCAGTGCTAAATCTGTCAAAGTTTCAAATGGCAACATCAAAACTTAACTTGATTATTTCAAATAGAAGCACTAAGCACAGGTTTGTTTGTGCATCGTTATGTCTGACCTGAGGTCTTTTGAGCTCACGTGCCACCTTGGCATTGTGATCACACAGCTCAGCAAACGGCTTCCCGCTGAGGAGGTAGAGTTGTGCTGTCTTGACAAACCAGTCCATGCGGTTACTGTCCAAGTCTGTCTCAAAGACACTAAGAGCGCTGGACACGTGGGCAAACTGTTCTGTTGGGTCAGGCTTCTTGAAGAAAAAGATGGGGTAGCGGCGGTCGCCTGCAGGATAGGGTTTTCTGTTAGCGTCGCTGCTGATCAGACTCTCTTTGGCTGCAAAGGCCAGGTCGCCAAACAGTCCGAAGCACAGACCCTCAGGGTTGGCCTTGTCCACGGGACGAGTGGCGTCCTTGAACATATGCTGGTAGAGCGTACTGTCCTTGGAGCCAGAGAGCAGAAAATGAGGGTCGTGCTGGTGGCGCCACACAATACCAGTGGTCACGTCTTTGTGTTCCTCAAAGGTCGCGAAGGGAATGAAAGGTCTGCGGACGTCCCACACATAGATGTTGTGATCCACCATCATGGAGCAGGTGGCCAAATGAAACTTCCTCTCTGGACGCCACTTTACTCGTGCAACTGAGGCAATGGTCTGGACACAGTAGATCTCCTTGGCTCGGTTTGTGGTCATGTCCCACACTTTCACCATCTTATCTCGGCCTCCTGTTGCCAACCATCCCCTACATGGGAAAATGTGGCAAATGTAATAGAATACAATACAGATGTGGAATGCTTAACTGCTTAAACATAAAACTGACCGTACAGCTTGGTAAACATAATTCACATTTGCAAGTAACATACAGTATGAACCTTTCAAGAGGAAAACTTCACATTTCTTAGTTGGTTTGAGTCACAAAGTTATTTCTTTTACCTGTCATCAGGGTGCCAATCACAGCAGAATACAGGGCCAGTGTGGGCAGTGAACATCCGCTCATAGCGGTCCGGCCGTCTGATGTCCCACAGCTGGACGTTGCCATTCTCAAAAGATGCAGCAAATGTGAAATAATCCTTCATGCTGAACTGAACGTCTCTTACACTCTCTGACTGACCTAGAGGAAAGGAAACAAAAATAAACAGAGATATTAAGTGATAAGAACCATAGATGTTTTTTTTTTCCTAATTTCTAAAGGTGGAACATTACTTCTGAACACAATGCAAATATATAAAGCAAAAGTATGCATTTAAGTATTTCCTTAATCCACACTGTAAATACACATTAAGTTCATATCATGCAAAACACTCAGAAGTTGTATTACACTTGTGAAAAATTAATATTTAAAACTGAATTCTTAGCACATAATATTCAACCTGAGAAAGTGCTGACAGACTCCTTCTTGCGCAGGTCAAAGCACTTCATGAAGCCATCCTGCGAGCCACTTAGCAGCATGTAAACCTCTGTGGGGTGGAAGCACACCTTGTTGACGGTGCGTTTGTGCTCAGTAAACAGCTGGTCCTGCTTGTTACGAGAGGGTTTCCCCAGGTTCCAGGTGACCACAGCCCCGTTGGTAGCAGCAGTGGCCAGCAGGTTCTCCTCCATCTGGTGCCACATGACATCTGCGCAGCTGAAGTTGAGAGAGGGTTTGCGGCCAACACGGAGATTCAGCTTCTCCACAAACTGCTCCTCCTCCAATGCATAGATCTTGAAGATGTTGCGGCCGGCCACCACCACCTGCGTGGCGTCACGGCACACGCTGATGGCATTGGCAGGAGCATCCAAGTGACAGAACATAGTTCGGCCACTGATGGAACTGCTGCCAAGAGCTGTGGTGACCCGTGACATCTTCTCCATGTTCCTAGAGCAGACAAAAGTGTTTTTTTTCTTGAGTTCAGGGGCAATAATAGTGACTAGATGCATCAAGTGAACATTTGTTTTTGCAAAACTGCTGTGAAAAGGCATCTGACCAAAATGCTGTCCAAAAATCCACCAGAAGGTGGCACTGGAGCAAAGTAAAATGTTAGATTTATGCAGTACTTGGTGTAAGGAGCAGGAGGGGTGCCAGTGTGCAACAAACAAATCAATGCAATTATATCTATTTGAACATTTTAGCCGATGGAATGGCTGCAGTACTTACTTGGCGAAGAACTGCTGACCTCGTCAATGTCCGCAGCAGCACAGAGTCCTCTTCATGTGCTCCCATGAGAGCCAACTTTCTAGTGAGAGATCAGCATGTCAGCAACACACAGCATGATACTTTCTGGGTTGAAAGTTAGCACAAATACTTTAAGATCCCCTCCAGACATGTTTAAGATATATATATATATATATATATTTAAAAAAAATTCTACTTTTAATAATAATTTGTGTCTACTATGGTTTTTCTGTAAAAAAAAAAAAAAAGTTCAATTATCGATCTAATCCTTCTCCCTCATTAAAAAAATCCAGGATCTATGAATATGCAAATACTTTTCATTTCAAAAGTTGAACTAATGGACACAAGATGTCTCCTACTTCACTGTAAAGTCCTTTTTCAGTGTTTGTGCACTGGAGGCTTCAGGTTTCCACATCACACTTGTGTAAGTTGAATACTGAACCAGGACTGGCTTCAAAACTAGTTGTGATGTCACAAATCATGCTTGTAGACCCACTCCTTAAAATTGGGTTTTCAATGAACACAGAGAAACTGTCCACTTTCAGCAGACGTATGTGAAAAGAGCCTTGTGGTGTCAAACTCTGCACATACATCATTCTGCACAGTGAAGCTCAAACATCCAACTGTTGGAACAAGAAGATAAACACACTTTTGAGTGGAGGGGGCCTTTAAATATCTTTACAAACAAAATGAAAAATCCACTGTTATGCTACCTTTGCCGCGGAAGACATGAACATAAATAAAATATTGACTAATGTAGAATTATGACGCGTTCACTTGAAACTGAAACTTTCACATAGTTGATTTTATCAACTGAGGAGATTGTTTTTACAATAAATAAATGTAAACATGGAAGAGGATACCAAATTATTCTTGGTGACTTCCTTAAAATTATAAGAAATTAATATTTTTGGCTGCACAAAAGGGCTGATAGCATCTTATCCTTCATGGTATTTTATTCAAATTATTATTTTATACCGTTCATTGAAAATACTGCCAGGTGTTCACTGTATTTGTTTACCTGTCTACCCAACTGACATGGGTTCGTTTGTTTTAATCACCGCCCAGCTCGATGCGGGAACTAACTCACCCATGTAACGTGTGTAATCTAATGGTGAGATGCTCACTTTAACACCTCCACCTCCACCGTGTTACACCCTTGATTTCGTGCTTTGGTGGTGGTTATCTGAACTCAAAAATAGTGTAAATATACAGCGGCGTAGCTATCTGTCCGCCCCTCCGCGGTGATTTGGCTGGAAACAGCTAAACTCGTCCAGTGTACTATAAACATGACAGGAATGTGATGCTAATGCTAGCTGGCTAACCTAGACAACGAACACTTTTGCGACGAAGAAAACGCGCACGCCACTTGCTAAGTTTTACAGTTATATCACACAATTACAAAAATAGAAAAACCTGTATCCTGATAGGTAAAAGGTATATTTACAAAGTAAATAAGAGAGAATTGCGGTGGGGCTAACCTTCTGAAACTGTTGCTCACTGCTAGCGGCACCGGAAGTAGTATTTCGTATAATCTCGCGGGAATTCCGTCTGTATCTCGTAACTGAGGAAATAAAAGTACTACAGTTCATTCAGGATCATACAGTTGATCATCGGTCACTTTGTGGATTTGTTTTTAGTTTTCAGGTATCCTAAACGAAAGTGAACGTAGCACATTTATGGTGAGTAAATAATACATGTTTAAGGACACATTAATGCGGTTGTACTTTCCTGTAGGTTCAACAGTGGAGAAAATGCTTTCATGTTATGTTTATATGTGTTTGTAGGTGATGCTGTGAGCTGTTTCTCTCTGCTGCCATGAGTGCTCTGTTTGCCTGTGAGGACCCAGCCACATGGAGGAGTGTGTATGAGAAGTACTGGGGTGTAGTGGAGGCCAAAGAGGCCAAAGGCAAGAAACCTGGCAAGCTGCTGAATCTTGACAAGTGGTAATCCTCCTTTTTCCCCCCCTCTCCTTACAGCAATACTCATAAAAATCACACTCAACCTCATCGGATGATTGAGAGATGTAGACTCACAATAACACTTCACACTGTGTGGTAAATCAGTTTTAATTAGCTTGATTGTGTATTAATCACTCAAAAATACATGTTTCTACATTATGGACTTACACTGATTCACAACACAATGTGATTAACAAGATATGATAGGAGAAGAAGGACACTGCTGCCTTAAAAAATATGTTTTTCATGCATACTTTTCTTAAATGTTTGCTTTTTTTTTCAAGAAATGCTGGAAAATTTAACAAACTTGCAGATGACCTGAGAACCAACAGCAAAGACAATTATGTTCTTTGCTGTTTTGAATTTTTACTCCTCTATCATGCTTTTAAATGTTTTTTTCACCTCTTTCAAGTGACTTTTCATTGATTTTAGTAGGGCTTGGCAATATATCAATATTATATCGATGATCATGACGTGAGACTAGATATCATCTTAGATTTTGGATACTGTAACATCGTGAGATGGCATAAGTGTTTTCTTTTCCTGGTTTTAAAGGCTGCATAACAGTAAAGTGATGTCATTTTCTGAACTCACCAGACTGTTCTATTATTTGCCTTTACCCACTTAGTCATTATACCCACATTACTGATGATTATTTGTCAGAAATCTCATTGTGTAAATACTTTGTGAAACCACCAATAGTCATCCCTACAATATTGTCGCAATATCAATATCGAGGTATTTGGTCAAAAATGTCATGATATTTGATTTTGTCCATATCGCCCAGCTCTAGATTTTAGTGTTACTTGTGATGTTATTTTCCCTTGTATGAAATGTTTTATATGAATCGACTTAATCTGCCTTGCCCTGAGTATAAGATTACAGATAACTGATCCCAATCTGTGTGTATCTGTGGTCAGGTACCAAGAGGAGCTGCCTGCAGTCATTTCCACTCGACCTGACAAACATATCACTCAGTCAGAACTGGTGAAACTGATGGAGTGGAAGCTCACTGTAAGTACTGTAGAATAATCTCACACCACAGATTTTTTTCACACTGCTTCAATAAACATACAGTACAGATATGAAGTGGCACCAACAGTCTAACAGCACTCAGTGCATCAGCTGCGTCCTTGAGTGGCCCTGCATGCTTTTCTGCAGAGAGGGAAGTTCAGGCCACGGCTGCAGCAGCTGGTGGCTTCCAACAGCGAGGACACTGTGGAGAAATGTTCCAGAAAGGCCTTCAGTCTCCTTCCTGATGTGCAGGCAGCAATCACGGAGCTCAGTTCCCTGAAAGGAGTTGGCCCAGCCACAGCTTCAGGTTAGTACAAAGTCTCTGTTTATGAGGACGCTGTATCGAATTGGCTTTCAGCAAATTGACAAAAGTTCAAGAACTCACCCCGATAAAATGTCTCTGTGATCCTGTTAAAGGACAAACCGACTGCCTTCTCATTAAGTGCTCACAGTGGCTGACTGAGTGGCTGAGTTCTCTGTTTAACCTTTACATACTGTTCATATTCTGACTCAGCTTAAACATTCTTTTATAATTAGTCCCGTTACCAAACTTTGAACCACAAATGTATTTTGCATCCATAGATATCTTATCAGTCATAAATAAATGGGTGATTGATCCTTCATTAATGTTTCAGAGAGCAGAGTGTTTATTTATATACATTTGTTATCCAAAACAAGAGAATAATAATTATTTTATTTATTTATTGAAAGGGAAGGATGCAACATTTGAATGTTAGGTTTCATTATAACCATTAAAACCATCAATCAACAGTGATCCAGAACACCCTCTATGTGCAAGAATGTATTGAAATATTCACATTTTACTATATTCTGGGCCATTTTAGGAAAAGTCAAAAATTCAAGCTTAAAAAAAAAATCTTTTTAATGTGTTTTATTACTTTTAACTGTCAAAATGGGTCAAATTTGACCCCAATAGTATGTAAGGGTTTAGTATGCAGTTCATGGCTACTCTTCAGTTTGGCTTGTAGCTGACTGTCCATTTTGTTCCAGCTGTGTTGGCAGCAGGAGCTCCAGAGCAGGCTGCATTCATGTCTGATGAAGCCATGGAGAGTGTGCCGGGACTGAAGCCCATCCAGTACACAGCCAAGCACTACGCTCTCTACCTGGGAAAGATGTTGGAGCTGACCAAAAGACTGAACAAAGGTGAGGTAATGACAGAGACACGAGGGAGGGTAGAAGTACGTCTGCATGTGTCCACTTTGTATTTTGAGCTGTTTCAGTGTTGAGGCTGAATCTGTATTCGATGGATCCCCTCTCGTCCACAGCGGATCCCCAGCAGGACTGGACGCCCCACAGACTGGAGCTGTGTTTGTGGGCGTCGACCATCGCCACTCAGCAGCAGTTCCCGCTTCTGAAGGATGTGGATGTGAAGGGCAGCGGTGTGGCGCAGAACTGCTCAGACACTGACCAGAGACCAAGGAAGAAGCTCAAAACTAGATAAAATTACAACTACTGTAAAATAATGTTTAGAGTAACCCTTAGCCCTGCTGTTTGTCCGTTTTTTTGATATTTTTTCAGAAACAATAAAGTCTTTATATTAAATAGAATATATTGAGCGTCGGGTGATTGGTTTATTTTTTATGCTTTACATGCAAATAATCGTAATCAAGTATAAAGTATATTTGCTTAAATAGTGAACAGATGTAAGTTTAGCTTAATGTAGTTTACTCATATTGCTGTAAACTAAAAGTCCTGAAAGTAATTATTCACTTGTTCTTCTAATTCAGGCTGAATGATGAAAAAAAAGCCGTGGGATGTTGCCACAGTATTGTTCTTTATTTATATTGTTTCTAAATTAAAGCAAAGTACAATGAACAGTAAAAAATAAAACAAAATATATTCATATATATACAATATAAAATGGTTCCGTTCAGAACATTTAAAAAGTACAATAGATTGTGAAATAATTAATGAGGACTTTTGATATAAATTATCCATATGTAAATTTAGTTTTTCCTTTAGTTTCCTCGTGACCAAGAGAAAAATAGCTTCTTCTGCTTTTTCTTTTTGTAAACGCTGTGTTGGTGCAACCTCTTGTCTGGTTTGAGAAGTTGCTGTAAGCTTGGCACCATTTTATCGATACAAGTAAGCAGCTCATGAAAACGACCACAGCAGCACAGATATGACTTTGTTCGAAAACCGTCGGAGGGAAACCGTTCTCACTTCATGAGAGACCACCTGTGATATTTGCACGACCGCGAGTAGCTCGGGCAGTATTTGTGAACATAAAAATGATTTGTACCAAAACTAGAAACCAGAAAATGTACCTTTTTATTTCCAGAAAGAAACCCTGAATACTTTTACAGTCTTACTTTTTTTTGTTTTTTACCAGTTTGTCCTCAGTGGAGCTGTACATCTGTGCTCTGTTACAGACTCAAAGACAAACTCCTTTAAAGGTTGTTTCTAGCTATGGTAGACACAAATCAGTGTTCACTAATACAGCAGCGTCCCCCATTAAAAGTTTAATACCGTAGACTTAAAACATTTCAGCATAGATTGTGGAACTTTGATGATTTGCAAGTGTTGGGATTCAAAGAGGGACGTTTTATCTGCACTGTGGTGTTTTTGTTTGTTGAATCCCAGCTAGTTTTGTTCAATTAAATAAGCACCAATTAGGAATCTGACCCTGTTTCACACATTTGAAGGTTTCATCATCCAGAATAATTTTGGAGTTAAACCTAAACATCTTGTAATTTTGGGGGGTCTTGGCATAGAGGTTAGAGAACTGCTACACTGGCATTTCAGGTTTCAGCGTCTTTACTAAAACAGTGTAAATCTATGTACTGGTGATCATCCAATGACTCTTGTTGTAAATATAATTCAGTATCCATCTCTGGAGCTACAGCAGCCTGCTTTACCTGCACAGTCCTGCAGTGAGTTACCCATATCCAAGTAGCATAAAAACACTAAGAAAAGGCAATCTGGCCAGCTTGATGGCAAGCAGCAATTCAGAGCAGCTACTGGATATATTAACAACTTCAGTTGTTTGCACTGTGGCTTCTTTCTCTTATGGACTCTGTGCATGATCATGTGGAATATGGCTAACAGGAAAGCAGCCTTCTTGCCCGGTGCTTAATCTTGGGCTTCTATAATTAACAAGGCATTGGGCATAACAGCACAATGGATTGGCATAGGGAGGTAAAAAAGCATCAAAGAATGTTTATGGCAGTAGAGAATATGGCACACGACAACATGTCAGTTAACTACATCATAACAAGTGCAAAAAAGCCCACCTATGACGAGATACAGGAACAGGAAAAAAAGAAACAGTAGTAATTAAGTTATGCTGCATTTTTGAATCGGACGAGTACAAATGGACGGTATTTTGGGTACAGTCACAATCAACAAAGGTTCATGTGTCATTGAGGCAGGCACTAACCTTTTAAAACCATCTTGCACCACAATAATGACTGTGTCGCCTCATCTTGTTGACCTCTTTTGAGTAAAAGACACGTGAGCTCCAAACCAATCATGGGGAGGGAAGTGGGTTACCCAAAAGTGACGGATCACATGTTATTGATGGGCTGCTCCTATTCAGCTCATGCCATTCCTCACCATGCCTTCTCCTCATACTGTTGAAAAAAAATATGTCACTCAAAGACAGCAATTAAATTAACATCATGCAGCCTGTCAGATCCACTTATTAAAGGAAGATATCCTATCCTGCGGTCTAGCTTTGGGCTCTGGTGCATCCTCACGGCAGTCATGCATCATCTTGACACCGGGGGTGTTGAGATGACAGGAAAGGAGAGCACGTACGCTGCTGCTTCACAGCCCTGCTGAGGTTTAGTGACGGTTGGTGCTAGATTGGATCAGCTGGAGGGACTTTTTATTAAACTCTTGCAAGATTTGTACGCATTGTGTTTCTTTATTGTGCCCCTAACCCTAATCCTAACCCTAACTGCAAGAGTTCGTTCCTGCGGCTGATCCAACCTAGCATTTACCTTTTGTGAGGAGTGCCGGCATTGTCGTTTGTTGTGTCTTCTGTCCTTCCATCCCATGTAAACCAAAACTGTCACATACTGTCAAGCCAGAGGATGAGAGTCAGGCATCTCCTTTAAGATGAACCGCTGTCTGAGCGACGGAGAGGCTTTATCAGATATATGATGACTTCTTGGAAGGTGTCGTTGGTGCTCAGGCTCAGTGCCAGAAGATTTGGCATGCAGAAAAGTAATAAACTACTCCTGAAAACTTTCCCCCCACCTGGTTATTTAGGATACATGCACTTCTCTGCTTTGTTCAGACAAGACCGGCATAAATAACAAATAAAACACTATACAGGTGTGAATATTTTGCTTTGTGTGAGCTGAACTCAGTCGAACATCTTTTCTTTTTTTTTTTGAGGTTTGGGGGCAACAAGAATTCACAAGCCTTCGATTTTAGCCGTGCGTGCACTTCCAGGAGGGGTGATATTCACAGTTAATGTGTTCAACAAAAACATAGCCATTTACTAGCCCTTTTTACAACCCTTCTGGGTTCCTATGAATCTTAAGTTAAAGAGGCACATTAACCTCCTCTCAGGCATCCGCTTTGTCTTCATTATAGGCTAACAGGTTATGTATGCATTATTCATTATGTATCTTTGCTATCCCAAGCAATAATATTTCCTAGTATACACAAGAGTTTCCATCAAGGATCCATTAATAATACGCACTGACTGATCCTTTCTTTTTTTGTGTAGTTAATGTCTGAAAAAAGGCTTATTCTGGCTATTTCCTACTGATGCCCTCATTTAACACGCAGTCTTCTGTTACTACTGACATTTTCATGTGGAAGCCAAACGCAGAGGACTGTATTTATGACCAACTATCAAGATTGGCAAATGCATAAAATCTTTTTTTTTTCCCAGGCAGCCAGTGGACATTCAAATGAATTATTGATTGAAAGACTGAAAAATGGAACGTTGCATGAGTAAATGTAATTGCTATCCTCGCCTCAGCTTTCCAAAAGCTTGAATCGCACTGGAGATAATATATGACAGAAGCTCTGTCCGTAATTTGTTATTTGCAAAAGAAGAACTGCAGCAAGGCATCTGTACACTGCAAGGAGGGGATGTGGGGGTGGGGATTTGGGGGATGTGGGCACTTGCTCCACCGACTACAAACAAGTTAGAGAACAAGTTGTAAAAATGAGTCTAGCTACATGAAAATACCTAATATCTCAAAACAGTCCAGGCATGTTCTTGCACAGTTTGTCTTCTTTCACTTCACCTGTTGAATATTCACAATGAAGAAAGGATTTTCAGTTTTTGATTGCACAAAAAAATACATATGAACTGACGCTACCAATAAGCAGGTTTCAACCTTTTTTCCCCCTCTGCTTTTCTCCTCTCCAATTAGTTCTTTCTATGGCTTATTTTGTAAAGCACTAAAGATTTATAAAATCAAGTGAGCTTGAGTCGTTGATGGTCATCTAACAAACCAGGGGATTTTGCCTCATAGACTATTTTTCCGAGGATCAAAGCCATACAGGAGTTATCAGAAGAACAACAATCATAGCATTAATTTTGCACCATTTGAAACTTTTCTCTTTTTCCCTCAAAGAGAAAAAAAAACAAACAAATAAATATACTCTTGGTTATGAACATACAATATACACATCCACTATCAAATGAAAAACGGGGACAACTTAATAACACTCTTTTTTTTTTCTTTATAGGTACATTCCTTTACAAAAGTATACAGTCCCTAAGAATGATAAACTGAGGTATAGACCGGGCCTGACTGAGAGACCCCAATGCCCTCTGGGACACGAAGGTCAGAGGTCATGTGATGACACATCCGCGCCCTCCCCAGTTCAGTCTGTCAGTGCGAGAACACGCAGAGGCCAGTGTGTTTGTGTGTGTTTGTGTGTATTTGTGATCTTCTTTACTATAGTTTGTCCACGTTGACCTACAGAATCAGGCAGTGGCCGCTCTCAAAGACGAAAAAGGAGATGTGTGTGTGTCAGTGTGTGTGTGTCTGTGTGTGTTTGTGTGTGTTCTCGTCTCGCTGAGAGCCACAGAGCATGATATGGCATATTTTACATGGTGCGTCTAGCAAGTCAGTGTTTAGCGTTTTGACACAGTAACAGGAGGAGTTTGCTCGCTGAAGTGATGAGCATCCAGGAAACAACGTCTTCAGCTTTCATTTTCTCACAAACTTCTTCATCTTCTTTTTCTTTCTCCCCTGTGACACGGTAACTCTCATTTCCCATCTGCACGTTTTTGTCTGTGTTGTGTGAACTATGCTCTTGTCTGTATCCACAGTGTAGGTAAAATGTCATGAAAATAATATAGAAAGCCTATTTTTAAAGACCCCATGAAGTAAAAATGACAGTGATGCCTCTAATCTGACAAAAGATAAAAAAAATCCACTTGAAATTTGCCTGAAATCTTGCATTTAAAACTTTTCCCTCAATTCTTCCTGAAACCGCTCTGGGAAAGGGTTTATTAATGCGCTTGCACTTTGGGGCAAAGGATTTTGACTGACGCTGGAGGTCCTACTCGCCAGCTGGTGTTGAAGAAAATGTTCTGTTACTTGTTTCTTGTGTTTCAATTAAAGCCAGCAACTTTGCGAAAAGCCACAGTGACCCCTGTGAGTTACAGCAGGGCTGTGAAAACAAGAAATTCATATCACGAGTCATATTTCCTTGGTTCTTTAAAGATTTTTTTTTTAGTTTTTATTACTGCCTGCAGCTCTAGTTTGTGCCAGAGAAGAAGAATCCAGACTCAAAGCCAACACTCTACTCAAGTGCCTTTGAGCAAAACACTGAATCCCTATCAGCTCCAGGGGCGCTGCTGCAGCTAATCCTGATTTCTGACCTTTCAGAAAGACATAAAATTTCTCTTAGTATTACATAATGCGACTGTGCTTTTGAGCATTTTGCCAGCATTGTGACCGCCACAGCACATACTCCTACTTTTCTCCTCGCTATCCCTGCCCGCGTTTCCTTTTTCACCAGAGGCACATATCCCGAACTCCGATTTTTCCTACTTGAGGTCTTTGACTGTATGACTGAAAGAAATGACTGATGAGGCTTTTCATAAAGCCTCTGAAAAAAAAAGAGCACAAGACTGAAAGGTTCGAGCTGGTAATGTGGATGAGTTTTCGACGTGTTGTATATAAAAAGATATAATGCTCCTCAAATGGATCTGAGGAACTTTTCACCTGTACTTGTTGCTACTGTAATCCCTCTTTAATAAAAGAGACGTATTTCTTTGATTTGCAAAGTATCTGTAAAAAAGGATTCTTGGTCGACTTTAGTTTTGAATGATTTCATATCATTTCATTTGGGTCTAACTTGAAAGGAAATGGTAAAGTTAACTATGATCGAGGGCTTTTTCAGGGTTGGGTTGGAGTCAGTGTGTATGTGGAGGAGAGAGGGTGGGAGGAGGGGGGGGAGGCTTCATCAGGGAGGAGGAGGTATCTGCACCCCCAGCAGCTCATATGCAAAGATGTTCCAGAAGATGGCGAAGAGAAGGAAGGTGATGAAGGAGAAGATGATGACCCACCAGGAGCATTGCTTCTGCAGGCTCTCCTCATAGCTGCGTAAAATCAGCAGCCCCATGCTGATGCCGACCACGGCCCCCGAGAGGTGCGCCATGAAGCTGGGCTGGGGCCCCGAGGAGGGTAGCGGCGGTGAGAAGCGGAGCCAGACTGCGCGGCCCACCTCCGAACTCACTGTGGAGGGTAAAGGAGAGAAGAAAGACAGAGTTAAGTGTGGAGGCTTTAGTATCTGCTTGACATCAAATCGTGGTTTAAATAATCCAGGCTAACATGTTGTTGTCAGGCTAAAATGATCCTGTTAAATCTCATCCAGAAAATTTGGTTCTTTGAACTAAATATTTTGTAAAGGTTGAAACCTTATCAGCACTGATATGATTGGCTGAGTGCTCATCATAAGATTGCACAGAAAGTTGATATTTACTCTCTGCCTGGATTCTTCATAGTTGAGAACTCTTCATACTCATCTTCATCTTCATTTTCATTAAAAAGTTTCAGTGTAAATATGTAAAGTCTGTACTTAGGATGCAAGTGCATTTAATAGATTTTAGAGTTCAAATGACTAATCTCCAGCATATTGTTATAGTTTAAATGTCATGTTTTCTGGTTCCACTGGTCTGACAATGGTTAGAAACTTTTAGTTGAGTTTATTTGGCTTTCTCAACATTTTTCATCAGCCTTCTAAGGAAGAGTCATTTGTATAGTTGTATAATTGGTTGTCTATGTATAAAGAAAAGGGCATAGATCTGGTAGTAAATAAATATTAGCCATAATGTGTATTTTTTATCACAGTCTTTATCTGCAGCCAAAGAAAGGTCACAGGAAGATTTAAATCAATCAATCAATTTTTATTTATATAGCGCAAAATCACAACAAAAGTCATCTCAGGGCACTTTTCACATAGAGCAGGTCAAAACCGTACTCTTTAATTTACAAAATTGATCATCTATTCTTAAAAATTGCTTTCCAATACTATTTGCTGTTGTTTGTTCCTGCTCTTCTGGAACCAAATAAATACTAAACACTAATAGTATAAAAACAGGACCAATTCAGCCTTCGCAGTGGCTTACACAAACAAAGTGTCACATCATCAACGTTCCAGCAGAGACTAGCTGCTCTTTCAGTTTGGGGGCGGCAGGCTCGGGACAGATGGAGTGAACATATTGCCCACTAATGAAAGTCACAGTGAATTGGCCCTCGTGTGGAGAAAAAGGACAAGTAGTATGACTCAAACGCTTGGAAAAACAAAGCAACATGTCCAATCAGGGAGCCGCTCACTCTGAGCCATTAGCGGTGATAACTTGAGCGACATGTCTGCTGCTCAGCTTTAAGAGCTTTTTAAGCCCCACTCACATAAAAAAAAAAGAAAAAAAAGACTTTGCTATTATGTTGAACTGTGAACAGGTGTGCGGATATTATATATGCTGAAAAATATAGGTTCCTAATAAATGATTCAACAATGAATTCTGCATAAAAGCAGCAGAGGGAACAGAAGCGCAGAGCGTTGAGAGTAAACCTTAACTTACTGCAAACTAGCGCCAGGATCATGCGGAGCAGCTTGTACGGACAGCGCATCCCGGCCCAGTTCTGCAACACAGAGTCAAAGTGTCTCATCAGCACAAACAATCACGATACAAACAAGCTATGATATGAATATATTAACAGCTTGGCGAGAAAACACTCCTCTGGACATATTTAGACCAGAGAGAAAGACAATCCATATCCATATGAGAGAGGCGGCAGCACTTACACTAGACTGAGACGCGATTATACACCTGGCTGCTCTCCACTTACTGGTTCTAACCCAGTGGCACTCTATTAATTAGGGCTGAGATAATTTAACAGAAGGGGAGAATGGGCCAATAAATAGCCCTTGTGATTCTCTGGAGGGAAAAAAAGAACAATGGCATCCTGATTTAGAATAACACATTTACTCCCCAGGATGAATAATTGCACCAATCACGTCTCTCCTTAATTTCCTGACTGCGGGAATATCACCCAGGGACAGTTTCCCCCTCCTCTTCTCTAACAGCAGAAAAAGAGATGCCATGCAAAATTAAAGAAACAGGATAAAAGAAGAGATAAAAACCTGCCTCGTCCATACGTTTTAAAGAATCGAGGAGTGGCAGCGCTCACAAAGTCACAATATTACCACAAATAATACAGAAGAGGGAGGTCTAAACTGGGAGGCACTTAACGTGGATGTGACTCCGCTGACTCTCACAGGGAGACAAGCAAAGAACAGCCAGTTCATGTTGTCTGTTACAGATCTTGTTATCACACTGCTGACATTGAAACGGAGAGCTGTTGAAAGAATCTGACGTGTGTGTGAAGTGCAGAGGGGGGGGGGGGATCGTTCAAAGACTCAAAGGAAGGCTGTTTGGAAGATACAAATGTAAAATGTGAGCACTCTTTTTTAAACATCAAGAACTGTTAAGCGGGAGAGGTACATGTGTAACGTCAAATGTTGAGTTTGTGCGCTACATGGTTCCAAGATGTTTTCATCAGAGCTGCATGATTTTAAGGGAGTCACATACACAGCGGTGGTTGAAACCTCGCTGAATCTGAAAATGTCTTTTCGAGCGAAACGGATGATGACGCTTGATGGCAGATGGCCGGGAATTTACTGGGTCGAGACTGGACAATGTTTCAAGATTTCCCTCAAAAAAAGGAACTAGACGAAACTTGTCAGAGCAGAACTAAGATGTGGCTTAAAGGATTTCCCAACAACAAACAGGCATCAAGCATAACAGACCAAATCAACTGTCTGTTAGCTGCTGTGAGCACACGGTTACAGTTACACAGTCTTCGATTCGGGCCCGTCACCGCGCTTTGATTTTCATTCCTGCTGGCATCTCCGCTGCCCACGGTGAGCAGCAACATTAGTTAAAGTGATTCGTCAGATGTAACGCGGCCTCGAGACTTGAGGGGAATGTGGAAGGCATTTTGCATGTGTGTTTCTGCCTTGTGACAGAAACACACACAGATAAATATAGGAGAAAAAAATAAGCTCTTAAGCAGCATCAAGGGAATTTCATTGCTTGCTTTTTCAGTGGACACAAACAAACACAGTCTTAATAATTAATGGAGGAGTCTGAAATGCCAGTTCACTTGAGATTCATCGATACGCTTGTTGAGAGCAGTGTAGGAAAAAAAAAAAGGAAAGGTTTAGCAAAATCAGAAGCCTTTAGCGAGAGCCTCTTGGTTTTGACTGAATAAGAGCTCACATGCACTCTTTCTGCTGGCTTAAAAAATAATCCATCACACCAGTGTGATGCTACTGTAGCAGGGAAAACCTCCAACTTTCATCTGCTGCAAAAAACACTGAACACACACCAGTGATGTTGGTGGGTGTGTGATGGTCTCTGTCTTTCTCATTTCACATCCTGTCTCTATTGAAAACCATTTTCAGAGGTAACAATGGAGGCAATGATGATGGTGATGATGATGATGATGGCAGTTACCATGACGACGTTGGCCAGATGTGCTGAGCACAGAGCGTAGACCCCGCCGGAGCCCCCCACCACTGGAGCACGCATGTCGGTGATGGACACTGTCAGTGAACCTGCAGAGAGAGAGAGAGAGAGACGGAGAGACACACAGATTAGGAGTGCAGACGTAAGAGAGGGAGGGCATGCGATGCAGGGAGAAATGTGTGTGAGAGTGTGTGTGTGTGTGTGTTGTTTGAGAGAGAGAGAGCAAAGGACAGCATTTTAGAGCAGAGGAGAAAAACAAAGGGAGAGTCAGATTACTCATCACGCAGCAACACAAGTCACCTTCCTCTGAGCATTTTTCTAAAAATCTCTGTGGAAAAAATCATCCTCTGTTCACAGGGGCTGAGCTACACCAGCTGACCTTCACATGCCCTTTTACTTTACATCCAGCATAGATTATACACACTCAAACACACACACACACACACACACACACACACACACACATTATCTATTGTATAGGCCTTTCCTGTGTGCAAGCAGTCCGCCAAAATTGCAGCTGACTAATTATATTTAAACGGTAAAGAAATTAAAATGAATATTTCTTAATTGGATTTTCTTTCAAGAGGCTGTAATTAAAATGAGTCCATCTCAGGATGATCTCTGATCAAAGTGAAGCAAGAATGCGAGAGAACCTTGCTGAAGAGGAGAATTTCTTATTTGTGTGCTCCAAAAATGCCTTGTGTTATATTCATGAGCAATATCTAATCTGGGATATGTAGATATGGACAGAAGCCAAATGTGCTGTTTAAAAGCGAAGTTGTAATAGGAAAGATACAATGGTGATCAATACGCTACACTGTAGCCTGTAGAGTGATTGCACGCTTACATTACGACTACATGCAATACAGCTGGGTTGTTAAAAATCAAACAAATGTTCTGATATTGTTATATAGCAGCAATGTTATTGTTTAAAAGTTATTTGATGATGTAGTCTTGTAATTTTGACTTAAAGGCTTACACACACACACACACACACACACACACACACACACACACACAGGTGCTTTCAATGACTTTGGCTAATTAGACTTCTAGTCAGGTTGAAGTTGGTTGGAGCTAAGATGGGAGTTATGTGATGTGACCAAACTCTATGAACTGACTGACGGACTGACTGACTGACTAGAGTGACGAGGGTCAAGAGGTCTAATCAGACTACAGGTGTGTAGGGGCTCAGCCTGCCTTAAGTTAGTGATAGCAAATGTTGGCCAGAATACTTTTCCACAGTCTTGGACTTTTTAGACTATTAGTCAAACTTTCTAGTTGAGAAAAAGCTAAGTCTACTTGGGACTCGTCTTGTGGTTTAATTATACTGTGGTCTATAATATTAACAAGCTTGGCCACCAACTTACTAATTAAGCTTGTATAGGTAGCTACTGAAGCTATACTCTGGTAGCAGATTAAAATAAAAATGGACAAAATATATTAAAATGCATCCTCTGGATTCTTGACATCCATTTGCTTTTGTGTTTTCTGTTAGAAATCAGAAATTATAAATATCAAATGAGCATCTATCAATCATATCCATTGTGTTAATAAAACACTGCAAGAATCTTTTCTTTCACCTCCATTGATTTCATCACGTATTAATATTGAATGTCATGTAAAAATTGTGTCTTCAGTTATGCTCTTCCTCTTTGATTTGGATTTAATGACACCAAATCATATATTTACTGTTGATGTGTTAAAGGAATAGTTCGACATTTCGGGAAATACACTTTTTTTGTTTCCTGTTGAGAGTTAGATGAGAAGATTGATACCTTTCTTGAGGAGAGTGGTGGTATCAATCTTCTCATTTAGCTCTCGACGAGAAAGTGGATAAATGTACATGTACATCCCAAAATGTGAAACTATTCCTTTAAAGTGTTAACAACAAAAATGCACCAAACAACCAAACAGACTTAGAAATAGACTTAACATAGCCAGCAGCTGTACTGAAAGTGTTAAGAAGTTTATAAAGATATAAACCTGAGTGCACCAGCCGCCGCAGTCGGTAAAAAAGGTTGCTGTGACACTATGAAGTAGGACAGAAATCACAGTGGCAATAGCTTGGGAAGACAGCGTCAGCCACTGTTAATTATGCAAATGAGCTGATAAGGGAAGCGGAGAGGGCTGATAAAACAAAACAGCCTCTTTTTAATCACAGTTTGGGTTTGCTGGAGTTGTGATCTCAGATCTATAATGCATGTTGTAACATTCATATTCTGTATGTGTGTGTGTGTGTGTCGTGGGACCACACAGAGTAAACATTGTCTTAAAAGAACGCCTTGTCAGCCCGTGGTAGCAGTGATGATCATGGAAAGACAGATGGTAATCAGAGCGCGTTCCTGAGTCATTCATCTCTAGTCGCTCCGACACCTATGGGCTATTTTATGTGGATTTATGGGGCATATGAAGGTTGGAGCTTCAGCTAAAGATGTGAGGAGGTTCACAGTGCCCCATTTTTAGCAGTTCCGCAAAATTGCAATTACACAGTGTAGCATACAGTATGTGGTCTCTGATCTCTTCAAAGTAAAGGAAAAATGGAATTGAAGCAACTTCAGCAGCAACATCTGAGTTTCTCTTTTGGTCTTTTCTGAAGCTTCACAACATTTTTGCGGTTAATTTATTACTTCAACGCAGAGGAGCTTGTAGATACTGTATACTGATGTAATATTGATAGAGTAATATGAGAGATATCGTCTGGGGATTTTAGTTATGGTAATTTTGTGATTTGGGGTAAATGCAGTATTTTACTGGTCTTAAAAATTCAGTTCAATTAAGTGATACAATTTTGTGAGTTTATTTTACTGTTTTAGCATGAACTTGAGCAATAGACCATATCTCACACCATGTTTGCATTAAACTTGTAGTTTAAATTGATTTTTTGTCAATATCTTCTAGTTTGCAGCTGATTGTGGAAACAAATAATGTATTTCCTCCATATATTTTTCATTTTCAAATCAAAAGTCATGTTACAGGAATGCTAACAGCTTTTTGAGGCTGTACTGAGGCACAGCAAAGCTTTGAGCTAAACGCTAACGTGAACATGCTAACACACGATGCAAACATGCTGATGTTGAGTAGGTTTAAGGTGTGTTCACCATCCCAGTTTTATGCGTTAGCATGCTATCATTTGCTAATTAGCTCTAAGCCTGGTCATAAACCAAATTATTGGACAGTTTGACCTGATGATGGTGTTACAGAGCGGATCACCAAAGTTGACACAACTTATCCCAAGGGGATAAAGAACATCTGTAGCAAATTTCAAGGTGATCCATCCAATAGTTGTCAAGTCTTTTCACTCAAAACCACAAATGTCAACCTGCTAGTGGAGCTAGATAAAAAGTCAAGAGGGTCACTAAAGTCATTAGGATTCATCCTTTGGGGACCATCAATGTCCCCAAAGAATTTTTCATGACAATCCATCCAGTAGTTGTTGAGATATCTCAGGCAAGACCAAAGTGGTGGACCGACTGACCGACCGACCGACCGACCGACCGACAGAGGAGTGTGGCTAAAAAAAGTGGTTGGACAAATTCCTACACTTGACGATAAATTCCCTGATATTTAACACCAGCCCACACCACCTCTGCGACACTTGAGACACTTGTCAGGGATCTGATACCACCATCTGTGGGCGAGGAAGAAGAGACAACCCAAGACCTCCGGCTCAGAGGAAGAGACGGGCTCCATAGGGAGGATACAAACTGCTCTCTCCTCCTGCTCGCTCTGCTTTGGTGAGAGGCTCCCAAATACAGTATGAATATTAAACAGGCCTGTCATGCGGGCTCTCCTGCTTAGGGGGATTTAAGATTTAGGATTCTCGCACTCAGCAGGAGCTGAGACGTGAGGTGTGCGATTATTTCAGTGCGGAGCTGACACATTCCATCTCATGCACAGATTATTTATTGTTGCCATCCTGAAGTCATCACCAACATCCTCAAATCTTTTTGTGAGCTTGCAACATCCACAAGTGCACTGCAGTGTAGACACTAAAAATGATGTACTTGGTGTGGAGTATAGGTTAACTACACACTCAGGGCTATACTCTATCTACCGCAGTATAATCCCCAATGCAGCTCAGAGAAATGAGCCTCTCTGTCAAACCAAACTTCCTACATCATTACTGTTACTCCAGGCTGCCCTTAAGCTATGGGTCAACTTTGGATTTTTCAGTCTCTCCAGGATAAGGTGCAGACAAGCTGATCCGAGGCCAGAGTCTGACATTGCCTGAGGCAGCGGCTCTCTATAGCTGCTCCAGTGGAAGCTGCGCCAGAGCACAGTAAATGCTGCAATTAAAAAAAAAAAAAAAAATCTAATCCTCGGAAAAATATGGCGAATGCCTCTGCACAGTTACAAACCTTATGATTTGCACTGATTCCTAAAGTTTGCATATGCGGGTAGCTATTGACTGTGATTACTGCGGCTATTTACAGTCTATCTATCAAGAGTACACAGACCCTGGAGGAATGGAGCTGATGTAGTTTCTTAATGAGCATATTATGCTGAATAGATGTTTAAACAATGTCGAAGTGTAGATGTAGATGTCTTGGCTAAAACCAGGATACATGAGGGTTAGCCTATGCTAAACTAAGTATTCATGTGTATGTATGGATTCTCTGGGGCATGTTTCTTATATTCCTAATTTGTCTTGTTATGCTGTATTTACTGCTTGGTATAAAAGTGAACTATACAAAAGCTTATTGAGGTGTCTGAAAGTTAAACCTGCATTTACTGATTTTTTGGCCACTTGGGGCAGTGGAGAGAAGCTGTCAAGCGTTGACATATTACCACGTTATAAAGTTGATATGGTGTATGTTTTAGCAAAAAGTTGCCTGTTGACACATCCAGCAGACACAGAGCAACATTAGCATTCATTTGGAGTTGTGTTTGTGTCAATTTGATGAATGTAAGTCCAATATTCACTCTCCTTTTAGCTCTGTTTTTGGTCTCCACTATGATCATCAGCTAGACTCTAATTGTGTCTGCTGTTTGGTATTTGGCAGATAGTGTACAGAATTTGGAGGCATTTTTGGAAAACAGCTGCCTGCTGCTTGTGGAAACAATGCAGGTGAGAGTGATCAGACTGAACCAAACAGTTTAGTTGCTGGTCATAAAACAAAAACTCAACATAAAAACTTAGTAGAACTGAGAAAAACTGCAGAGTCGAGTAATAATCATCTGTGGGTTTGTTCCTATGAGCGACCTCTTTCACATCACATATAGTCATCTGACCCATTGTTAACATATCTGAATTTGTAAAGATGTCTTCGGACAGTGTTTTCTGGAAACCTTAAAGATGTCTGGGAACATTAATATGCATTGAGTCACATTTCTTGGTTGGTCAGCTAATAAATTACTCTGGAGAGGACAATTAAAGGACAGTGAGTGTTTATTTATTCATGTGATTTAGTAAGTGCTGGGTACAAGGAAATCTGGCAACCAAGCACTGTGCATTTATGTTTAAATATGAGACATGAGAGATTATGTAAGCCACATTTCTATGCAGCTCAGTTGATTTCAGTCCTTTAGGATTAACATTTTGGAATTGACAGTTGTAAATCATAGAAGAGAAGCATGAAACCAGCTCTCTGCCACAGCTCATAGGACAGTATCAGCAGGGGAAACCTCTACTAGTGGATGCTGTGGGAACGTTGCCTTTCAGGTTCAGGTTGTTCTATTTGTACACCCTTGCCTCAGACAGATCTATCCTGTATGCATTAAATCTTGTGGCCCTGCACAGAGATGTGCTGTAGTCAGCAGCCCTGTAGTCACAGGGCTGCCTCTGTTGGCTAATAAACTGGGGAAATGCCTGATCAGATTTATTTACTAAGAACAAATATGAAGGGAGGGAGACTGATGGAAAGAGTGGGAGAATGGTTGCATCAATGTGAAATAGTGACACAGAGGACACACTGAGGGTGCAATCAGAGCTATTTTTTTCTTTGTGTGTTTTTTTAAATGTTTTGCGGCTCAATTACAAGATCCCTAAGGCTTTAGTTTGTTAAATTAGATAAACTTGATGGACATGTTTGTTCCATTTGCTGCAATTCATATTCTCCTTCCAGTTAAGATCAGTTGAATATAAATGTCACTCCCCACTGTGTTAAGAACCTGCTAAATATCAGATGTAAATATAATGAACTTTGTGATTTGTGTTTCAGACATGCTAATGGAGTTATGTGTTATTTTAAGTCAAATAACATTTGACTGTTGGAGATCATAACTTCTCCCAACATGCATGATGAAAATACCCCATATGATTATGAAGTTTGATATCTGTAAAATGTACACATAACATCATAATCACATTGCACTATGTAGGGCTGCTAATAACAATTACTTTCAAATCATTTTTGGATTCATTGAAGAATCATTTGGTCAATAAAATATCAGAAAATAGTGAAAAAGGCCCATTATAGTCTGACTGACTGGATTTTTGAGGCTGATATTTATAGTTCATAGTTTTAAAAATCCAATGAAGTCAATAGTCAATAGTCACTTTTGCAATAAACATAATATAAACAATTTTTTTTTGGATAAGATTTGAGTAGATTTGTTTTTTAGAGTATATAAAATTGTGACAAAAATATGAACTCAATGAGACATTTTGCAGTTGAAAAAAGTACAAACTATCTAATGGCAACACTATTTAAATGACCTCAAACATATTTAAGCATTTCTGTACTGCACTTACTCATCTGCTGAATATACACCAATACCAATATATATCTGCAATACACTAATATCGGCCGATACATCTAGCCAATTGATCAGTTTAACTCTAATTACTAATTATTACTAATTTCTGATCAACACTCTAAAACCCAAAGATGACTGATATAAAAGAGAGCAAAGCAGCCAATCTTCACATTTGAGAAGATAGCACTAGACTAATAGTTGCCCAATAATTTTGTAGAAATAGACTAATTGACTAATCATTTTAGCACTAGCTTTATGCATCATGAAGGGGTGATATTATTATTATTTGATTTTGAAAGCCAACTTACTTTTGTTTTCTTATGTTAGCAGACACAGTTTGGAGGTGACCGCAGAAAAAAATAGGTAAATGTCAGGGTGACTCAACTGGAGGCAGACCATCTGTCACATGGTCTTTTGTCCACTTTACAGTCTATTTGAAAAGCTCATGGCTTCAAATGTCATTTAATAGAGTGGTGTCCATTCCAAAACCTCATTTCAACTATAATAGCGCTGTCAGACTGGGGGAGCTCTATTAAAGATATTTTCCACCTGGGAAGGAGATGGACACCTGTGTCATTCAGACAGAAAGAGATAAGGGAAATACCATCTCTGTCACCCGTGGTTTCCTTCAAGTGGAGCAGCATGACTTGCAATCAGTCCTCATCCCATCTAACATCTTCATCCATCTCCTTGTGCCCTGGTGAAGTGTGAGTGGGAGGGATGCAAACCCTTGGATGATGTGAGTGGAAAATACGGAGTCTGAGAACTTTAACTTCTCTGCAGTGTCAAGCTGTGGAGGAGCATCCAAACTGTCAGCATCCTCAAAGCGACAAAACACTACACACGTGCGCTGCTGCAACTGCAGTCAAAGCCGATCATTAGAGGAACAACATCAATGAGAGAAACACAGATCCCAAGTTGAAACGCAACATAAATAAGGACCTCTCTTGTCTACAGATATAAAAAAAAACAGGAAACACGAAAACAACACTATACCAGCACCATCAATGCCAAGCTCTGGCCTGGAGGAACGGATACGATTCATCAATTTCACATTGCGCCAACATGGCCGCTGTAAACACATCTTGCCCTTCCTTGGAGATTGATTTTGTTTATCTGAACTGTTTTTCTGCCCTGTCCAAATTTGCCACATGGGGAAAAATATGATAATATTTATGCTACCCCAGAGACCAGAGGGCATCAGGGAAAAAATCAATATTCACCACAAGTCACAACCTCAGAGTTGCTGAAAGGAGACCGCTCAGCACAGCAC
This sequence comes from Thunnus maccoyii, assembly GCF_910596095.1. Classification (NCBI taxonomy): domain Eukaryota; kingdom Metazoa; phylum Chordata; class Actinopteri; order Scombriformes; family Scombridae; genus Thunnus; species Thunnus maccoyii. Next base: position 17,342,768 of record NC_056552.1, on the reverse strand, counting down.
CAACTGCCAGTGGAAAAGTATAATCACATCTGTAGCTTGTGTATGTGTGCGGGCAAGCGAGCATGCCTCTAATGGAAGAGGCAGAGAGAAAACTTAGAAATTAGTGAGTGTTTGTCAAAATACGCCCATTAAGTTGTCTGTGCTTCTTGTCCGTGAGAGGAGCTGTAATACAAAAAAATAAATTCTTGTCACGACCAAAGTGCTTATCACTCACAACTGCTTTTCAGCTAACAAGCACAATAGCTAGCCTTGGGTGGAAATTACTCATATTCTTTGAACATCCCAATACAAAAGGGCACTGATTAACTTCCTGTGCTCAAGGTTATAAAGCCGCAGAGATGGCTACAGCTAGCATGATGCACTTCTTCATTTGAGAACCTTGAAACTAACCACCAAAGTAAATGGAATATAAACTTAGCAGAGAAACAGCCTCCTCTCGAACTCCAGCAGACACATATTGCTGTCCTGGATTGACTTCATGCAGCAGATGCAAACAGACGCTCATAAACACAGTGGTGTCGCTCCGCTCAAAGGGGATACCTTCAATGAGGCTGCATTACAGTAGAAATATTCATCATCCTCGGTGTTGTTATCAGCGAGGCTGCAGGGGGTGGTTGTAGAGGAAGTGAGCTTGGTGTCACCTGGGAAGTGTTGACTGTGGGGTGGCATAGGGGGGTTGAGAATTATCATAATCACGTTGGCAGCCTCTGCATCACACCAAGGTCACCCTGCCTCCTCAGTGCTCAGTTCAGGCCAGCATCAGGGGAGTACATCAGAAACACAGGACCAGACGCTTCAACGCTATATGCACCACCAGAGTTTGAACACATATAAGGTTCTGTGGCTGAGATTGGCTAAAAAGTCAAAAATCTGACACTGCATACTGACAATATTGCAATATGACAATAACAGACACTGCCAATGGGCCTTCAAATAAGAGCAGGCAGGAAATAATCTGTATTCAGCAGGCAATGGTGACACAAAGACAATTCCACAGTCATGAAAACGCCTCCTGCTTTCCACAAACCTTACCGGATTCACCTCCAGCCAATTCAATTAGTGCGTTGTCAAATATCTCTACACCAGCGCTTGAAGTGAGTCAGTCACTCTGCTCCCTGATGCTTTCTCTCTACTGTATCTGCCCTCTCTTGTCTTTTCATCTCCACCTCCCCCTCGTTAACTGAATTCAGTTGCTGATGCTGCTGATGTGGTGTGCAGGTGTGGCAGCGGCAGTTTATCTGATTCAACTTTGCCGTGAGAAAAAACTCCCGATTCCCCCAAAACTCCCATGCACAGTCTACTTGCAGTCACTAAGTTTACTGAGCACCACTGTGGATCAACTTTCAATCACATGTGTAACCTCTGTGTGTAAAAAAAAGCATAATATGCACAGTCCTTGTATTGATATTGTTCTGTTTTTGAGCTCCTTACAAAGCTGTATTGTAAACAGTTTATTATAAAGCTTCATTAGGAACTTCCCAACCACTCATAATGTTGTTTGACAAAAGAAATCTTCACTCAGCATCGACTTGAAAGCGTTTGCAGAGCTTTTAACTCCGTTCCAACTCGAGAGGAGAGAGTCTTTCACTGAGAAAGACTGTGAAGTGCAGTTGAAAGCTCTGGAAAAAGCTATTAAGTAGACCTGTGGTTAAGATTGCCAAGTTTAAGAATGACCTTTCACTCTCCTCTCATAAGGTATCTTCAATCAAACAATATACTAGAGAAATTCCTACAGTAGTTCTTTATCACACCAACAAATGGTCACACAAAAGAAAAAGTGAATTAAACCAATAAAATCAAGACTTGACTCTTTACCAAATTGAAAATCCTGCATCTAAGGAGTAAAGCTTTTTGTTTTTATAACTCAATTGATTTTATTGATTTTAATCTTGCAGACTCTATGCCAAAACTGTATTTTTAGGCTTTCAGGATTTGTGTAGAGTAGAGTAACTCGCAGCTTGTGTGCCTCGTCCAAACATCAAACATCAGCAAAATGGACGATGGACAAAGTCGCTCTTGGCCAGGCACCAAGGCGCTCTATTCACTGGCAGCATATATAATCATATTTACCTTGCCTAAATATGTGCAGCATGCTTTTAAAAACATCATTCAGTCATATAATAGGAATTTAGAAATGGTAGTGCAACAAAGGCAAAAATAAGTCCGAAGACCTCCAGCCAGTCAGGGAACTGAATAGGCTTTTATTAGCGTGAGAGAATGCAGAAACAATCATCAGGCTAAATTAGGGCCGACAACACGGTGACTCTTGTGGCCACAGCGGAAATCCGACACTGCCGCGGTCCTGCCTGATATCAGAACAACATTAATCAACCGCTGAAGGATTAAACATTAAATGTAACTTCGTGTGGAGCTTTTAAGTAATGACAACATCAACTAGCTTGCAACAATGAGGTTATACTGACATGCAGCCATTTATCACATTTCCATTACAATATCCCAACAGGCCACAAACGACATCAGGCCACATGTCTTTTCCTCCTCTTGGCTACAGATGCCAATAAGCAGTGTGAGCACAGAGTTTTCTGACACTGCCTGGCCAGTTTATAGCAGTAAATAGTATATTCTATTAACAGGCTTCTGGACACTAGGAGGAGAAAATCCTGATACTCAGGCTCTATAGATGCTCAGTGACACAGTGAAACCTCTCAGGGTTTCTGGTTCAATTACTCAGGTGCTTCTTATAGTATATCCCTGAGTGCAGCTTGCTTTTTCAGGGTCGCCCTGCTCACATTCACACAGTTACTTTCACATTAACAACTGTAAGCTGCAAAATACAACCGCAGTCCTCTTATTGTTGGCCACCGGAGCAACTGGGGGTTAAGGGCCTTGCTCAAGGGCATCTCAGTGGAGGTACTGAGGCAGGGGTGTTTTTTAAAATGCCTGTTTATATAAATCTCCTTTGGACAGATAGCTTCAAAACAAATCACAACTGGAATCATTTTAAATCCACGTTTCTGAAGAATAACCAGGCGTGTAGTCTTGGTTGATGATGCATCTTTCCTTAGTATTTTATTGTATTTTATGGTACTTTTGCTATCATTATTTTCTATTTTTTTTGCATATTTGAATATGTATTTTATTGCGTTTTTATTGTGTTTTTTATTGCACTATATACACATTTGTTTTTATAAAAGCCCATCTGGGGACGAGTATTGCAAATGAAATGCTATGATTTGTGGTGTTATTCTGCTCAGTGAATATTCTCTGCGTATGTCTCTGTCCCCATTAGAATAAAAAAATAAATAAACCAAAACATGTCCAATTAAGATCTTTTTAAAGAAGATTATTTTATGGCATGAGTGTTTTTAGGGGGATGACACACAACAAGCCAAACATAAGCCATGTGGCACACACTAACAACTTTTTTTCCCCCCCTCTAAACACATGTTTCTTTCATGCTGGATCATAATTTTTTCTTAACAACCAAATGTGATGCCAGGAGCTCTCTCTCCCTCTACAGCAACAGATTTTCTCACTGGAAAATGTTGATATTTCATTGAAGATCAGATGATTCAAAGCAAAAGTTTTACCCCAGGCCGTTGTTTTGTCACACTGAAGCTTGCAGAAACGACCTTGGCAGGGACCAAAGACCAGTAAAAAAAATCTAGTAAGGTATGTTGACGCTATAGATCCTCACTGACACATTGATATCTGAGGTGAGTGGGACACAGGGGGACAGTAGACTCAAACTTACTGTTATGAAAGGCTGCTGGATGATTTGGATTGCCTTCAATGTAAGGTCTGAAAGGAGGCAGAAACCCTGGGCTCATAAAGGGCTACGAGGTAAAATATGGTGCTCTGGCCCCAAGGATGGAGAACCAGAAGAGAAAGAGGTGAAAAAAAGGAATTCCTACTGCTTCTCTTGAATATGCAGTTGGACTGAATATTGAACATGACTCAACATTTTAATTTCTGTTCATATTTCCAAACATGAATTTGAAGTGGAGCTCTTCATCCACTGTAAGTGCAGCAGAGCCATGAAATATTACTGAGTGGATGCAAAATAAGCAAGGACAAGGACCGGGGTCTGAGCAGCTCTGTCAGAAAATAATTACAGAATTGTTCTTTTAGTCAGCACACATCCAAGGACAAAATGTACAATGTCATACTTCATTTTCAGAGGGTGCACTAGAGTACAGCAGCAGTGCGATGTAGTCAAAATCAGACCTTCAAGGTTTGGAGATGTCTATATCACACCATTTGACGTACTCAGATTAAAAAACCTTTGTGAAACTCATCTTTTTTTTTAAAATTGCGATATAATCATTTTCCCTGCGGAGTTGTTTTTTTCCATGCATGTGAGAACAGGTCTATACTTTCACACTCTTCCAAAAAAAAAATCTTTCTTTTTGGCTTTGAAAGGAAGCCCTGCGGTGCAGAACTACTTGCAGAGTGTTAAGGCACACACATAAAGGCACAATACCTGCAGCACGTTGCTCCATAAACGCATCCACTGAGTGCAGCTATAAACCTGAAAGCTCTGCTGCCCTACAAAAATAACAAGCAACATGCGTGCAGGAGCTGATAGCAATAGACGACATGATTGAACTCATGAGCTAGAATAAGAGTGCATGAATAAACATGAGACAGCCATGAGCGACAAAAAGGGAAGAGAGGGAAAATCAAGGATTTCACTGAGTGATCTAAAGCACCGGGCAATTTTGAACATCCACAACCAATCATGAGTTTACAAAGACAGGGGGGAAACTGACTGAAATGCAAAGTGTGAGGCAGTGAAACACTAAGTAGTAACAAGAACCAAAGTCTGGACACACACACAGTCACACACACATATCAAGCAGATCATTGAAATCTAAAGTATCCATGATATCTTCATTTTTGTTCCCAGTTTAGTATGCTATATAAACTGACGAACCAATGTAAACCAAACTTAAAAATGTAAGTTTATAAAATCCACACATGAATATGACCTGTTACACAACCACAACTACAATATATTTACATTGTAGCATCAGTTAAAACAACTATAGATAAGATTTAATAACAAGAGTTCACAGTGATACTAGTGGCTTAGTGAGGCTGTACTTTGAGCTAAATGCTAACACCATCATCCTAACATGCTCAAAATGACGATGTCAACATGCTGATGTTTAGCAGGTAAAATGTTTACCAATGTTTACCATCTTAGTTTAGTGTGTTGGCATGCTAACATCTGCTAATCGCAACTAAACACAAAGTACATTTGAAGTTGATGAAAATGCATTTAATTTTGCAGGTATTTGGTCATAAACCAAAGTATCTAACAAATGGAAATTTTGACCTGATTGTGTCGTAAAATGAAAAGTCAAGAGACAACAAAACAATTACAATTTACAATTTAACCTGCGGGAAACATGAACATGTGTACCAAATTTCATGGCAATCCACACCATAGTTGTTGATACATTTCACTCAAAACCACAACCTCATGGTGGCACTAGAGGAAAAGTCAGATGATCACCAAAGTCAGCAGCCGTCATCCTCCACCATGAATGTCTACACCAACGTTGCCATCCATAGAGCCTAGCATGGCTAAAAACATGGTTATATGAACTTCAGCATCAAATAAGGTTAAATGTTAAAGGCAGGAAGGAGCCTCATATCCTGTCTGTCCATGCAAAAGCAGGCAAGAGACACAGCCTTTATTTCTTCCTCACCCTAATTCTCAAAATTGAAAATGTCAAACCTTGTATGATAGTTTCACCTTTGTTCTAATAATAGCGACTCATTTCTTATTTTAAGACTTCTATAAAACTCGCCATAAAAGCCAGTTTGAAGGATTGCAAACCACAACTGTTCATTGTGTTGACTTACAATAAATCAGTAAAAAATGTCTACAAAGCAACACTGCCATCCTCACCATCAGACTGCCTCACTACATCAACTGACAAGAGTCGAGTGTCTTGTGAAAACCTCCTGCTGTTCCCAAAATCTGGCTGGTGACCTTCATCTGGCTTCTCACCTGGAAGAAGTAGAGCCGTCTTTCTGCTCGCCACTGAGAGAGGCCTCTTGCCGTCAATTCCAAACACACAGAATTACACATTCAAAGTGGTCCAGTGCACCTCCCAACCCAATGGACTACTTTCCAACAGATCATAACATTTGTACCAGGACAGCTTCAATTACAACTCCTCACTTTTAGCTGGTTTCTTCCTTTTTTTCTCATTTTTCAGTTTGAGAAAATCGCAGTGATACTGAATAAACAGACTTGAAAATTAAATGCAGTAAAAGTCAAATTCCAAATAATTATACTAAGATTTAGATTCCACTTGTTAAATTAAATTTTTGATCGCTACGGTTTAACATGAGCACAGAAGTTCAGATGAATGTGCTTCGACTCCAGGCTCTGGGGGGGTATTGAGGGTAGAAATGTCACCGTGCGTGATCTCCTCACCGCTTTCTCCTCCTTTTTCGATTCAGGCTGCAGCTTAAATCTCCAAACAGCATCTCAAACTGCACTCAGGCTAATTCCCTGGAGAAAAACCCAGCATTACTCTCCCACTTTTCCTCCTCTAAGTCCCATGCTCACTTGCTCTTTCTCTGTCATCATTGCTAAAATAAATCAAAGCTACAATAATTCATGAGTTTTAGGAGTGTGTGTGAGGGTGTGTGTGTGTGTAGAGGAGTGAGGGTCTTATTTTTACAGAGCTGAGAGAGTTTTGAGCAGCATTAACTCTATTTTACTATGCGCAAAGAGAGGACAGGAAAAGGGAGGAAAAAGAATTTGCAGTTTTAATTGCGTAGAAAGAAAAGCCTAAATATCAGGTTAGTGAAAATGAATGAATATAACTCAATATGAATTAGGCTATTGCTCTCGACAGTAATCAAATAATGGTTTGCTAGAGATTTACGAGATCCAAGACAGAAATTGTTCCCAGTGAAGATGAAAGGGAATAGAGGTTTATGCAGCAGCGCTGATATGACTTCTGCAAATACGCATTGACAGCAAAACTGCAGTGAGAAACCACATCCCACAATCAGCGCAGATTTAAAAATTTCCAATTTCCAAACTGGCTTGGAGGAGGATGAAAGTTAATGAGGTTTCTTGTCAACAAAGACTTGAGTGCTGCAGCCTGACCTCTGGGCACCGTGAGTCACTCTACACTGCATTCAGCTTGGCGCCCGGGCCACCAGTCAGGTCAGGTTTATCAAAACTATCGAACAGACCGCTCACGGATGTCAGCATGAGAACAAGATGCTAACAGATTCAGGCCCACTGGACTGGCATTTAATGCTAAAAGCAGCTGTTATACAGCAGATCTGAAATGCAATTTAAGACCTTTTACTTGATAAATGAATAAGGAACCAACAAAACAAAAATCAAAGCATTTTTTCTGAGTAATTCACTGTACAAACAGTACCAAAACCAAAAAAAAACTAGGTCAGTACAGATACACCGCACACACACACTATTTATCTAAACCTGACTGAACATTTTCTAACAATCTTTAAATTACCTGTTTCATCACTCTATAGTTTACACCAGTGTGTTCCCAAACATTTCTAATCTACAGCACCACTTCATAGTGATTTCTTTTTTCATGGCACCTCCTTCCCAAGACCACCCACGCAGCACACATACACATGCAAACATTTTAGTTAAAAATTACACCATGGATATGTGTTATAAGGAGTTATTTTAACAAACTAACAAAAAAAAACTGATGTAAAATATGTGACACATGAACTAATATACTCCCACTACTACTCCTATGCTACTACCACTACTACTACTACAATAATAATAATAATAATGTTAATATAATGAATAATATAGGCCTAATCACGATCACTTAGAAATAAAATAAGTCAGCAGTTTTAGGTTATGTTGCTGTTCAGACTTGCAGATAAGTATTGAATTTAAAAGTGAAGTATTCTAAGTATTTTGTTCAAAAGTAGAGCTGTCATGTCACCAATCTTAATGAAGTATATCCATGAAGTAAATAAAGTATATCTTATCTTTGCTGTAGAAAAGTTCATGTGTAATTAGTGTCAATATTGCTTAGTTTTTTTTGTGTGGTGAAATGTTATAAAAAGTACAAATTGTAAATTAACAAACCTCTGCACTCACTATGGGAACCATTGGATCATATGATGATAACACACTTATTTTAACAAGACACTCACCGGCCAGCACTCCTGCCATGTAAAGGAGACTTATTCGTAAGATGCCATGGACCATCTCCAAGGGAACGCCAATCATCAGCTGCAGTAAAGCGTTGAACCCCAGCTGCTCCAAACTAAGGAGAGAAAGCACAGAAAGAGAACAAGACTCACATGGCAGCACAAGATTGTTTTTTCCTCTTACTGCTGTACATCATCTGCAACGACCGACCCGATTTTAACTGAACCCGCTGTGCAGAAATCAACATGTGGTTAATTGGAGGGTCATGAACGTACCCGACGTGCATGAACATGTAGCTGAAGAAGCGCCACACTTGTGCACGGTGGCCGGGATGGTAGACCAAGGGGCTCTTCATGAAGTCAGGCTGATAGGTCTGCAGCACCCACTTGTTTAGCATGATGCCGTAGCACATGAACACGATAATCTGCAACGGAGACACAGAAACGACATCAAACTGTCAGTTCTTGCTGACGTACCCGTTACATGCTCTCTCTGCAGGCTGCTAAGGCTGGTTTGGTACAAAAGGTGGAAATTGCCTTGCAAAACAAAACCTATTGTGATTTATGACGTTACCTTCTTTTTCTGTATTCCTCAGCCGATGCTTATTAAACTCATGGAGACAATTAGTGCCCGCAGAAAAAAAAAAGGCACATCTGGTTCAATTCCATTAATTTCTTTTCATAGAATAATGAGTCATTGTCTCTGTGAATTAAAATGAATGTGAACTGTTATTATCACATCCTCATTGTCATTACAGACCATTCAGTGCCATTTGGAGGTATTATAAGAGCACTTGGCTTTCTTTCCCCAGAATTATGATGATTTCGGGGGAAATTACGAAGTTTTGTTAAGAAACTGTAGGTTATTTTCACTCCTTAATCCCTAACCATTCAACTCCGTGAGGGCTTCTGTGTTAGAGGTTTTATTTTTTTTCCAAATGAACACAATAGGTCAATTAATGCCACTGTGGTGGCCTGTGTGCTTACTGATGTGGTTCCCTAGTTCCAAAATCGGTGTCTGAAAAGAAAAAAAAAAAAAAAATCTCTGCATACAGGCTGACTGAGGGTTTCAGCTTGGAGGAATGGCATTAAATGTACCCACTAAGCCCCTCACTCCCAAATGGGTTACCAGCTCATATCGAGCTCACAGTAAAAGCGTGTGATCAAAGGCAGAAAATCTTTTCAGTGGGTCTGAGGCGAACAACTGAGCCAACAGAACAGTATAAAGTCTGTGTTCTGGGTTAGTAGCACAAACTGTGTGAGCGTCAAGTAAAATATTCCACCAATGTTTTATCTGAGACAGTGTGCTGCACCAGTACAATTGTCTATGATCTACTGAACATGCTGGTAACGTCACCCCCTATATCTCACCTGCACGATGGTGACGATGGCGATAAAGACAGGCGGGGGACACAGCCGGTTCTGATGGAAGTACCAGCGTCGGTCCGTCTCGCAGGGCAGGATCTCGTAGGCTACATAACGAACAAAACGTTTGTACAGACCCAGCCCCGTCTCATCCAGCAGGATCTCCCTCTGCAGCGTGCGGCGGCCATTGGCGATGGCCCGTCGGAAACTGCTGGAGCGCTTACTGCTCATCTGAGGAAAAAGATGGAAAAGCAATGAGCGTATTTAAATCCATATTAGTAGCAGTAGATCATAATCAGTGTACTCTTGTGTATGTAATCACAGTCAATATTGTAACGGCATTGGATTTTGAGGAAAAGGGAACTTGAAATCTTCTTTTTGCTTTTTAGAGTTGGCTGCATTATTCGTGGAGTCGACACAAAGATATCAAAACACAATTTCCCTTTACTTAAGGATAGGCGATTTTTTTCAGCTGACAGCCCGGTTATTTGCAACTACAAGGCATCCGATGACAGATTTGCATTCATTTGCTCTATTTGTCTCTTAAGCTTGATGTCTATTTTGCAATAAAACCTGTCTCATGTGGTGTTATGAGCATTTTACTGCCGGCAGCTGGAGGACACACCTAACCGGGATGAATACATCTCATCATCTCCCGCTGCTGAATTTCTCATCTTAGCAATTATACCCATAACTTTCTTCACACTAAGTGGATCAAACAGCAGTAAAGGAGGATAGCTTCTTTTCATATAATCTAAGGAAAACTCATCAGTGTGACTAATCATCCTGGATGGGACGAGCAAACGTTCATAAAGTACTGATTTCACAAGGGATAGCATGACAATCTACGCAAGTTGTACTTTTTTTTATCATCAAATAGTCAAGAGAAAGGTTGATGATACTCTTATCTTCTTTTAGGACTTTTTCTGTTGTTCTGACATTGTTCATTGAGTTTTTTTTGCAATTGTAGCTAAATGGTTGTATTGTTGTATTGTTATATGTTTTCACAGCAAAATTAAGTTAAAAAATGACAGTTTTTTGAAACAAAATGATTGACAAGCATCTTAAAACAGCTCCTGACAGTCTCTACAGTCCAATCTGTGTGACACAGAGATAAAAGAGAAATGCTGCTACTGAAAACATTGTACAGATGTTTGGTAAAAAATACTCTCCATACAGTATGAGTGGCAGTTGACAATGTATTCTAATACATTCAGAAATTAGTAGGTGAAAACAGACCTTCCTGCTTGATATGTAAATCTGTAATGAGTGTCAATTTTATATAACTGGTGTTAGAAATTAATATTCTTTTCTTCATACATTTCAGAATCAATGACAATATTATGTTAATATCAAAGCCACGTTACATGTAACAACTGATATAAAAACTGTAAAAATGTATAAAAAGTGAACACGTCTTGCCACAAGAGAGCTGACACACCTGCTGCTGAATATTTATGACTGATAAGAAACTAAAATAATGCATAAGTGCTTTTTGATTTTGACAAAATGTAAAGCATGACTGCTGACAGGGTTGATTGCAGCTCAGACATCTTAACAAATGGGCTGTTGAAGAGATTTCGCCCTTGAAAAAGCAAATCTTTGTTGAGAGGAACTATTGCATGAAAAGCGAGAAAGTGTGTGTGTGTGTGTGTGTGTTCATGTTATCACAGACTCCAGGTTTGCTTAGTGAGCAGGAGCCCTGCAGCAGCCTGCAGGCCGGCGGGGACCAACTCTTAATAAGTTCTTTAATAGAGGCTTAGGATGAAAACTATCCTAATGCCACTATTTTGACAGCTGAGGCAAAGAACTTTCAGGATGACAACGCAGAGAGCTCTTTTCCACCGCTGAAAATACTGTTTGACCAGCTCCCCCCGGAAGGGATCCTTTTGAGTCAGTATCTGCATTTTCTTACAGACACAAGCACACATGCTTCATAGGTAAAAATTTACTTAATGGCTGATACTCAAAAGCGATGCCAGATGCCTCAAGTCTCCGATGAAGCTAACACAACACAGCTCCTTTGAGGACAACTGACTGACTAAGCAATTACCTCGAAATCAACCTAGGTGATATGATGTGATGTGACACTTTATGAAAATGAGTTTCCAGGAAAAGCAGTGAGGGAAAAGAAAAAGGGGCCATGTGGGCAGCAGCTGCTACTGTTAACAGGATAAATCTTCCACAGCAGACCTTATGTATGAGAGTCTCATAATAATAACCTCAGACAATGTGGCAGTTTCATGTGAAGTGTAACGCAACCTCCGGAGGGTGCCTGTAGGAAGTACAACCCACCATTAAAGTACACCATTTGTCATTCATTAGCCAGGTCCTGCTGCTTGCAGACTCACATGTGGACACAGCGGGGAGGCATGGTGAAAGAAGTTGTGGGTCAATATCTATAAAAGCTAATGAGCTAAACATACTGGAGGACAAAGACTGTAAATAAACGAGCAAATGATGAAGAAGTACTGAACAGATTGCTCCACAAATGGAGTAGCTGCCCCCCACCCCCTCTTTTCCCTTTTCAAGAAATCACTCAGGAAAAACAAAGAGGAAAAAAAAAGTGCTAATCCCTTTTGGAAGTTAGCAGAGCAGGACGTGGTAACTACCCTAACTGTGGGTAATTATGACACTGTTGGTTGTACATTGAGGGTGTGAGGGCCTGTTGCACCGTGATAACCAGAACGATGTCGAGCTGGGCTGCTGGCTCTCCTGCAGATGGAGGGATGCATATTTAGTATGGAAATCAGGCCTGGAAAATGCAATTATACTATACTTGAGGCTGCGAGTGAAAGCAGAAGAAGGAAGAGTAGAGGGACATTAGAAGAGCAGAGAAGGGAAAATACGAAGGGAAAATGAGATGCCTGCCTGAGCGAGCTCAATTCACAGATTCTGGAGGCCACCAGTGGACAGTGAAGGTGAGGCCGCGTCCTTCTTACTTTGAATATCTTAATATTGTTGAACTGACAATGACAAAGAGGAAGTGTGTTTATGGAAAGAAGAGAGGTAGAGTTTAAGAGATGTAAGTATAATCGTGCTTTCTCCCTCTGTTGGCTTTCTTCTCTAAATAAATTCTCTGTTTCTGACTTTGTTTCATCTTTATTTGGCTCTGTGACAACACCTGCCGCCTCTCTCCACCTCGCACTCAATCCTCTCCCATTCATACCGTCTCTGTGAAAAATGTGTCCCCCGGAGACACGGCTAAGCATAGCTGTCATTCTGTGTCGCCTTCTCTGACATGCAGGACTGCCGCCTTTTAAAGTGAGCATTAGCAGCCTTTTGAAGTGACGACAGGAGAGAGACGGGAAACAGACAATAAGACACACACAAGCAGTCAGAACTTGAGATAACGTTCGGAGGGGAGCGAGGTGCGCCGAAAATCACATGACTTCACATAAAACGCTGGAGGGAGGGGAAAACCTCTGACTTGGGCTTCGGTAACGGTGGAAGTTCCCTGACGAGGCAACATCTGCCAGAGAATAATTGATGCTGAGCCTAAGAGCGCAAAGATAAAGATAGTATTTCCCTTTAGGGACAGCTGAATGGACCAAACTGACAACTGTGTGTGTGTGTGTGTGTGTGTGTGTGACAAACAGCAAGGGTCCATCCTCCCCCTCTCAGTAGCTGCATGCTGTCCACTATACATGCTGCTCTCAGCTCTAGTCAACTGTCCTTGATGGATTAATTAGTTACGCCACATGGTCAATACCACACAGCTCAATACTAATTAGTAATAACAATCAAAAAAATGTAGTTTAAAGGCCACTGAAAATACAAAAACATTAGAGTTTATGCGACTATTTGAGAGGTGACCATCTTTCAATCACTTTCTCCTACACACACACACAGGATGAGTTGTTTATCATTACTAGAATATTAGAAGACTGTGGCAATTAACCGAGTTTACATGGTGATTCTCCGCCATCTGGCTAAAAGTGTCACTATACCCATTTACTATCTAATTTGTGAGTCATTCAGAAGACCAAAATCCGCCTCTCCCTCGCTGTCTCTCACACTCAGAGCGGATTCTAAATCGCCACGGATCTCAGCCCTGCGTTGTGCTGATTCCACCCTGACCCAGATACTCTGGTTCTTTCTTGTCCAAATCCTTTTAAAATTAGAGTCCACCTTTTTTCCCTCAGCAGTTCGTGGCCATAGCCTTCCTTCATGGTTTAATCATTGTGGTGCTAAAACTCAAAAAAAAAAAGAAAAGAAAAAAAAGAGCCTTTACTCCAGGACACTTAAGCAAAGTGCATCACTTTTAGCCGGTGCTCCATCTAAAACAGAAAGCACCTTGACAGGAGTTTGGTGTGGGATGCGATGCTGATAGGTAGCATTTGTGTCCCTGGAGACAGGTGCACTGTGGGCACTTAAAATGACTAAAATGACTTGAGAACTTTAAAGTACTATACATCAACTACCTGGACTTGACTTGGACTGTGACCGAAGTTCATTTCTGCTCTCCGTAAGTGCTCGCTTTCTTACAATATTGCTTAAAATGCAACAGAAGACTCACTGAGTTTAAAGCAGAAAATTAGGATACATATTACATAAGCGTTTCTCTAACTATATCTCCTGAGGGAATAGAAAGTGTGAGTGCAACATTTGGGCAGGAGGGTAAAAATGAGGCACACAGTAACGGTCTTAAAATCCTCCAACCTGAACAAAGCGAGTCCCCGCCATAATCTCTAAAATACACCCTCTATCCGTGTAATTAACCGTGGCAGCCATTTTGGATCTCCGACGAACATTAGCCAAATTACCACCCGAAGGAAAACAATGACACACTTCTTCAATTACGCAGCTGGTACATGATAGCATCAGAGGACTCTCTTTAAAGAAATCGATACGTGCAATTACACGCGCACGTGTAGGAATATATCCGACTTCAGGATGGCCTGGTTTTACCCTCAATTCATAAGCAGAATGTCGTCTGTCGCAGAATCCTCCCCCCCAAAAACCCTGCCATGTGTGAACTTTGACACCACGGGTTTCTCTCAGACTCCTGCGTCGACAAGATGTTTGTGTGTAATTGTGTTGAAAGGTGTTGCTGCGTGTAAAAATGTGTGGCGGTTGTCTTGCTGTGTAGGACTATTGTGCAAATGTACTCTGTGGAATAGCAGTCAGATGCGGACGTATACTCCTTGTGAGTGTGTATGTATGAGCGAGCGTATGAACAAGTGTGTGTGTGTGTGCCCACTGTTCCCCAAGAGAGGTTTTAGCAGAGCGTTACTTATTCACCCCTCTGGCTGAACTGATGGAGTTCTCTGGCTAAGATCACCCTGCATGAAAGATGGGTTGAACATGAACGATGTCAGAGACCATCTTGTACTTACACACACGCATGCGCACACACACGCTCACACACACTCACACCAGAGAAGCTGTTGCCTAACGGTGCGATTCAAACACATTTACACCCACTGAGGTCGGGCTGCAGAACTCACTGAACGAATGTAGAACAACAAATCGGAAAAATTGTTGAACACTCCCGCAACTGAGTGAAATCTCAACAGCTTGTGGGCTGAGAGCACAGAGAAGACATGCACTGAGCACACACACACACACACACACACACGCGCTACAACTTGCTATGTCAATTTTAATAATGTGCAGGGGGTGTTCCATCTTTCACAGAGGCCAGAACACAAATGGCAGCAAAATATGTCTGTCATCTGTCACACACTGGGGAGGGCTACTTATAAATCTGCCTGAGATACAGAGATGTGAATGATGGAGGTAGAGAGTAGAGCAGGGAAGGGTCAAAAGCAGGGGCTAAGGTCTACAGAACTGCAAAAGAAGAGGAAACAGGAGAGACTTTGGGGAAATGTATAAAAGTCAGAGAGCAGCAGAAAGAAAGGAGAGGAAGACAGAGGAAGGCCGGAGGTAGTTGCTGATGACCTGGTTGGAAATGTCATGCTACATGCGGCACTTTTCCCTGTGGCAGCCTGGAGCTTGTCCCGGAGAACACAGACCTGCAGAGCTCACGCATCACGTGCTTCACAACGGTAGGCCAGATTCACATCAACACGTCTCTAAATTAGTCAGCAAATCTGTACTGGCAGTGCTCATGTGTATGAATAAGAGTCTGTCTGCTTTGGAGACCGTGTGTCGGTATATCAGGGAGAAGGGCAGAAAGAGGGAGTAGTGAGACAGACAGGGAAGTAGTAGCTGCATTAATTAATAAAAAAAATGCGTGAAAGTGTTTGTTTATATGCAAATTTTATGCGTATGTGTATGTTCTGTGTGCATTCACATGTGTGTGCCAGACAAATCTTTAAAATCAGACTTGAGGGTCGATATCTGTGTGAGGCTAGGCGTTCTCAAATTACCTCAAGTTACTGCCTGCTACTACCAATGCTGGACTAATCGAAGGCAATTTGCATTTGGCTGATGGGCAATTTTAAAAGTGTCTCCCTGATGCCATCGGAGCCGAGGCAGGGTTTTTTTTTCACTGCCTGACATATGCTCACATGGAGTGTAGAATAAAAGAGAAGGAAATGAGATCTGAGGGTTCAAGGAGGCAGGTTCAAAATAAAAGGGGGGGTGATATTACATAGGTTGAGTAGGAGAGGGTTGGAGATGAGAATGCATAAAAAAACAACACTTCAAGAATGGCAGAGGAAGAGAGCTGTATACTTCCAAGAAGGAGGGCTGCACTGTGGAAGAAGAACCTCAACAGTGATTTCTCTTTCTACCAGCAGAGGCCTCAGAAATGGGACCTGCTCCGAATTGAGTGGCCTCGTGTGGCCTTCATTACAAATCATGGGTGGCACAACACGAAGGGAGAGGAAGAGATAGAGAGAAGGGGACACAGATAAATAGAGAGGGAAAGTAACAGAGGAGCAATAAGCTTAAGGAAGTGAAAATATGCCAGGAATTGCATTGCGTTGCATTAATCACGGCGCTTACAACCGTACGGCGCCAGGAGCTGAAGGCAGGTGCTCATCTACGTGCACAGAGAGAATCAGCCTTTCACATATAAAGCACTACATGAATTTCTAATAGGAATACAATTGTGAATGCAGATAGGCGAAGAGGCAGGGAATGAATTAAAGGAGCCTGGCTTCACATTCAAAGCAGTGGCAAAACAAGACATCTGCAGCTGTAGTTAAGAGAATATAATAGTATGGAGATTATTATTATTGAAACATATAGAATTGCTTTATTAAAGTAGGCCAGTGAGGTGTGTTGTACAGTATAAATACAGCTTCATGCCGCAACACCATATAAACTTCTTCATAGTGAAATATGATTGTGTTTGCATATAGTATCAGTTATGATAAATACAATTTATTGCTTCAATGTTGTCAGCTTTGTGTGGGTGTTTTCTAGTACTTGCTGTGCACGGTTTGTGAGGTTAAGTGTCTGGATTTACCGACACATTAACTGGAAAGATTGATCCTCCTTTTGCAGGACAACGACCTGAATGGCTGAGTCAATTTTCACACCGGCAAAGCCTGCTGGCTCTGTCTGAATCAATTCTGTAACCTTTCTGAAACCCAACAAAAGTGTGTGTATATGTGTGAACATTTGCGTTTGTGCTGCAGGACATGAAATGCCATATTTAACTCGCTCTGCATTGCTATCTGTGTACGTGCATCTGGTCTCCACTCACCAGCTCGATGAGCTCCTGGTAGCACACCTGTCCCTCTTCATTGCTCTGGACCAGAGCTAACAGCATGTCCAGCTTGGACGGGTCCAGCTGCAGCTCATGGTGCTCCACCAAGCTGGTGAAGTTCTCCACTGCGATGAAACCGGTGTTTTCTGGGTCCAGCTGGAAAAACAATAGCCCACTCTCAAACCATTGGGAAAAAAAAACTGCACGGTAACAGTTATAATGAAGATGTTTCTGTTTTATAATAATAAGCAGCACTGCAGAGATAAAATATCAGTTTGCCCTGAGGGGGAGAAGTTCATAGACAGCTGAGACACAAAAGATACACAAACGAGAGCTATGGGGCTGAAGGTATAAGCTCAAACAGTGAAACCAGTATTAATTAAGCTGTGTTGCATCTATGATGCCTTTGAAAGAATTAGACCTGCCTTAAGAAACAGCCCCATTCAACCTCATTAAAGGAGCAGGTCTGTCAAAGAAAACAGCAGGATGGTTGTTGTTGTTGTCGGGAGCTGCAAGAGAAGACAGGCAGGCATGTCAATCTAATATGCAGTGACCTGCAGCTTCCCTGAAAAAAATCCCTTAGCATTAAATGAGGTTGACTTTTCAGTCTTTGTTTCTGAGTGGATGCTTCATTTGACTATGTGAATCTGTCCTCAGTCACATTTGCTCCCAGTCAGTGTGTTTTTTATAATCACCACTCACTCACTGAGACCCACAACCCCATGGGTTATTACTGCTGATGCTTGTATGCCAGCGCTGCTCCTCGTAATTGATTTAAGCGAGAGAGTGTCATAAAAATAGCTGAGTGTAGTTGTCTAAAATAGCGCCTGGTTAAAAATGGCTTATAAAATATAGGGTGTGCATCTATGCTTGGTTTATGTAATGTGGTTTTTTTGGGCAGCAGGCTCACGTACTTATTACTTGATTTTCTTCCCTTACCTAAATGCAGTTCAATTGCTCTCCAATGGAGCGTTAATTTCTCATGCCAGCTCTCCTTAGTGCATCTGACTGTGTTTGTGAAAATGTGCCTGAGGACAAACCGGAGCAGTACAAAGAGACCACATGGGAAGAGCCCTTGCTGCTTCTCATTTTACTGTTTCCTGAATGCTAACACAGCCTCATTAGGTTTCAGATAGTAAACCAACAGCCTCTTGTTGCCCCAGGGAGGAGTGAGCTTTCAAATGTTGCGTCAGTGTGGAGTCATTTGTGCTGGATCATCGCTGCCCATGTCATGAGTCCACGAGAAGAATCCCATCTAGGCTGCCTTAGTCTGGACCCAGCCTACTCTGACATGGTTAGACAAAGGCATTTCGCTGGCTGCATGAAGAGGGCGGCATTAAATTCTGCTGCGCCGTGTCGGTCTCTACTGCAGGAGGCTCAAAGCTTAAAGCTCTGCTGCTCAACTAAGGAGCAAAGAAGATCAATCAGAGAATCCACTGGTGTGAGAGTGTGTGCATACGTGCATGTGTCCTCTTCTCAAAATGTTTACTGTATGTGATTTACTTCCCCCTCCCGACACTGTTTCCAGGAGTTTTTACAGCCATTTAGCTGAACACAAGCATCCCTTTAATTCCATTTAATCTGCTTTTTTTACTCCCATGAACATGTGTTTATTCACCTGGGAGGACGCAGTGGAGGCAGGAACTAATGGGCTAGTTTTGATGATGCTTGACTCAGGACTTTTACAGGGACAGTGCATATTAATGAACATTGCTGTAAATATGCCAAAATTAGCCAAAAGGCTAGTTTTCATCTGTAGTCCCTGGCCAGATGTTACAATAGGCTCCCTAAAAGTAAAAGAACAAAACAAAAAAAGGTAAAGATAAAACACAATTATTGACATAGGGTGCAAGCAGCAACTGATGGTAAAACACTGATAATGTTAATACAGCTAAAATGATGTGAAAACATTGAAGCAAGTAGGCAGTATCTAAAGAAGCATATAAAACATGAGGCAAGCAACAGGACAACATTAAGCAGCGTTAAGCAAATATTAGTTTATTTATTTATTTATTTATTTAACCTTTATTTACCCAGGCAAGTCATTAAGAACAAATTCTTATTTACAATGGCAGCTTGGCAAAAGGCAACGCCTCTTAAGGGAAGAGGGTAGGGGCGAAAAAGAAATGTCAAAATTTAAAAAGACAGCACCACACATCAGTCAACAGTCTAGCACACAAGCATCAGGCAGGTAGCTAGCAGACAACAGCATCAGGCAAGACAACAACAGAACAAGAGTAGCATACACAAGCAGTAAGACAAACAGGCAAAGCAAAACAGCAGCAGCAAGAGAGCAAGAAAATGCACAGGACATCAGTAAGCAGCAGACAGACAAGGGTCAGGGAAGATTAGTGGGTCGGGAAACAGCTGCATGTATCAGTGAGAATGTCCATAATAGAGTCTTTAGTTGACACATGCAGGCAGTAGCCTACAAAAGCATATAGTACATGAAGCACACAACAGGACAATATTAAAACGCAGTGTTAAGCAGTTATTAATGCTGTGTCCAGCAGCTATTGGCACAAAAGCAACAGCTGCTGGACATGAGCTCCGAACATGTAGCTGTGGCTGGTCCAAGGTAACATCTATCTGAGACCTAAAAATACACCAAGGCCGGATGAAATGCCTGAGACTGGGACCTTGCATTGACCAGTATCTCCTGAGAGAAGGGTCAAGTCAGTCAAGTGAAGCTCAGCAGCAGGACACAACTCACAATTAGGGATGCACGATATTGGATTTTTTGCCGATATCCGATATGCCGATATTTCCAACTCATTGTGCCCGATTGCCGATGCCAATACCGATATATGCACATATTTTTTTTTCCATCTGGCTAAGTAGGCTATTATGCATGCAAGCATAGATTGTGCTAAGTATGATCAAGAAAGACAATATCTGAAGGAAGAATTTAGGAAGACTGGATTCAGCAGCTCAGCATCAAAACTTCTATGAACCTGCCAAGTGGGTGGAGCAGTAGAGTTTTTATTGAGTTCATTAGACAGACAGGATTAATGTGTAGGATTTAATCTCTGGTCCACACTCTGGAGCAGAAGGTGGTGGTAATGTGCCTAATACGCTGGTTGCCATCAACAACATCTGAGAACCTGGAACTAATCCAGACACAACACGTGATGAAGAAGAAGATCCAAGTACACAGGCCATATGTGAAGTGGCCAAAGTCCTGCAGCAAAAAAGAGTGGGAAATTGTCAATGCAGATATGAGCAAGATCCTGGAAGGACTTCAAGGAAAAGCAATGAAGAAGCTGGAGAGGATGAGCGATCTGATTTATGAACATGGGGTAGAAAGGGTCCCAAGGGACCCAAGAGAGCCAAGGAGGAATAAAACAACATCACCCAAGTCCAGAAGGCAACAAGAAATCAAACGCCTAGTCAAGGAGAGAAGGGACTTGAGGAAGCAATGTAGGAAAGGTTCAATGGAGGGGAGGGAGGGAATGAACGTCCTGCAAACAGAATCTATTTTCAAGATCTGCAGTTTTGCCTCACAACATCAGAGTACATCACGTCATGGCAATCCCTGGAAAGAGGAATAATGACAGAATGCACCATCTACCCACTAGCCTTTACATGGTCATGGAACTGATCGTCAGAGGATCCAAATGGGTGGTAGGAGGAGAATGCCTGCTATCTGGACAACGACTACCTTCCATCCGCGCCTATATGGTTGACATGACCACTCTGACCATAACCATCACAAGTACAAAGCGACTCCTGGAAAAACTTCATTCCAATATAAAATGGGAATGGATGAAGATTAAATCCAGCAAGTCCAAGACCATTTCTATAATCAAGGGCAAGCTCAAAGACCAGAGGTTCAACATTGACAGAACACCCATACCAAGAGTATCGGAGATGCAAGTGAAGAGCTTAGGGCGGTGGTACTGAAGGAAGAAACCATCAAAGGCCTTGCTAACATAGACAAGACCCTACTTCCAGGTAAGTTAAAACTTTGGTGCCTGTAGTTTGGATTGCTCCCCTGTCTGATGTGGCCTCTGAGGATCTATGAGGTTCCCATCACCCAAGTCGAAAAACTGGAGAGAACAGTACATTCAATCAGTACATACACCAAGAAATGGCTTGGACTCCCGCGATGCTTCAGCAATATTGGCTTGTATGGGAACGGGGCTCTGGAACTGCCTATCACTAGCCTTATTGAAGAGTTCAAATGCTCCAAGATAAGGCTGGACATGACCCTGATAGAAACTCAGGTCGCCACAATACAGGTGGCAGCTCCCAGAGTGGCAGCAGGCAAAAAGTGGATCCCATCTGAGGCGGTTCCACAGGCGAAATCCACTCTCAGGCATGGAGATATTGTGGGCCAAGTGCAGCATGGAAGAGGCGACTTTGGGCTAGGCACAAGTAGACTCATATGGCACAGAGCAGAAGAGAAGAAGAGCCCAGAGGAGAGGGCTTGAACACCGGAAGCTTGCCTGGAAGGATCTTTGGGAAATGGAAGAAGGAAGATTCAGCTTCATCATCAGAGCCATCTACAATGTTCTTCCAAGTCCCAAGAACCTGAATCAGTGGCTTGGGGAAGACCCATCATGTCCCCTTTGCCAAACACCAGCAACCCTACGGCACATACTCACTGGCTGCAAGACCAGCCTCACCCAAGGATGCTACACCTGGAGGCACAACCAGGTCCTTCGGCAACTGGCACTGGTGCTGGAAGAAAGGAGGACTAACAACAATGCCCTCTCTCCCCCAACCCCAGGCTTCTCAAACACTATGGTCTTTGTACCAGCAGGAAAGGTAACAAAGAGGTCAACTGCAAAAAAAGAATCAAGCCTACTGAATACAGCATGGGATTAGAAGATGAAGGTCTATACAGACCAGAAGCTCACCTTTCCACCAGAGATCATTACATCCAGTCTCAGGCCAGATCTGATCCTGTGGTCAGCCTCACAAAAGGCCCTGTTCATCATAGAACTGAGGGTGTAATGGGAGGATGCAATTGGTAAAGCATACAAACGCAAAAAGCTGAAGGACTCCGATCTAGCAACTGAAGCATAACAAAAAGGCTGGAGAACACAGGTACTCCCTGTGGAGGTCTGCTGCAGGAGTTTTGTGGCCATGTCAACCCCCAGGATGCTGAAAGGGATGGGAGTCGAAGGACAGGCCCTCTGAAAGGCTACCAAGTCACTTGCAGAGGCTGCCTAGTGAAGCAGCAAGTGGCTCTGGCTGAAAAGAAAGGACAAGAACTGGTTGGCAAGATGACCATCAGCCAGCAGGAGGGATAAAAGCAGAGGGGAGTGCACCTAGGATGCCAGGTGTCACAGTTGAGCCCTTTGGAGGTAAAGTGGGCCTATCAACAAAACACTAAAAAAGGAGGGCGTCTGATGAACCCAGTGAAGCATTTACCCCTACCCCCACTCAAGGAATGATTGCCAATTACAACATGGGACTGTAAAACCAAGTCCTATGAGCTCAACATTGAAGTGACCCATATTCGTGTACAGGTGAAAATGGCCTCCTCATGGTATTGCAAACCCAGTCACTTTGCAAGAAGGGAAACTGAAATGGTAAAGGATGGTAAGAGGATTCGCATACAGCTGACAAATTGATCCGTTTTTATGGGGAGCAATGTGAGGATATTAGTTGCCATTACCAGTTACCACCAATTGTTCTTCTGCTGGTTATGATTTACAGTCCACATAAACAGGGCTGAATAATTGACAGAAGAAACTTGGACTCGACTGATCCTGCTGAGGTCCTGTTGATGCAGGTTATGATTTACAGTCTGAATAAACAGGACTGAATCATTGACAGAAGAAACCTGGACTCAATTAATTCTCCTGAAGTTCGGTTACCACTAGTTATGATTTACAGTCTACTTAAAGAGGACTGAATCATTGGCAGAAGAAACCTGGACTCAACTGATCCTCCAGAAGTTCTGTTGCTGCTGATTTACAGTCCACATAAAAAGGACTGAATCGTTGACAGAAGAAACCTGGACTCGATTGATCCTCCTGAAGTTCTGTTGCTGCGTGGGCCTATCAACAAAACACTAAGGAAGGAGGGTGCCCACCTGATGACCCCAGTGAAGCTTTTTGATTGCCAATTACAACATGGGACTGTAAAACCAAGTCCTATGAGCTCATCTAATCAACAGTTGAATCAAACAGGCGATACAGAGGCCCACTGATCATGAAGCAAGCAACACATACAGTACATGCGAAACAACACATGAATCATACTGAGAGCTACACAAGAAACACAAACCACAATGGACAACACATGCAAGTACAGTAGTTGGAGAAACATGAGACAAGTTCACAGACAGACTGGAAGTGTTTCTGGCAGCAGCAGAAAGGAAGTGTTTTTTTGTGCCGACAGATTTGACAATCAATGAGCCATTGTTTTAAATGAGAACTAAATGACTGGTATGTGTTGAGTTTTCTGATATGTGTTAGAATAGAGCTCCACTCTTGTGAGGCTCGGAAAGAAAAGGCAGACTGACTAAAGGCACTTCTCCTAAGTGGAATAATGCAGTCCCCTCTTGTAACTCCTCTCGTGATCCAATATGAGTTTGTTCTTATGCTAACAAAATCTCTGAGTGGGGAGGCATTTACATGCTTAATCAAATTTTCCCAGTTTAGGAGGTTATATTTCCTTAAAATTACACAACGGTGGAAATGATTTTGTTTTTTTTGTCGAGAGTTTTAAGTGTCTGTTTACACAAGACTAGTGGTTTCAATGTAGTGTGATTAGCCTGTGACTAGCTTGTCAAACAGTAAGTCATGTGAGAGAAAATCATTGAGTGCATGTATATCTTGCCACTTCAATGGTCATGTAATTTCTTATGAATCTGAATTTGATCCATTTACAGACTTTTTTTTAACCTGTGCCCTGAAGTTGAGGTTGGAGTCTATCAGAATTCCAAGGTATTTTAATTCTTTTACAACCTGTAACTTTTCTCCCAACACAAAAACATCTGGTTCTACAGTAGTGTCATATGTCTTGGTGAAGAATATAACAAGAGTTTTAGACGCATTTAGTTACAGACATTACTGATTGAGCCATGTTGTAACATTGACCATTGGAGTTTGTGAGTTTGGCAGCAACTCATGCTACCACGTATATACAATACAGTGTTGTCAGCATACATTTGGATATCAACCTCAGGACACACAGATGTCAAGATTTTTATATGTAAACTAAATAAGAGTGGGCCCAGTATGGATCCTTGTGGGACACCAGTGGACAAACAAAGGGCATCTGATCAATGGTTATGTATTCGAATAGATCGAGATCGGTTTGAGAAGTATGATTCTACTCATTTAAGGGCATGAACAGAAAAATTCAAACTTAGAAGAACTCTGTCATTCACAGTATCAAATGCTTTCCTGAGATCAAGAAACACAGCATCAACAACACCACCTTTATCCAACAGTGATTTGATTTTTTCTAAGAAGAAGCAATGGGCTGTCTCTGTTGAGTGGTTGGCTCTGAAGCCAAATTGCATTGGGTATAGGGGAAAGGAGTTATTCAGGTGGTGTATGATTTGTTCAGCTACCCATTTCTCTGCAACCTTAGACATTATAGGTAGGATGCTGATGGGCCTGTAATTACTGGTAGAATGGGGATTGCCAGATTTGAAAATTGGAGTAACAATAGCAGACTTCCAGGCTCCTGGGAACTTTCCCTGGGATATCAAGAGGTTAGTGATTTTGGTGATGGGATTAGCTGTTGTTTGTTGTTGTATCCATTCCAAATACCTACTTTGCTCTTGATGGTTTGGATTTTGTTAGTTATGATGCTGTACAGTAACACAACTCTCAGTAGTAGTAAAACCTTACCTACAGTATATAAAATATCAACCACGGTTCTATACACAAAATCATTGTTGTCTCCAAGGCATTTGCTGATAGCACTCTTGACTTCATGCACATTGTTTAAGTGGGGACTGTTTACATATGAAGGCCAACATCCATAGAATGCGTGACTATCTCGCTCTTGGTCATTTTCCCACACACACTTTAACACTCAGCTCTTGATTGGCTCAGCCTGATAGCCAGCAATCTCAAAGCAGCCTGACGCACGCATAAAACCAAATTCATGAACGAAAATGAGCCAAGACGTGAAAGAAAACAAGCCCAGGTCTATTTTTAGATAATCCCCTTAACTGTGTGTTCCATGGACGTTCGCTAAAACACGGCCCCATTATTCCCTTGAGGCATGATGAGCAAAATGGTACAGACATGGCCAGTGTTTGTGATGTGTATGGCACCACGATGACATGTGGGGAACAGAGGGAGGAAAGAAAGCGCA
Organism: Thunnus maccoyii; assembly: GCF_910596095.1. Lineage (NCBI taxonomy): Eukaryota > Metazoa > Chordata > Actinopteri > Scombriformes > Scombridae > Thunnus > Thunnus maccoyii. The sequence goes on along the minus strand of NC_056552.1, from coordinate 17,317,345 downwards.
AAAAAGACAGCAGAGAGGCATGAAGTGCAAAAGGGGAGAAGAAGGTGGGTGGTCGATGGATTGAAAAAAATGAAAAATGATGAAGTTAAAGAAATAGTGGAAGAATGAGAAGAGTACAGAAAGAGGCGAGAAGAAAAGAGACAGCCAGTAAACCAGAGAGGAGACAGAAATGAAACGGAGACACACAGAGAATAAAAATGCCACGCCACTGTCTGTTATTTTGTGCGTCTGCCGAGCCCAGCAGTCTGGCAGTGAGTCCTCTTCTTCTCTATTCTATAAGAGGGCTGTGACACACTCCAGTGCTCTGCATGCACTTGCCACAGAGGGGAGATAGATCAGATTCTAATGTGCTCCTGGCTCAGCCCAGGCTGACAGGGGGAACAGAGAGCCACACTGGGGACGTCTGATTACTGTCAGCCTCCATATGTCAGCACATCACTACACATACAGCAGCAGCAACAGCGCAGGCACAGAAGCACACTGTATATGGCTGTGCACATTTACGCAAACCAAGTGTTGACGCTGAGCTGTCATAGAGCACAGATACTATTCCCTTCATAGTCTGACCTTATTCAGGGAGAACGTTACACAGGGGAGACTGTCTGCCGAGGATACAAGGAGGTGGAGGATTGGCTCTTGTAGCCAATTAGGGTTATCAATTAGCGTGATGAGGTACACTGAGATGAATGAGTGTTGGCAAGAGGAGCCTGTTTTTTTTTTTTCTTGGGCAGGCTGGTGACGCGCATGAACGAGGGAGGGTGAGAGAGATGGAGAGAGAGAGGGAGAGGGAGAAGAAAGGGTTGAAAGGAGGAGGGAAAAAGCACAGAGGGAAGCAGTTATCGAAGCGATCCAACACTGGTGAGGGCGACACTTTGACAAGCTGCATGCGTTGCCATGGTTACGAGTCGCCTGTGTGTCATCCCTTTCTTGCATTTCCCCCCCTTTTTTCCCGACATATTGGCGTTCGAGTGGCAAAGGAAAGACACAAAAGGGGGGAGAGAAAGAGACGATGAAAGCAGGGAAGGATACAGATGCCTGTGAAGGAAAGGAAAAAGAGAAAACAGATGGAAAGAGACCAATGAAATAAGAATGAGGTGGTACTAAGAGGACAGCAGGGTTTAGTTGTAAAGGGAAGCGTGGTGGGAGATTATGGATGAAGGTGGAGGTGTTAAACCAGAGAGAGTGACCTAACTAGGCTGGCTCAGGAGCAAGTGGGAGGAGATGGATAAGACATTGGATGGAAATGTATACATGGGTATGAGGAGGAGGAGGAATGCAAAGAGGAGTGGAATGCTGACTGCGGGGGAATGATCTCAGTGTTAACCCCCGAGACCTCTATTACCTTCAGTGCAGCGACTCTGACTGACCCAAGCCCACGACTGACTTATCAGTCTGTTCCACAGGGACTCAAAAACTATCCCTGCTGCTCAGGGGGCAAACCACATAACCACAGCCATGACAGACTTACAGTCAGTGAGCTGAAGCACAGCCAATTTTTCATCCTACATGCAGAGGGCTGTCACACAGCTAATGACAAGGCCCTCTGGATGGAGCGCTAGGACAGTTGTAGCTAATGCTGCACATTGGGCAGGAAGTAGCGATGAAGAAGATGGTTACAATTTTCATGCATTCACTTTGTCAGCCAATTCAAGATGGCAAAATTGTACTTGTTTTATCAGGCTGTTCTTGTTTTTCTTCTAATAAAGGTAATCTTATTAGAGCTGAAACTCAGCTGATTGATCAATTAGTCTTTCGGTTTTCTTATGATAGTAAATTGAAATTATGTGGGTATTGGGCCATTGATCCGACAAAACAAGCGATTTGAAGGCATTGTTCATTATTTTCTGACATTATATAAACCTAACTATAATCGAGAATATAATTGGCAGATTAATTGTCAGTAGTGTCCCTAAATCTTATTACCTTCTACAGACTTGATTACCCAAATTAAATTAGGACTTACTTTTTTTCGAATAGTGCTAATAGGGCTCCAGCTGACTTGAGGCATCCATGTTTATATGTAATTCAATATTAATTACCACCTGGTAAGATATATAATTAAATCAAAATTGAAGTATTTTGGTGAATAAAATATTCATAAACAATTAGGCAAATCAATCGAAAGGTAGTTACTTTCATAGTACAGTAGAAAGCAATGCAACATACCACAACAACATGAAAGATTTTCTACAAACTGAACATTTGTGGGCTGAAGCTACAACTTATGATGCCAAAAGTAATAGCGGTTGACAGTTACATTCTCGTAGTTAAATAAACTGTACTTAGTAAATAAAATGGGAATGCAGCACGAGCGCTGGTATTGTTCCCAGTCTCAGTGCTAACCCGGTGGCACAGACCCAATACTACAGATACTACGTTGGACTCTGTGAACAAGACCGTCAAGCTTTAACAGGGCAGTGTATCTGCAGAGGGCAGTGGCATTTACAGGGCAGAGCATATTTGCATGGCATCAGATAAAAAACCCTTTGAATTGTCTTTGCTGCCCACAGGACTCACGGGTGTTCACCAACAACTGGGCCACTGACTATGTAATTATTACAATGCATGTTCTGCCCTGCTGTTACCATCATTACACTTAGACTTCACCATGGTTGAACTGCCGTAAGATCTAAACCACTCTCTCCTCAAGTGGAGACTGCTGAAGAGAGACATCCAAGGAATTTTCTTTGACACAAACAATCATCTAACCACATTTCCTGGTGTTTAAACACAGCACAAACAGCCAGAGGCATTTTTCAAATACAGCTCAATGCAAATTAGCATCAGAGAATGATGAAAGGGGACAGCGTGTAAGAGCCTTATTCTTTCTGCTTGACATAAATATGTCAAAATAGTATTCAGAACCCCAGGTCCTTATGGGAGAGATATAAATAAGCCAGATAAGAACTGAATGGTAAACGGGGAGATATTCACAGACTAATGATAGCGTACTTTAGTGGCTGAGTGCTGCCGACCATCAAGTTGCCTTATCAGTGGCACTGCAACAGAAAGACTATCAGAGAAACTGCGTCTCTGTGTGTGTGCGTGCTCTGATCATGAGCATATGTGTGAGCTGGGCTAGAAATAGCCTGAGCTCAGCATTGCAACCTCCTGCAGTCAAAGACTAATAAACTCACTCATGTTGCCACTGTTGCTTTTTCTTTCTCTCCCCCTGCAGCATTTTCATGTGGCTGCAATATCCCTTCTCCTTTAGACCTGCAGAACTCACACAAACTAGGTATGCTCAGTCTTTTTTGGGGCAAAACACCTCATGCTGATTTTATAGAACTCCAGTAATCCCCAAAAGCATTCAAGTTTAGATATACTGGTTAGTGGGCCAGCGGTAACTTAAATCTTAATGATAAAAAAAATGCAAGGTTGCAGGTTAAAGACACTAGACAACTGAAAACAATTAAAGTGAATGAGTAATCCCCTTCCTTTACTGCACCTGAGATGCCCTTAAGCAAAGCACTTGACCTCCAGCTGCTCTTGTGGGTTTGCTTAGAGGCCGGAGGGACACTGTGGTCGTTGTGGGAAGCCTCACATGCATGTGACAATATAAATCTGAGGCAGGGCAGTGCTGAAAAAAACCCAGAATCAGACATGCTCTGCAAAACATTTTCCTGGATAAAGATGAGAAAAAAGTGGCCAGTGTTTAGGCAGGCAGCAGGCTTTGTTGAAAACAAGCTGGCCTGTTCCTAGTCCAAGAGGTGTTGGCAGATTTCACTTCATTCTAATTTAATTAGAGAGACCTTTTCCAAATCAAAGGCCGCCGCATGGAGACTCAAAGGTGGAAAAAGCGAGTCGTCAGCCGGTGTGAGTGATTTTGTCTAGACTCTAGCTTAATAGGACTGCAGTCTGCTCAACTGTGGCCTTGCAAACTGTCTATATGAACATACTGACACAAGCAGAGTAAACCCCATGATCAATAAAACAACCAGCCGTTTACAGTGTGGAAATATTGGCTTCATCTCCAGCCGAAGGACCTGCTAGATCGAAAATGGATATTGACATAGATGAGTCAGCCTCTTTGATTCTGCATTAAAATGTGTCCATGAAGGAATATGTATTGTTGAGGTATCACTAGGTAGTTGTTATGACTGAAGTGCTTATACAGTAAATGACTCACCAGTGTGGCCACAGAGCATCTTCTCACCACACTGGAATTCACTCAACCCACACGGGCTTCCTCCACTTGTTATAAAAACACACACACATTCATAAAAATGCAACTGTGCACACACAGACGCACACAGACTCCCTGAGGCTTCTCGAGTCTGTTGATCAATGTGTTGCTGATGGGCCACTCGTAACCCCCCAAACCCTGCAGCAGATAATCAATCTCTCCCTCTTAGACAAAATGATTGCCCAGTCTGTCTGTCAATCAGCCCAAATCCCAATAGGCCATCAAAAACAGAAGACGCATTAGACATCCTAGAGTTAAATACCAGACATGATATCACATATGTCTTCAGGACGCACTAGCCAAATATACACATGCTTTCTGGGTAGAATCTACCTTCAAATCCATTTTAGTGTGTTAATTTTGGAGATGGTAGACCAAAGCTAAATTCAAACATAGATCTGATTGGACGGTAAAAACAGCAGTTTGGCTAGAGAACCAGATGTCAAGAGGAACATTTTTCACTAGCCTAAATATGGCCAACAACATTGTGTTTTTTCTAAGCAATCATCTTCAACAGCTGGACTGTAAAAGAAGAAAAAGTTTAAAACCAAATAGCAGCTTCTATCCTTGGACTTCACGTGCCTCATCACCTGACCCTTGGAAATGAAAAGCTGAATAATCTTGCAATCTTTTGTTCTTGTGACCCCATGATGATAAGACTGGGCATGTGGTAAACGCAGAAAAGATGAGAAAAATCACAAGGAATAACATTTACAGGTACAGACAAACACATCCATGCACGTACAGTACGACTGCTGCAAATGCTCCTGCAGCAGTTATATGACAACTCTTTGTTAATTGACCATTATCTTGTGATTTTTGCCTCATTCTCCAAATAGAGAACACAACAATCAATCCATCTATACATCCATCCGTTCATTTGGATGCACCTCCCTCCCTCCCTTCCTCCCTCCATTTCTCCCTTCCATAAACCATGACACGATGGCCCCCCTCCTGCTGGGGCTCATGATCTGACCTCACACTCTCGGGGGCCCACATGGCTCCATGATGCTCGCATCCGTTGTGTTGTCTCACACTCTCATTCTGTCCGTGCAAACAGCCCCTGCTATCAGTCCTAACATCAGCTCTCAACCCAGCCTCCACGTCTCAATCCCTGGATAGACGGTGTGGTGGCCAGGAGCCCGTAACCATAGAAACCTCTGCCGCTGCTCGCTCGCTTACCTGCTCTTGTATGAGCTGAAACAGGGAGCTTCTATCCATATACTGGCCAGGGAGGTGAGAGGAGCCGCCGAGGACAAGGGCATAGGGAGGAGCAAGAGAGGAGTGGTGGTGGTGTTGGTAAGGATGGGATAAGGTGGAGGGGGATTTGGTTGAGGTAGCAGCTGGTGCCTAAATTGTAGCGTCAGGCCCCTTCGTTGCTGCTGCGTACCCCTTGATGATGGAGAAAACCTGGTCAGCTCGGTCCTGGGTTTTCCTTGCTGGTGGTACTCGCTGGAGTAAGAACCGGTGCTGTGTGGCTCCGTGTTGGTGCTGAGTGTGCGGACGGTGTGCAAATGGGCCGTGACTCTGCTCTGTGCCAGTGCAGCGTGGCGCGGCGGTAAACCCAGCTTCAGCAGACGACAAGCAGGCACGCAGGCAAGGCAGATCCAGCAGCTCTCATTCACTCTCCTCCTCCTCCTCCTCGCTCTCCTCTATCCCATTGCACTGACTGCTACCTCTCTCTCTCTCTCTCTTCCCTCTCCTCATACACACACTGCATCGCCTGCATACCAATGAGGCAGGGGAGGGAGGTGGCCTCTCTCTTCCAATTGCAAAAGGGGAAGGAGTGGCCAGGGGCTGCGGCTCCTCTCCTCGCTACAAGTAAGGCGTCTCAGGGAGGAAGCAGGGGATGGGCTCCACTGCGGCTTTGCACTTACTACTGGCACAGACCCCCCCACCCCCCTACGCACGTCTGGTCTGTTACTGACAAGCGCGCACACACACACACACAAACCCACACACTGTAAACAAGACAAAGCTACTAACACACAGGCATATGGTAAAATCCTAACCATGTGATGATTGTGTTAGTTTTAGGGTTACACAAGACAAAAGGAGATGAGTGGTTTAAATAGCAACAATTGTCAAACAGACAATATGATACTGATGAAAAGAAAACTATGGGCTGCTAGTAGCCTTTCACATCTCTGTGCTAATTATAAGCACTGGCACATTAGCACATTGTACGCACTGCTGCACAATCAAGCCCACTCCCAATACACATGCACAAATATAAAATTGAATAAGACTGTTTGGATGGCTCACTGATCCTCCAAAGCACCAAAATGAATACTACAAAAATAACACAAGGCCAGAATGGTCCTGTGCACAATAGTTCATTATAAGTAATACCACAACAAAGGCTCTTTTTATGTTAATCTGAAGCATAATAAAGAGACTGGCGTGCAGGGAGCAGAGCACGAGGGTCAGAACATACCAACGATGAAATGGAACCTGTTAGTGTTCATGTGGGCGGCAGGCAGTGGCTGTGCTTGATTTTATTGAGATCCCCGTTTAAGAGGTGGCCCGTTTTCTTTCTGCACAAATCCGCAGTGACCCCTCCTCCTCAGGACAATGGCGATCGAGGGGGAGCAGCAAGGGGGACGTAAATCCTAACTCATAAAAAAGTGAAAAAGCCTTAAATGCCCTGGAGATGATTGTAGCTGAAGACGCCGTCAGGGTTGTGACCCGGTGGCGACTTCAGTTTAGAGATTGCGGTTGAAGCAGGGGTGTTTCTTCTCCTGTGAGATTTACCACCAACTCTCAGCTTCAACAGCGGTTTCTGGCTCAGTGAAAAACAGTGCCTCTGCCTGTTTAAGTACCATGATTGCACCAGATGTTTGGGCTTTAATTTCCTTATAAACAGGAGGGCTTATAAACCCTCCTAAATGTAAGAATATTTCTTTAAATATCTGGAAATGTCCTTTGCATTGGCTGAAAGTGAGGCTTCTCGGTATATGAAGCCACGTGTAAGTGCTGTATTTTGTTTTAATGGATTGGGCCTTGGCCACCTTGAACATGGCAGAGCTCCCAGACTTTTCCTTTGTCACCTTCCATTATGCCCATCCGACACTCTCTTGTTTAAACAAAACCTTAATAACGACCGTCCAAGTCTATAGCAATGACAGGATTTCCCTCTCTGTGTGGAGGGACTGAAGTCACTCCACGGTGTTCTTTGTTCAACTACTAATCAATGTTAGGAATTAATTTGTCTCCAATACGCCGTCGTCGTGAGCCTGAATAAGACTAATCTAATTATAAGGTCACTGCTGGAGGATTCGCAGGAACAGCAGTAAGGGAGAGTGATTGAAAGTACAGCCAAAATGACGCTGGATTCAACTGTTGCCTTGGTAACCTCAAAGGACTCCCATCAAACAATGATAGACAAGTACAACGAACTACAAAAACCCAGCGCACCTTACACGGAGGCTCTGCCATTTGTAAGAAAACTGAACAAGAGGGTGAAGTCATTATGTATGTATGGATAACATCAGTACAATCAGTACAATCCGCTATAAAGAAAGCCAATGTAATATAGATATAGGACTATCAAATCACACACTATCAAATGAAAATGCACAAATGGCCTTGCTTTAGAAAAAATGGCACTAGAAGCAGGTAAATAAAATTCCCAGATATATAAACAAGATGCCAGCTATGCTCACAGCCCTGCCAGGGCCATGCCAGTATCATTGTTTCCATTACACTGCCACCAAGTGACATTATACAGATGACTGACAGAGCGAGATAAGCCTCCAGTGAAATACTGTTTCTGCTGCCTGAAGCATCCCCCAGCTGAATGGTCTCTCTTGAGCCTGACTAAACCTTTCATGTTCTATTCAACCCCTGGTGGACGGATGCAGACGGCAGGACGAAACCCAGGCAGCCCGTTCCTCTTTAACAAGCCCTGAGAGCATCAGACAAAACGCCGGTCTAGCCTCTCTGTGAGAGCCGGGGGAGAATAACAAGGCCTTTCAGGGAGACAGAAACGCGCATTAATTAGACCGCCAGTCTGCACTTTCCTCACCGGCTTAATGACCTCGAGGTCCATAAAGCAGGTGTTTATTTATCGGTGTCTGTGTGAGAATGGCTGTGTTTCTGTCAGTGAGACAGAGGGTGAGAGGGAGCTATAAATACATGCCTTAAAGGTCTGAATTTAGTGTGTGTCTTAATTGTGCACACATGAGGGGTTTGTGTATGCCTATGTATAAAGCAGGTGCCTTCCAGACTGTATGCAAAGAGTAGGGATTTGATATCTCCCAACTTTACAGTTTTAGGATGCATTGAACCAACCCGGATTAACTTTAAACCAGGATCAAAACACTGTTTATCATACATTTCTATTGTACCAAAACTTTCTTTAAATCTTGGTTTGATCCTCCTTAAATCCAGATGAAATTCAGCCCTATTGATCAACAGAAAATTAATAGCCAAATATTTTGATAATCAATGAATCGTTTTGAGTTATTTTTTAAGATTCCAGCTTCTCAAATGGGAATATTTTCTGGTTTATTAACTCTTCTCTGACAGTAAACTGAATATCTTCGAGTTGTGGACTGTTGGACGGGACAAAAGAAGACATTTGAGGACGTCACCCCTGGGCTTTGGGAAACAGTGACTGCCAAATTTTACAAACAAAACTACAAATTGATTTATTGAGAAAATAATCAACAGATTAATCAATAATGAAAATAACTGTTAGTTGCAGCCCTAATAAGGATCTGAGGGTCCCCCCCCCCCCAATTTTGAGTGTTGTTGTTGTAAATGTCTTGAGTAACAGAGGATTGCACAGGGCTGGAATATCCTACCATCTGGGAGTTATCAAGTTGGTTGCTGTCACATGTCTGCTTCACTTTAAAGGCTTTAAAAATACAATCTGGCCACCTTTAACTCCTTCATCAAAGCTTTTCTTTATCTAAATTTGTACATTTCTCAACTTTTCTCTTGTTATATAAATATAGTTGCATATATATATATAGTCGGAAATGATCTCAATTTAATTACACAGCGAACAGTCTTCTATTTAAGGATCTACACTTACAGCACATTCAGTCATAGACACATTGAAATGGCACTGCTACAATTAAAGCATACATATTAAGCTTTTGTGTATCTTGTGAAGCTTTTTTCAGTAAACAACAACTCACTACCCTGAGTCACTGAGTTCTCCCTGCTGAGTCCAGAACATTATAAATTGTGCTACAGAAACCAATAACCAGAAATTACCTTATAAAATCTTAATTAAACTGGCTGTCAAGGTGGACCGGCGGTAAACAACCACACAGGTTTATTAGATGGTTTCTGTGTATAGCTTGCATGCCCACCTGGGCATCCAAGTGAGACAAGGTGCCTTTCAGTATCTCCCTCTGTTTTGTCCAGTGTGTTGGGAAACATTCTGGCCATCTACCAACCTGAAAACCATTAAGTAGGTACAGAGGGTTTACTGTATATCGTTAAAATTGTACTAATTGAACTGAGAGAGAAGAGACAAACACTTAGAGGAGATCTGGAGTCTAGAAGCTCAATAAAAGAGAGAATGAAACTTCAACCACAAGACTTGACGAAAAGATTGTGAGTTCAAGGGATGATAGCACTAATAAAGACTGGTCCTTGTCTGTATAATACAATTAACCCTCAGCATGCTGTCAGGGTGCAGGGTCTATTGTTCTCTTAGCTGACCTAATCTTTTACAAATTACAGTAAGGAGACCAATTGCTCATTGGGATTTCTGGAACCTGTCAGCCTCAACTAATCATGTGAATTAAAATAGATGGTGCTTCACACTCCAGCTGCTGAACGCCAAGCAGTAGTGATTGTGCAATAGAGGGAATCACCCGCATGATGAAAAACGGCAGAAAAATGAATCAGGTCACTGAATGACATAGTTTTAGTCCAAACTGCTCCACTTAGAAGATCTCTTGGGGACATAAAACAGAAGAAGTGAGGAGAGGGGACGGAGAGTTAGAGGGAGGAGGTTGAAAAGGGGAGAGAATTAAGAGGAGAAAGGGGAAAGCAAAGGGGAAAATTAATAGCACCAGGGGTGTATTGGTAATTCTATAAACTCTGCCAAGAATTCAAAGGGGAGCCACTCTTTCAGCTCCATCTCTGTGATATTACATCTCATACGGGGGCAGATCAGTCTCTCAAACATCAATCGCAGTTCTTGACATTATAGGGTCACTGTGCCACTTCTTGATGAGTTGAGTACAGGCTTTCTGAGCAGCAGGACATGATTTGTGTGTCTGTGGAAGGTTTGAGTCACAGCAGTTGAAGGTTGAAGTGTGGAGAGACCCCTGGTGTCTAAACATGCAGCTGCACACAGACCTGAGGGCAGCCTTGCTGGCTCCACAAAAACAAACCAAAGAGTATCTGACAACCTCCCACCTGAAATAATCAGAACTCTTGTCTCCAGTGCTTTACATCTTGTTAAGGATACAATATATAATCACAACCTAAATTGATGTCTTTATTGCCTGCTTTTACGGTGCAGCATCCACTTTTATTACCATCTGTTATGGTGCAAACCTAAACGTTGGACATAACTTTACATCCTCAGTTTGTGTAGTGGCACTTATTTCATCTATGCCAAGTCAAAGATGATTTGGATTGCAAATAACACTCTTGATTAGCTGTCTTTAAGCTGCTACTGCCCTCTATTGGTCAAAGCAGCTAACACCACAAGTCACCACTAAGAGGAAAATAAATATATTTAAATATGTATTTATTTTAAATAATAAAAAGAAAATGTGGCAACTGCTGTGCATAAAAAGTATACAGAAAGCACAGGAACCACAACAACTATTTCAATTATCGTTTTGTAGTTTTAGTGTAAAGTTCTGACATTAAAACAGAACACAAAGTAGGAGAAAGAAAAGCATGTTCATAAAATGACCTTTCCTTATTGTTTTCAAAAGATAATTTTATATTTCTATGAAGAAATATAAGTCTAAAGACATACAATTATGCTTAAAACTACACATACTAGAGGGCTCCAATGTAGTGAGAGCCTGTTGCAGCAGCTCGTGTTACTCGTGCACTCCAGCTACCTAAGTCCTCTAGTATTAAAGGGGCAAGGGTTAAAGTTAGGATTAGAGCTAAATGTAGCATTCTTCAAGAGCAATATATCAGTGTCAATTGATTGCTTGTGGTCAACATGTTACATGTTAACTGTGAATAAGTTCAAAAGAAAGTATTAGAAATGTAGTTTTACAGCTCAGCGTTTTAGTTTTATTGTTAATTAGAATGTAAAAACTCTTTTTAATTAAAGAGTGGCTGTTGACTACTTGATTTTCTTTCAACTGAGCTCTTCTATTCAAAAACCACCTTTCATCTGTTTAAAAATGCTGTGTCATCTTGTAACCATGAGAGACAATGGCTTACAATAGCTTCTATTAGAGTCATTTCTGTTGGTTTTGACTGACAGCTCACAGGTGCTCTGACAGACTGCATCCAATGAGCAGGCTGTCATGTGAGAGGCGGTTTGACAGCTGACATTGTGGAAATAGTTACCTGCACTCAATACTGAGATGAGGGAGTGTATTTTGGAGCGGGCATGGTAACGTTTCTAAAGAGCGCCTTGGCGTGGGGCAAAACTGACGGGTCTCTGTTGGTGCGGTTGTGCAGCAGTCAGCAGAGCACTTGGCTGTTGACACCTGCTCGCACATCCAAGTGTTGTCACAACTGTCAAAACCCAAACGCACACACACACACTACCTCCACAGAGCGCACTCACACCCCAGCTGGCCCGAGGACAAGTGTATTAAAACCGCTAGTGTGTCAATGCCTTGTTCTCACTTTCTGTTGTCCCAACATGGCACACTGTTAGTTTAGCGCAGGTCCAATCACTAAGACATAAACAGTTTTATCTGTGACAGGGGAATGGGCATCTGGACTAAATAATGTCCAGCTCAAGGGCACAAATGGCATTTTTAAGGTTATACACTGGGATATACTGATGATATGTGCAATGATATCATAAGGCTGAACAAAATAAACAACTGTACAGTAGGTACAATAAAAGATAAAGTAAATTGAACACTGGAAGATGTAACTGGTCAAAAATGTAAAGACACTTTAGTTCTTTAATAAAAAGAAATTGATTAAAACACTTCCTTTTTGACAATTATACATTTTTGTGTAATTCCACTAAAAAATATGTTAATTTTTATCATTATTTTTTATAGACTGAGTGATGAGGTGTGTAGCATTTACTTGTCTTGGATCCACACAAAGTACACAGTTTGTCGAGAAACTATCTCTATATAAATGTATAGTATGTATGGGACTATGTGTGACACAAGAAATCTCGTGAGCAAATATATTTTAGCATTGGTGCCGAGCATATACATTCTGCATGTTACTAATTCATATTAATGGTGAAGGTTTTTGACGAATGTACTTTGTTTAAAAAAAGCTTTTCCTCAAATATACTTTGAGTATAAGTATAATACAAAGAATTACACTTGGAGATCTTGTGTCAGAAAGATAGTTTTTTAAATGTAATTATAAAAGTGTAAAAATACCAAATGATGATTCACAGCAGAAAAAGAAAAGATGTCATCTAAAACCTGCCCTCAGACCCTCTTTTCCTTTACCAGATTAAATGAAAAGATCTGATTTAATTTAAGCTTATCTGGATTTGACAGCCTGAGTAAACGACTATACAGTCCACAATGTGATCATGTGCTAGGATAGTTTTGGACCCTTCGACAACTGATCCACAGCGCTGATACAGAGCACCCTGAGGCCTTCAGTAGTGAAATGGTGGATGACGTTACCCAGAATGCATTGGGCCAGGGGCAGGACATGACTTGAGAGGGTTTCAGGCAGCTAAAATTACAAACTGGCATCAGATAAATTTAGAGGCACAACTCTAAAAGACTCTCGACACAATGGTGTAGCTGTCTTCTGTAAATACAAGTGTAATATAACTCCCACTCAACTATTTCCAACTTCTGACAATTAAACCAGCACCAAGTTAAGCATTATGTAAGCTGATTGTGTTTGCACAGCAGACTCTCTCGCAGGACTAAAGATAAAACTGAAAGTTTCTGCTATGATGGAAGCAGAAGAGAATGACTGTACTGTGTACACACCAAAAACTGCACGAGGATATCACACTTGTATCAATACTACTCCATAAAAACATTTTTTACAGTCTTGAATAATAATTATGATAATAAATCAACAATATTTAATCCACACCTACGGCTGCAACTAATCATTATTTTCTTTTATTTTTTTAAAAAAGCAGCAAATCCTCACATTTTTGAAGCTGGTGTCATCAAATGTTTATTTGTGCTTCAAAAACGGCATCAAAAATTAATTAAATTTCAAAATAGTTACCAATATAATATTTTGCCACTGACTAATCGACTAATCATTTCTGGCTGAGCCACACCACAAAGACACAAAGCCTAAAAAAAAAAATAAACACAGGGGACTGAAATACTGGCTGGGGCCATTTAAGACCAATCATTGGATCACTGTAAATTATGCCCAATTAGGAGTCGCCTATAAAACACGGGCAGTGTATAATTAAACGCTCTGGTCATCACGTTACATCTCATTATATTGATAATTACTTGGAAATGTTCGGGTGTTCCAGGCAGCGTGGAGGACGTCCCTCTGTCGGCGGATGAAGGGAGTGGTCTAACCGGGGAAGAAGTCAGTGTTGGGCTGCTGCTTTTCCAGCACCGCTTCCTAAACGCGGCCAAAGACAATAACACATCATAAAAAACAAAGGGCTAATAGCAAATACCCAAATATGTCAAAAACATGCCGAAAGCTATTCTGGATGCACATGGCCCGACATAGGAGTCGCAAACAATAGGCATGTTGCTCATATTATCATTAGGCTACTGTGTATTTCTACTGTAAGCATATAGGCAGCGCACTGCATAGTGCATTTTTTTACTCACTCATGCAAATATTTTAATCACTCACTCACTCCTTACCTCCTCTCTCACTCATTCATTCCCTCACCCTTTCATCTATTTATCCCTCCTCCCTCTTTTATGCACTTGTAAATACTGGTTGATATGGAGCCCCTCTGTCCCTACATTCCTCACCCCTTCACAAACTCACCCTCTCATCCTCACCCTCCCTCTTTAGCCCAGCTGTGCCGCATGGAGAAAAAAAAATCACTCACTCACTCATTCACTTACTCACTCCTAGACTCCATCTCTCCCCTCCCTCGCCCCACGTTTTCACTCGCTCACTAACCCACTAACTCACCCACCCTCTTGTTAACACACATACACGCACGCACACACACACACACACACAAAACAAAACAGTCACATATTCACTAGGAGGACACAGGTGAAAGATGGAGAGATGCCCTGACATTTTCTTCACTAAATGCAACTTATTATTATTTTTTATTATTTATGCAATATACAAAATTGACAGTTGAGACATAGAGGTAATTTAGCAAAATGTTATTTGAGCAACAGTGGATACTTCAATGCTTCAAAATGGACAGTATCCTACTGTAGGGGGGCACCTTTCTAACAAGCAGCCTGGTGGTCCTGGTGTTGTTTTGCACCACTGACTATGGTGAATGAGGACACAAATTTGGTATTTGTACACAAAAAATGTGTCAAATAATTCAGATAACCATGACACAAAAGTCGGAGAGAATCACTACTCCAGTGGCTGTGACTTTTATATAGGAATCAAAATGGCGTTGCAGGGAGGGACATCAGACTTGGTATTAAAATAAGAAAAAAAAAATAGGAGAATTAAAGTAAAAGTTTGTGATTGGGGAGGTTATTGCTTCTTTGAACAGTCACCACAGACCCTCATAAAAATGAGGAGAGCCAAATGTCAAACCTGTTATTGACTGTGGTCTGATGCGCCAGTTCCTGAACAAAAGAAAGCCATCACTTCGCCCTATATTGAAGGACTTTGGCTTCGGCTGCAGCCCCCCTCGCAGCTGGACTCACATCTGGTCACACAGCCGTCAGTTATACCCCCATCAGAAATTTGGTTATCCATTTTATGAGCCGGTATCACAAACCCTGATCTTTGGATGTGTTGGCAACTTTCCTGACAATGGAGCTCGAGTGGCGACTGCCATAGTGACAGTTATAACCAATTCTGTCCAAAAACCAGCCAACACAGCGAACCAATCCGCCACATTACAACACATATAAACCCATATTATCATCACAAGTGTCATCCCTAACTTACATACTGTGACATTTCATTTATAGGAGGTTTAACAGTAAATAATCTCGACCACGTCACTTAAAGTCAATGGCCGGACTGTGTTAGTTGGGAAAATGTATCGATGTATTAAAAGCAAAAACTGAACCCTACACTCATCGAATCTCGTGCATCCCCTTAAGCATAGATTCAATTTCGATATGCATTGGAAGATTTGCCCCCAGGTTCCGTCTGTTTGGGTCAATTTAATGCGAAATGTGCAAAATTGTTCACAGCGCGTATTACTTCCAGCTGGTTTTCCTGGAATAAAAGTTGTTCGTCGGCGCGGACGAAGAAGAACAAGTGTGCCCCCGTGAAGCCCAATGTCTCTGCTATCAGCCCATAGTGTTTTGTGGATCAGTACTCCGTCGTGGTCTCTAAATTTGTCAGGAGTTGGAGGATGAAGAAACACAAACGGGACGGCGCCAGTTCCATGGAGTCCGCTAGATCAGCTGCTGGCAGTTGGTGTTCTCAATCACGTCCGCAGACAGGCTTCATAGGCTCACTGGAGCGCCTGTGGAATAAGACACTTAAGTGATCCTGTATCCTGACCAGACACTTTGCGTGGACAATTAAAACTCATATTTTTTTGTCCTGAAAACGCTCATACGTGTGGCATTTTCTGCCAACTCGCACTTTCTCAGGAAAAGCTTTTATTTCTGACCGAGCGTTTATTTCGTCGTTTCTAACGCTCCCGGTGACCCAGCTTGGTGAATTTACACCTCCAGGAGTTTTTCTTTTTTCTGTCAACTTGCTCATAAGAAGTCACCCACCATGGCAGAGACGTCGGCAGCTCCAGCCAAAGCCAAGAAGGCAGCCAAGCCCAAGAAACCTGCTTCTCACCCCAAGTACTCTGACATGATTAAAGCGGCCATCGTTCACGACGCCAGCCGGAGTGGAGCTTCCCGTCAGTCCATCCAGAAGTACGTCAGGAAAAACTACAAGGTGGGCGACAATGCTGATGTTCAGATTAAAATGGCCCTGAAGAGGCTGGTGGCATCCGGGATGCTGCGCCACACCAAAGGCATCGGCGCGTCCGGATCCTTCA
Organism: Thunnus maccoyii; assembly: GCF_910596095.1. Lineage (NCBI taxonomy): Eukaryota > Metazoa > Chordata > Actinopteri > Scombriformes > Scombridae > Thunnus > Thunnus maccoyii. The sequence goes on along the minus strand of NC_056552.1, from coordinate 17,300,900 downwards.
GGCTCACCAAACCTGAAGACTCCAAAAAGTCCACCAAGCCAGTGGTGTCTGCCAAACCAAAGAAGGCAGCCAAGCCCGCTAAACCCAAGAAGGCTGCCAAGCCCAAGAAGGTGTCCAAGACGCCGGAAAAGCCCAAGAAAGCAGCTGCAAAGAAAGTGAAGAAGGTCGTGAAAAAGGCGACACCAACAAAAGCCAAAAAGGCACCAGCAAAGAAAGCCAAGGCAGCCAAACCCAAGGCAAAACCAGCAAAGAAGGCAGCCAAGCCCAAGGCAAAGACACCCAAAAAGGCAGCCAAAACAGCAAAAAAGAAGTAAAGGACAATATCAGAAAGACTGTAAATACTTAAGGACATGTTTTCGTATATGTATTATTTTTGTAAAGTCTCATGCAAACTTATGGTGTTTTTAACCAGTAGTTTCCTCTCCATTGCACTATATAGCCTGAAGATGCTGTAGAGATAATTGTGAGCATTTTTATTTGGCGTTAATAATATTGTTAATTTCTGTCTGATCCTTGGATACATATAGGGTCTCGCTGAAAAGGAAGAACAATGTATATAGGCCTACTGTTTAACTATTGAATAGTTATTGTTAGTGCACGGGGTCATACTGAAAATACAAATGTTTCAATGGTGAGCATTGTTGAGCCTTTACAATGTACGGACCATCGGCAGTGGACGTCAGCAAGATTTTCCTAAAGGCTCTATAGTTGTCATTCAAGCGCCATTCTGTATATTTTTCTCATGTTCAAAATATTCATAATATACAAACATCCCACTGTGTTCAGTCACTTTTGAAGACTGTTTATACTGTAATTCAATAAAACTTTGTCATCTTCTACAAAACGTGTTGGTCAACTTACTGCAAGTTAACGCTCTAAGTGGACAGAGAAACATATCTGAGATTAATACACCTATTATGAATCTGTTCAACAGACCAAAGACACCGACTCCTCTTTTTTTATATACACACGGAGCCTTAACATATACACGTCTTGGACCACTACATGAAATTAAGATGTTGCAGACAAAGCCCACCCATGGAGGGGTCCAATGAAATGAATGGTCGGCTGATAAATATGGGTGGACATTTAACATAATAGTCTACTGACTAAGTTATAATGTGGCAACATTCTGCATTTGCATTCTTAAAGCTACTCTATGAAGAGGCCACTATAGAAGTCACATGGAAAGCTGTGTTTAGTATCAGCTTACAATATCTAGAATCATGCATTCTTGATTGAATTACCTATTAACTGCTTCTAACTAATTTGGGGGCAGATAAAGGCTTTGTGGGATAATTTAATGTTCTATTATGAAACTCCCTGTGGCTTAGAAATGATAGGGAAACAAAAAGTGCACACCCCTGAGGGAATAGGTCAGTATTTAACATAAGGCTAAGACATCAAATCACTGTGAAATTAATGAAATCCTCCTCATTACTGGTTAAAAATCTCAGTGTTGATTGAAAACTGACCAGGATACAGGATATGGTGGTCAACTTGCATCATTTTTTTTTTTTCTCCTAGTTGTACCACATGAAACTACAACCCTGACATCCACCTCCCTCAGGGCGGATGCAGAGCAGCGAGGAGGCGGCTCTGCAGACACACCCAGTGCTTTACTGTCCTGCCTCTCACCTGGCGTGCAACACTGCCATCTTGTGGTGTCTTGCAGGAACAGGAGTCTTCCCTTGACAGCAGTTTGGACAGCAGCTGACACACTGGAGTCAAGCTGATGAAAATCAAGATTACACAGAAATTACCCTCTGCATGCTGTCATTATCTTTTCAAACAGGCACAAGATCATCAAACTAACCTTGCTGAAAAGCTTCAGGATGAATGATCAAAGCAGAGCATCCAGACACGCCAAGACATGCTGTTCTTGCATTATAAAAGATGCTATGGTGCAAAAGGGTAGTAATCAGTGGTGTTTAAACACAAAATGCTTTGACAGCACAGCAGAATACTCACTTTGGAATACATTACTTTAAAAAAAATTATCTTGTTTGCACACTTTAAAACAGTATACCTCTTTTAAATCATATACACACTCAAAGAACCAGAGATTAAAACAAAATGTGTATGGCTGAAGTGTATAAATGTTGAAAACATAAGACAAAAACAAAATCCAGTCAGCATGTCTGAACTAATCAGCGATTTAAAAAAAAAAATTGATGCTATTATTAGACAAGGTGAAGATGGAAAGAAAAAGCACCAACTGTCAAACATATTAAAGCACAGCATTCATGACATATCTTGCATCCCAACAACCATAACGCCTTTTTGGGCAAAGGTCCCTACCCAGTCTGGTCTGGTCTTTTATTAAGCATCTAAAATCAGTTCACCTTCAGTAAGAAAACAGCCATATTTTTTTAAAGTCACATATGTGTGGCCTGCAGAAACATCAGGTCCGCAGCTAAATTAATCAACAAAACAGACATTAACATGAATGTCTCATGTTGGAAAACAATACAGTGGCAGATTATGTAACATGGTCAAAGTGTATGCACAGTGTCAGGTGTATGTGAATAGAAAAGAAAAAACTCATTTCCAAATCATTTCAGTCTCAGTTAAAATGAATTCAATTTCAGTGAACAGAGGCAAACTAAGTGGAAGCAGAGATATGTTTGACCAGATTTTTCTTTAACGTTTGGTAATTTTTAAGGTTTGCCTGGCCTCCTTTTACAGGAGAAAATATTTCTTGCCTTCCTGCAGATGCATTAACAGCCATCTTCCGCATTAAAGCAATTTTCTTCATGCACAAAGAGAAATCTCTCTGCCACAGCACATCAGTGGAGGCCTTACTGCTAAAAATATTTCAACAATAAGATTCCAGCTAATTAAAATGTTTCATTGTCAGGTAAAATGGTTATGCCTAAGTGGCACTAACATGCTACAACTACTCATTGCTGCTAAATGCTGGAGTTATTTGGCAAATCTGATATGAACATCTTACATCTGTGGTGGCTTGGTGAAAATGAAACGTTTCTCATTTGAGGCATTCCAGCAAGAGATTCAGCCGTGGCCACTTCAGATGTCTTCTCTGTTAAAAATGATTCATATGCGGCCCTTTGGCTGTTCAGCCGAGTCAATTTGGCATTTTTCAATTACGCTTAGGAAACACTGCATGTATATAAAAACTCTCCAATCTCACCATTAACACTTAACAGATGAGTGAAAGGGGAAAGCAATGGATTTGACATAACTGTTTTCCTGCATTTCCTCCATTTTGATAAAGCACCTGTTTGGACATCAGCAGTCGCAGTTCATCATGTATCGATGCATCGAGCACAGACTGCTTAGCCTGGTTTAGTCAACGCAAGGCAGAAAAAAGCTAGGCATGGCGGAGAGGGGAATAATATGATCACTAGCTTCAAATTGCCCCAGACGGTAGGACAAACTGAGTAAGTCCGACACTGAGAAGGACAGAGATGTGCGGGGTGTCCTGGGGGGCCTTTCATGGTGAAAAGGACTGGGTATAGCTCAGATGGCGGTGGTTCTGGATCTGGATCTGGTCTCGGAGGTTTGGTCTTGATGAGAAAAACAACAACAGCTGGTCATAGGTCATTTCTGTCTGGCGACGGCTCTGTAGATAGCGAATCCCAGAACTGCAACCACAGCCGAGCCCAACGCCACTCTCAGCCAGAATGATGAGTTGCTCATGTCTGAACCATTCAGGTGTCTGTAGATCGGATAAAAAGAAAAAAATCCACTAAAGGCGAGTCACACACACAAAAATACAGTTACTACCCATTAGCACAACAAATGTCTAGTAGTATCACATCTCTACATACCACATTTTTATAATTCAATGTTCTCCTATGATTGATCATCATATTATCAAGATCAGTAGTTTGTCTAAGTAGAACGTACGGGTACATCGCTGCCCAGGCAAGTTTGGTGTAGATGGTCTTGCTGGTGGAGTCGAGGAACAGGTTGGAGAAGGGCAGCGGTGGAGGCAGTCTGTGTTTATAACAGAACTCTGCAGGAGTCATCCCGTGGAACTGCTTGACCTCAGGAAGGTCCTGCTTGGAGGCAACCAGCACACACGGGATGTTGCTTTCCATGTAATGTTGCTAAGTAGAGAAACAGAATAAGGAGCAAAAAAATAATTAGGTCAGTTGTGGTATTTTGACATGAATATTCAAACATGTTAGAGAGATAATTTACTGGCAGAGAACATTTCATCCTGTGGGTGGAGTATCTGACATTAAAATTTCCTTAAACAGACACCCTCTTAAGGAAGAAATTTTATTGAGTTTGGAAGAATTGGTTTAAATCTTTTTTTAATCCTTCTGACAGATGGAAATTTAAAAAGCAACAAATCCTGATTATTTTTTAATTTACTTTATTTTCAGAGGAGATTTACACAGGAAAAGAGTATCGATCTTCTGAAACTCCACACTACTGCTCTCGTCCACTAGTGGGCTTTGGCAGTTCCTAGAGGATTCGTGTAGACTGTTAATCTTGACAGGTAATGCAGGTAGCTTTTTTAATAACAGCATAGTAGTATTTCCAAATCAAATGTTGCTTCACCGGAAAGAACATAAATAAACCGATGGAGTTTCTGGAAGCAGGCATTTCTCTAACCCTCCCCCATCTGCCCATTGCCACGTGCTGCATTCAGTGTATTGCACGTTGTTCTTGCTGATGGCATACTGATCATTCTATTTAGCGTTCATGTAATTACTTTCAAGGGCATTGTCATTTGGATTAATTTGATTTGTAAGAAATTGCCTCATGTAATCACAGCCACACAAATTGAGCACCATTAAAAATGTGTGTATTTAGAAAGGAAACAAATTAAGTCTTCATTTTTTCAAGTCTGGGGAATTTGCTTTTATGTAATTACAATAACGATGTGCTTTCACAAAAGGTAGCAGAATGAGCTCGGATATTGCAGCCCTGATAGGCTGAATGCGTAAACACCAGCACAGTCTAAAGGAGATGGGCTTGCTATGTGATTGTCACTTACTAAAAAAGTACAGTGTGATAAAATGAACAGTGGTATTATTCTTAAATGTGACATAATTGAATCTCTTGTAACATTCGCTGTGACTGACCTTGTATATACTGGCACAATAGTCGAAGGAATGTGGGTCGCTACTGTCATACATGAGACAAGCAACATCACACGAAGCGTCCGATGCCTTCAGGAACTCTGCCTCCACATCCACCTCTTTGAGCTGCACAGGGGAAATGTGGTCAATAGGCTTTAGTCAGGGGTCAAAGGTTAAAGGTCAGCATTAAGAGCAGGATGGGAGCTACTTACGATAAGGTACTTCTCTTGGTTGCTGACTTGGACAGTGTTTATGGCATAGGGGGAAAAGGCACTGCTTGAGTTTTCCTTATTCTGTAGAAGCCAAAAAGGAAAAAATAACAGGGAAACAGTCACAGATGATGGAGACTAGTGCAAGAGTTTCACAGTTTAATAATACACATTTGACATTTTCAGTTCCCAACTAGCAGATGGTGGCATACCACAACGTTGCAGCCCACAAAGGCTTGGAGAAAGGCTGTTTTGCCCGTCCCCCGTGGTCCGATCACCTTGCAGAGAAACACTGACCGCTGTGTCTGGCGCTTCTCCAGGTCCACCTCTTTCTCTCGTGTCACTGCACATACAAACAAGCAGAAATACAAAATATGAACACAATGTACAAACACATGGGGCTGCCACTGCAACAACCCAGCTGAACCCCTTCTTACCTACTGAAATGGTACAATTGAAAGTGGTCTTTGATTTTTCATTTCAAATTTTTCAATAATCACTATTTGCTTGGAAAGTCAGAAAACTCATGTGTCCTACACAGACCAAAAGACATTCTTTGTAGGCTATGTATTTTCCAGTCAAGTAAGTATGACTATCACCCTGTAGAGGGAGACCAACATCATCATTAAAAAAGCCCAGCAGAAGATGTACTTCCTGGACCTGCTGAGGAAGTTTAACCAGCTGTTGTTTCAAAATTATTTCCCTTTAAAACAAGCCAACTATTCTTAACCTAAGCCTCAGATAATGTGGCAGTTCGGTGACTTCCACAGGATATAGCAACTGGGTTCAGACTTGAATGCAGGTGTGTTTAGTGCAGAGTATGCCAGTCTAGTTTAAGTTAGGCAGCACAACTTCACAGGTTGAAAATATACAGTAACTACAGCTCGTAAGACATACAGTTACAAAACAAAATTTGACAACAAAATTATTGAAAAGATGAAAAAAGTTAAACAAATCTTGGATTCTTACTACTAACAGCACAAAGGCTGAAAGGCTTGGCCTGAAGGTACTGCGAGAGGAAAGGGCATGTTGTTATCAAAATAAAAAAAGGTTTGTCCTCTGTACAGTGGCCATTTTAGGACATCTAGGATTAAGCTTATCTGGCATACTACATATTGTCAGACTTGACTTGATTATTCATCAGTCTAAACTGTACTTTGTCAGCCTCAGGGGTTGTGGCACTAGATAAAAAGCCACAAGATCACCAAAGTCTTACGAGTTGTCCTCCAGAAGCAATGAATATCTGAGCCAAATTCTGTGGCAATCCATCACAGTTGTTGAGATATTTCACTCCGGGAAGGACTGATGGACGATAAATGTACAAGTAACAGCTCCTCCCATTAGCTCTTACTCAGACATGACTCACTAATTTATGTGAAGTATAACTGGATAATGTCAATGGCGCTTCAAATCAAATATATTATAATTATCATTATTAATTAATTCATTCATTATTCTTTTAGTTAATGCTCACAAGAAACAAGAACAAAACTGTGTATTTCCAACCAGGCATGCATAAACCTGTCTACATACATGCAACTTACAAAATCTCTTACAAAGTGAACTGTTTATCCACATCTCAAGGACAAATGTACATGTATGTAAATCTATTAGGTGACAGTGGACAGGATTAAAGGTAATAATCCTCCTACATAAGAGTGCTTAACTATGGGACTGGGATTAAAGTTTTCAAGGAGGATGTGTCCATGTTCCATGCTGTTGGTGCAGATTTCCTACAATAAAGTAGTCATTCAATTTCAAGTGTGCACACACACCTGTGACTGCGGCTGTCTGTGACTCCTGCTCAGTGAGGATAGGGTAGCCTAGGTATCCTAGGTGCTCCAGGCAACGGTGGATGTCAAGGTATGCAGAAAGCCTGCATGTGCATAAGAAAATTTGCTAGTAAGTGCATAAAAGTGTAAAACTAGTGCATGCTTACAATCACACAACATCATCAACAGCTGACTGAGATGACTTACGTCCACTGACAAAGGTAGCCTCGATAAGAGATGTAGCCCTCATCTGTGGTTGGGACAGTCATGTAGACCTCTGCACCCCATGGCATGTAAGGACAAACGCAAAACAGGTTCTTCAGCTCTGGTGGTGACAGGGCAGAGTCTTTATCCTAAAAGGGAAAACAGGCCACTTCTTAAAACCAGGAAACCCTCAACTGTTTAACAAACGCTGTAAAAAACTGAAAGCCTATACTGGAAATTTACAGCAATTGAAGCACTTGGCTCGAGAACCAAGTGGCACTCCCCCAATACATATGAGACATAATCATATTTCCTGCATCATTTAATCATTACACTTTACAGGCGAGTGAGACATTGTGACCAAAGGAAGCTAAGTCCACTACTCACTTCATCATACTTTTCAAACAGCCGCTGGAGGAACTGGTGACCTAAATGATTGAGTTCTGTGGTGCAGCCAACAGGAACCCGTAGTCTGACAACAGAAAAACAATAATAACATAACTGACTAGTCTTTACAAAAAAAACAAACCTAACACAGACATAGCCAAATGAACACACAGGAGACACACAGCAAGTCTGAAATAGATATCTATGTTTACCCAATATACACTGATGGAATACTGTAGTTATCAGCAATGTAACATTTTACAGCTTAATTGACAGACAGGATACAGTCACTAGACATACTCAGGGTAAAGGTAATCATCAGTCAGCTCAAGGTTGTCGTCATAACCAAACTTCCTGAGGATAGTCCATGTGGTTTCATGGCGGCCCCTCTGGATAAATAATGTATTAAGGAACAAGAAACCTGGAAAAGAACAGACACAATACTTGGCCATTAGTTGAGTATAGCCTTGCAACAACACAGTTTTAAATTTCATGTTCTCACTCACCATTTAGAGTGAGGCCGTTGTCCTGTACGCCATCGCTGGTGTTCTTCCAAACTACCGTCTTTACATCTTCTAAGGCTTGAGGTGCCAGAGGATTTCCAAAACAAGATTTCTATAGAAAAAAAATGGATTTTTTTATTTTTAAAGATATGTTTTTGGGCATTTTTTGCCTTTAATTGACAGCTGACAGTGGAGGAGCAGACAGCAAACAAGGGAGAGAGAGAGGAGCATGACATGCAACAAAGGTCCCCAGGCAGAGCTGAACCAGGGATGTTATGATTATGTGGCATGCGCTGTAACCATTTCACTACCAAGGAGCTCCAAGATGGATTTTTTTGTATCAAAAAAAGTGCTTCAGTTCAAATAATAAGTGAGAAAACATGATGTTGAGCATTTTCAATTGGCACCTGAAAGCTGTTGAGTTCAGCATCACTGAGGATGCGGTCGTTGTCCTGGTCAGAAATGTAGAATATTCTGCTAAGGGCTCTGACACACAATGGTTTTAGCTGGGGAAAAATATGGGAAAACAAAAACATTTTTCAGCCCATCATTTGTATCCATATATATAAATAAAAGGGCTGGAACAGACAGACAGGCAGTTGGTATCCTGTTCTAAAAATGTCTGACCTGTTTGTCCTCAGGGTCATAAAGAGGGGCTGTGGGGTGCAGAACTGCCTTCTGTGCGTAGTAAAACAACTCTGAAATGTTTTTCAGGTTCTTTGCAGAACACTTGAAAGAGAAAAAGAGAAGAGAGAATATTGCAGAAACAATTATTTATGCAATCTAAAATCCAGATAAGGTGTGCATGAGTAAATATTTGCGTGAAACCTGACAAGTGTGTGTGCATCTCAATGGTAAAGATAGTTCAGCCTCACCTCAACACATGTTTCGATCTCAGAGAACTGGTTCATAATGGGAAGAATGGTTTCCATTGAGCTCCCACTGCGCAGATCAGACTTGTTTCCCACAAGGATGATGGGAATTCTGATGTAACATAAGGAAGGAGGGTATCTCACAATATAATACAATCATGATTCGCTGTGTAGGATAATGATATCACAATACAGGTGATTCTGTGATACTCTGTTAAAATGCAAATCACGTTTGGGATTTAAATATTGTGTGCTGCTGCACTTACACCTAAGAGCTCTTAGGTCATATCCAGGGTGACTTTAGACTGGTGCAATGCTAGCACAGCTTTATATTCCAAGATTGCCAAGTTTGCAAACATAAAAGCAAACAGAAGGAAGGAATGCAAAGTTCAACAGCACAGCAAAACTCAGACATCAGACCCGTTAAACGTTGATACATACTTGTTCCCTTTCTCTGCGTCTCCGTTTACTAAAGGTATCCATTTAGTTCTGATCTGAAAAACAAGAGGCAGCTTGTGACAAGTGTATTTTTTATGTAATCTTATGTGATAAGTGTATTAACTAAATGTGGTTTACACACTATAATATGTGGAATGCATGTGTAAGACAATGAAAAGCAAGCATGTGGTTACTACCTTGTCTATCGTGTCCTCGTTGGTGACATCATACACTACGCACACCACATTAGCCTGCCAAGAAACAGAGTAAACAGTTTTTTCAGCTGCTTTTAAATAAACTCAAGGCGTGCCCAACATTTTTATCAATTCACGATATGTGCATGAATTGATAAAATATTTGAAAATCTTTTCATGATATATGCATAGAATAAACTAATGAAAACAACAAAAGGAAGGTAGAAGATTAACTGACTAACTAATCACATGCACCCATTCAGGTGCCTATTTTTATGCATGTAAAATAATAACTGGAGCCGAAGAAATGAAAAACATCAGGCCCAGGAAATTGTTGCTTTGGGTTGCTTAAATAGCTTAAACAGAAATCTCTTCAAGTATTTTGTACTCAAGGAGACTGCTGGACCTCAGAAAATGTGCTGTTGGTCTCAAGAAATTTGTGGCAACATTGATGGGTTGCAGACTGACCTCTAAGACAATTACACTTATTTAAATGACTTAAGTTTCTTATTTTCAATCAGGGGTGATTTAATTATTCAAGATTGTTTCATCCCAATTTTCCCCATTTGTGCGGATTTGATTTCTAACCATGTTTACAGAGATGTTCTACTGTTAAAAGTGATGATTTTCAGTATGTCCATTTGTGTTGCATGGCGTACTCACCTTGATGATCTCATTTCTAAGGACTTCATCACTCTGTTCTTTTTCTGTTGGGGTTAGGGACAAATATAAACAAGTCTGAAAGTCATGCCATTCAGACCCACATGCATTGAGACCAATCAGAGGACTGAATAATGACTGTGCTATGTGTCAGCCTTCAGCTTATGTTACCTGAGTAGTCCACTATGTGTGTGGGCACCTTCTCTGGAGTTACGTCTGCAGGGATGGTGATCTCTTCAGCTCTAGACGGAACCTGTCAAAGATTGAAAATCACAGATTAACTCTCAGTCATCACTTAATCAAACTGCAACCTCAAACCTACATTTTCTATTTTGCATTATATGAATTCATATAAATAAAACATTTCTCAAAGGCATTTTCAGTATAATCAATCGACTGCGCACAGTACATGCACATTTGCCAGCAAGTGCATGGAAACTAACAGAAGCCACATTCAAAAATAAGTTTTACTGTAATAAAAAAATACACACACACACACAAAATCAATTCTGACCACATATTACATACTGTAGCAGAGCAGTCTCGGTTTCATCATGTCAAACAAAGCCCAAACCTGCTGCAAAAGGTCACAAATGCATGGACAAACATGACAAAAAACCCCAATTGAATTGAACCTTCGGTAGTGATTTCTACTGTACACACAAGGAAAACCTTGTTGGATTCTAAACCAACATATTGCGTACTTGAATCAGTAGTTCAGCCTACCTACCTACCTGCAATAACAGCTTTTCCAATATTCCCATAATATGCCCATCACTGAGACTGGGATAGCTTATCAGATCTGTCTATCTCATTCTGTGAGAAGTCATTTATGCAGTTGTGTACATATGCAAAGTAAGCTGCAAAGGAAAAATGATAACACCTCCTGCTTTCCATTCACACAAGCAAGGATGGATTGAGCACAGAGCTACACAATGGTTTCTTAACTGCACAAAACCTTACTGTAAGGCTGAGTAATGACTACTGTAGACTAAGGCCGTATTCAGACCAAATCAGGCGGTGTGGCGAAAACGCCAGTCCTCCCATTCATTTGAATGGGGGTAGTGTGCCTCACCACCTGATTTGGTCTGAATATGGTCTAACTGTGGCCATAATTAGCAAGTGGTGGTCAACACCAGCTACAAGGAGAAGGTGTTCAGCTACTTAACAACCCCCCAGCTTTCAGGAGCATCTTCCAATGAAAAGGAGGCTTTGAAACAGAGTTGTACTGACACTCACCTCTTCTGGGAACTCTTCTCCAACCAAGGACATGATGAGTGAAGTCTTCCCCACCTTGGCTGTTAGAGGAGACAATAAGAACAGGATGAGAAAAGCTGTATCTTATACACAGAGAGAGACTCAATGATCCAGTTTGTATGATAACTTTGTTGCAAGGGGACATTTTACATTGACTGATGTAACGTTACTGTTAGTCAACATGACATGGAGCAAACACTATTTCTATCCCTGTGTTGCAGCTGTGCGCCAGGGCTTTAGCCCCTGATTTCACAGGCCATATTTGAATAAATATGCCACTTGGATCTCTTGACTGAGCCAAAGCCATCTATATGAGCTAATGGAAAATATTTTAATTGTCAACAAGGGTTACTTTCCTAGCTAAACTGTCATAATTTTAGTTGTGCAGTTAATGGAGCTAGTTAGTTTAGCATTAACAGTTCTAACGTTTACTAACGTTAGCTCATAACTGCTAAACGTTAGCTAATACTCAATACTCTCTGTCTAAATGAGAACTTAAAATATCAGACAACTAAAATACACTTGTGTAATGTAGCTTTCAGTGTAAAACAGCTGTTAAGTTTATCAACTACTCCATGGCAGCTAGCTAGCTAACTAACTAAATAATAACCGTTCACAACTTAACAACAAAGTTACTCTAAGCTAACTAAGTTAGCACAGCGGAAATTTACTTTTGAAAGCGCCCACTTCGTAGAAAACAAATTATTATCTGATAGGACATTGTAAATGTAGAGACACACATTTCCATTCTAATACAGTAAACTATGTTGTCGCTGCCATGTCAGCAGGACTACCAGAGGGAAAATTCAATCAGTAAGTTGGCTACAACAGCTAACGGTTGCTAGTAAACTAGCTTGTGGTTAGCTGTCAGTGCGAATGACTTAACTTACGTTCCCCCAATAAAAGTATCCTCACGTCTCGTTTCATATTTCCTTTCTGTTTGAAGAACAGTCAGACGCGCCGCAATACTAAAGTGACATTTATCTTTCATTTGAATGTCAAATTTCTAGCTCCAACGAAATGTGTGCCTCTCCACTGCGATATGGACCCAAGGTGAAAGCATATCGTTCCGGTTCACATGCAGGAGACCGTCAAAACACGCCACCTGCCGGACAAACACCCTGCTGCATGTTTATTACTGCACCCTGTACTGCAGTAAGTTTTACTTGTGAATCCTACAGCAGCAGCCTAAGTGAAGGGGTTTAAAAAAGCATTTCACCCAGAAATACAGTGGCACAAAGTGTCATAAAACAGAGAAGATTTGTAGTATGATAACCTCAAAAACTGTGCATCAATAAAACTTTCTCTAAATTTGTACTTTTTGGTTTCCACCTCTGCTCCAAATCATCTTGAACTATCAACAGCAACATATTTGGTTCATTTACTGAAAAATGAGCTTTTTATATAAGCCAAGGTACAGCACTTAATTCTAATCCAACCAATTAAGAGCTCTTTAGAAAAGGCAGAGATGAGAGACGGATGTCTTATTTTTCAGTGAGAGTGTAATACCTCAGTAAATATTAATAAAATCTCCCTCTGCTTAACAACCCTGAGGTGATTATTCTTACAGACAGTGGTGGAAGAAGTATTTAGATTCTTTCCTTAAGTAAAAGTAGAACTATTATCCCCTTAAACATCTTACACAGAAAAGGTCAGAAGTATTATCAGCAAAATGTCCCTTCAGTACATCATTATCTTTACAATATAAATGATCATTTTATTATTACAATTACATTCATCTGTAAGCAGAATTTAAATGTTGCACCTGGTTGTGACAGAGTTCATTTTTACTACTTTATATACTGCTGCTGAGTAGTTTTATCTATAACAATGCAACATCATAGATTTTGATTTGATTGATAATTGAAAACTATAGTGGTCAGATAAATGTGGTGGAGAAAAAAGTATAATATTTGCCTCTGACTAGAAGTATAAAGTAGCATAAAATAGAAATACTCCAGTAAAGTACTTTATAAATGTACTTAGTTACATTCCACCACTGCTCACAGGGTAAAATTTCCCCCTCTGATGACACCTGCAGCATCACGTTATGCTGTTTAATGATCAAAACTATGTTCCTCTGCCCAGATCTTTGTCCTGATTGAAGCCTGTTGAATCCATTTTAAGCACACATGGAGTAAAAGGAAAAGGTTTTGCAGAAATGAACCATTTGAAACTTGTGACAAGATGCATTCAGCATAATTATAGAGGTACACATTCGAAGTTTGATTCCCTTCTCAGACGCTCTTCCCAAAGCTGTGGTAAAACTAATTTTTCAGATTCTCTTGAGGCTGACAGAAAGACAGATGCTACTTCTATAATGAACTGAACATATAAATTAATGTAAAATAAACAAACAAACACAGACACACACACATTTTTGGCCTAAGAGAGTTGCATTATCTGATGCAAAGGGTAATGATGATGAACACATCATTTGGGAAATCACTGTCAATTTCTGGGGTAGTTTTCAACACCTGGATCTCCATCTTTCCTTCCTTTCTCGCTTCAGCTGTTTATCACAGTCCCAAAGTTTGTTTATCAGCTTTGCTCATATTTTAGTATCAAACAAGTCCATAATGTTCAATAACGGTCCTTTCTTTTCTGTGATTTAATCTGCCAGCCAATCATATTTTATACTCCCAGTTGTTTTTATTAAATTAAATTATCTCAACCTCCTCAGACCCAAAACTGCCCGATACTGGTGGAAATACTGGTTGTGCTATTCATAGTGGTCTGTATGTATGCATCTAAAATACAGAACATATTTAAATATGTAAAGATAATCATTGCACTACAGATTAATCTCTTAACCATAACTCATTTAAATGGGAAAACGCAGCTGAGTCTGAAACACCAGGTGTCTTTGTTTTCTCAACAGGGCAGAGAAGGAGGCTGTTTGTATACAACATTTCTGAATACTGAGGAGGATGAAAACTCCCGACAGAAGAGTGACCCGGTACTGGTAATTAGGGAGACTGTCATTCAAACTGGGAAGCCTGAATTCAAGTCCTTCTGACAGGAAGTAACTTTTGTCGGAGCGTCCTTTCACAAAAACTGAAACTCAGCAGGATTCATGCAAACTGTTCTGGGTCACAGCTCTGTGGAAAGAGAAGACTCCTTTTGTATGTGTATGTGTGCACCAGCCTTGCATTGTTGGGAGTCATCTGACATTACAGATTTTAATTTCACATGCTGCTTTTTATTTAAACTCCAACTCATTGCAGAGGAGCCCACAAAGCACGATTCTATCTGCCGCTGAAAAACAGAAGGAACGACAGCAGCTAATCTCTGATCAGTTTTCATACTCGTTCATTTTGTTGTCTTGAACAATGACAATAAAGCTCTATCTATTTACTCACAGCAAGAACTCCTAAAATAAATAGTGAAACATCAGAAGTGACTGGACACAAAAAACAATACATTCAATGAAAATGGCTGTATTTTAAAACCATACACATGAAACAAAATTCAAAAAAGTGGCAAAAAAGTATGCCTGTTTCCATAAAAATATTTGAAACATTTACAAAACGATAAAATTACATAAACTAAATACATAAACTAGGCACACGTGTAAGGGGATAAACCTACAAGGTTCGAGGTTCAAAAACAGAGCTGTGGCCCTCAGAGGCCCCGCACCTCCCACAGCAGGATCTCATTATAAGCCACAGTGAACAGAAGAGTCCCAGAGGGAGAGAAGTGACACGTCTGTAGTGAGTCGCTGTGCTGCAGAAAGTCCTGGAACCTGCCGCTGGTCGACTTGATCAACTTCAGCACTCGCTCTAATAAGAGATCAAACATGTTGAGAAATTAATTAAAAACCTGAAAATCGAATTGAAAAAGCTTGCATTTCATGGTAAACAAGATCAGAGTTTACCTTTTGATCCCACAGCTATGAGTTGACTCTTAGAGGAGAGGCTAAAGCATGTGGCCCAGTGAGGCAGTGCAATCTTTTTAATTATCTGGTAAAAAAAAAACAACATATTGTCTGAGATTAAACACACAATTGTGGAACTTTCTGCTGGCAGCATCTGCTCTGTACACTTTGAGAAATAATGACACAGTGGGAGAGTGAATCAGGAGAGAATGATCTGTGGCACCTGTTTTTTAGCCAGGCTGTAGAAGGACAGCTCTTTCTCTACTCCGTAGCCGGTATAGACCACCAGGCCAGGGTCTGACGGGCAGAAGGCAGCTAGGGTTGGAGGCGGGGTGTCATCCTTCAGCACAAAAAGTTGACAAAAATATAAGATGCTTAAAGATCAAACATGGACTGAGCTTCTAAGGACTTACAAAACAATAAAACAATATGCCGGAAACTTTAAAAACAACAAATAAAACACACTAATAATTTAAATTTAGGATAAAACAGGCTAAGAGAAAGTATCATATGCACATGTGTGGCAAGTGTCAAGTCAAATTTAACTCAAGTGTTATTTGATAGCTGAAGGCAGTTTTTGTACTTAACATCAGCTAAAATTACTTAAAGCATTTACTTTAAGAGAGTATTTTATGGCTGGTTAGGGTACGTATCAGCCCAATTGTTAAATCTTAAGCTTTTCTAAAGTACGCTAATAAGTCTTTACTTAACAGAAGGGATGCAGAGTATCAGTGAGACAAAAGTATGTAGGTGTATGTAAGGGATATACAGCAGCACTCAACATTTGGAGTGACATTTCTAGTCATTACCCAGTGCTACTACTTAAAATACAGATGGTACCTCAAAATAGGCCGGAGCAGGAAACGTCAGCCAGTCCAGCAGATCACACTTCTCCTTCAACCAATCGGCCGCCCACACACTGACACGTCTGTCAGCGCTGGCGGCCAACCACATCTCATTTCCCTCCAGTCCAAAATTCTTACACTGGGGATTAGAGGATGAAAAAAAAATGTCATAAGATGTTACAAGAACCAAAGGAAGAATTTCAGAGAACGCTCTTTTTTTTTACAAAAATGTTTAAATAGCATTGCGTTAGATTCATGAAGCTTGTTTGCTGTAGCTGCGGAGAGCCAATAAAAGGAAATGTCAGACCTGTCAGCAGCACTTGTGCTGGAGAAACCCAAGTGCCATTTCATTTTCCAATTAATATAACGTGGTGATGAGGTGTCGCATAAATGAAGCGCATTAGAGAAGTGAAGTGGATATAAAAAGACCCTCTCAAAACAAATTGCATGTATGTCTATCCAGGAATAAAGACATTAACTGAAATGTATTCAGTGGTTACTTTCTATTACTGGTTGATATTGTGATTATCCACTATTGCATACAGCCAGTTCATGACAGAGTGTAGAT